>NC_056505.1:29189072-29222236 GCF_014905685.2 Nematolebias whitei
AAATATATCACCATAATTTGTTCAGGTCAGTACCTATCTGTGGGCTGGTAGCTTCTCTCTGCACATGCCTTTGCTAATGAAATACTTTGAAAGAAAGACCATGTAGGTTTGCTTTATGTATGTAATCTCACTTTATTTGATTTAAAATACGTCAAAATACTTGTCAATTTCTTTAAACAAAGGGATAATTAGATGACATCTTGTAAGCCTTGTGACCAGCTTTATTTGTAATGTATATTTATTTGTCCAACAATTCAACTAAAAATAAGAAAATAAGCCTTAAGTTGTACAAGAGTCAACAAATTATTGTAATTTATCAACTCAACAAAATTTTAATTATTGTACAAATGGGTTTTGTTCAAAGAGCTGTAAAATATTGGGTCACATTTTTACTATTCATATTAGTTTGGATTTTTTAGATTTTCTTTTAATACTTTCAAGTTGTTTTTCAAAGCAGTGAGGTTGTCAAATTTTCTTTTGAAATAATAACGACTTCATACAAATTTGATGCAGCCATTTAAATACTTGTCTTAATAATCAGATGGATTTATAAATAGCTATAATTTTTCTGTGACACAAATCAAACCATCTTGCAGTTCTAGCAAGAAACCCTGGAACCTGAGAGGAACCAGTGTTTAATGATGCGGTTTAACTCAACAGACTTCTGCACACTTTGGAATACAGAAATGACAGAATGTCCCGAAGGAGTCACTATGGGAAGTAGACATAAATCTCTGCACAATCAGTCCTCGAAGGCTAGACCTTGGGGTTAAGATAAGAAACCATGTTAGTGGTTATTAAGTGAAAGTTTCCAATCGATAGCCAGAGAGGCGTAATCAGGGAGGGTTTAATTGCAGTGGGGAACACATCTATTCACGTTATTGCAGCAGCTGTCTGGAAAAGTTCAATTTTTTTTGCCCCAGAGTCTTGCTCCTATCATTTGACTCCATGTGATCGTCTTGAAAGGCTACTGTTTGCTTTGAGCAGGTGTCAAGCAGCTGGTGATGTCACTCCAGTTTTGTTTTGTGACATTTGTACAACTCATCTTTGAAATAACTAAAGATTATACTTCCTTATTTATGATTCAGAATTCTCTAAACTATTAACCTTTACAAATGAGATTTTTATGTCTGTGTTTTTCCAAGCTGCAGCTGTTTATATCTGGCTGCTCAGGGACCCCACACGTTCCCCAAGACTTTTTTATATATATATATATATATATATATATATATATATATATATATAGGCCTCTAATTATCTATTAATCATCAAGTATCACTCATACAAAGTGAAGGCCAGACCATTCCTTTTTTGTCCTGAACATAAACAAAATAAAATGAACTGTTGCCGTAGAAATACATTTCTTTATAAGAGTTCAATAATAAATAAAGGCCTAGAATTTCCTGAAGGAATGCATATCACCTGCTGTCCTTTATTTCAAAATTTTAGGCTAAAATCTTTTGTTTGAAAATGTTGGAATTTGGTCAAGTCTCAAAAACAATAGTATTTTCAATCTTGTGATATCATGAGATTTTGTTCAATCTGTTAGTCCTCATAGTGTAGGTTGTTCAAGTTCAAGTCAAGTTTATTTTCATTCACATCACATGTGGTACATGAGGCGGAACAAAATTATGTACTGAAGGTCCCAGTTACATCCAAAAATAGCAAAAATATAAAGTGTAAAAAGAAATAGTATCTAAAGATCCAAGATATGCGCTGAACACTAATAATCAGTGGTGGCTGGTGGATTTCTGTTTGGGGGCCTATAACTCCAAAATAAACAAATGTGCACATGCACTCATGCGCATGCACACACACACGCACGCACACACGCACACACGCACACACGTTTTTGCTACCTCGTGGGGACCAACGACATACTCAAGCCTTATGGGATCCACCATTTGTGAAAGGTTTAAAAATTTTGTTGTAATTGCTAAATTCATAAAAACAAATAATTACAATAACCATGGGTTGAAATTTTGAAAACACTCCTAATGATTTTTTTACAAGACATTTTGCATCCCCCTGGGGACCAGACCACTCATCTCCACAATAGCACCATAGCTAATAATAAAAAAAAACCTTGAAAAATAAGCTTAAATTGTTATATAAAATAACAGTAAGCTGTTTCAAAAAGATATTTAATCAAAAAAGATATTTAATCAAAAAAGATATTTAATCAAAAAAGTTCCCAACAGATGTAAGACAGAAAGAATGAGTGAAAAGTCACACTGTGGACCCCACCAGGTAATAAAAATGAGAACACACACACAACCACTATCAGCCTGATCAAGAAAGCTCATCAGAGACTCTACTACCTCAGGTGGCTGAGAAGAACTGGTCTGGGAAGCTCAGTCCTCACCTCCTTCTACAGGTGGGCAGTGGAGAGCATCCTGTGCTCCAGCATCGTGTGGCACAGAGGCTGCACAGTTGCAGAAAGAAAAGCTTTGCAGAGAGTGGTAAAGGTTGCACAGAAGTCTGTTGGAGTTAGTCTCCTGACCATCACAGACATTTACACCTCCAGATGGAGGAAGAGGGGCACCTGCATCATGAAGGACCCCACTCACCCAGCACACACTTTTTGTCCCACTCCCCTCAGGCAGGAGGTTGAGGAGCATTAACTGTAGAACCACTAGACCAGAGATATTTGAACTCCTCCACTTGAGCCAGAACCTCACCCTCGAAACAAAGAGAGCAATCCACCCTTTTCTGACTGAAGACCATGGCCTCAAATTTGGAGGTGCTGATTCTCATCTCAGCTGTTTCACACTCGGCTATGAACCGCTCCAGTGAGAGCTGAAAATCCTGGCACGATGACGCCAGTAGGACCACATCATCTGCAAATAGCAGAGTTGGAATCCTGAGGCCACCAAACCAGAATCCCTCTGCCTCTGGCTGCACCAAGAAATTCTGTCCATAAAAGTTATGAACATAATCACTGACAATGGGCAGCCCTGGTGGAGTCCAACTCCACCCTGAGAGGGTCCGACTTGCTACCGGTAATACGAACCAAACTTTCGCACCGCTTGTATAGGGTCTGAACAGCCCGTAGCAATGGGCCCCCAATTCCATACTTACAGACAACCCTTGGAATAAGTCTAGGAGGTGCAAGGTGTAACACAAAAATTGTAAACTAAACATAAAGCTAATAACTCAAAAACAACCCAACTTGGCATAACAATAATTTAATTGTGTAAGAGTTTTGGGGTGTTACAGACAACAGGGGAAGCCATGAATGTCAGGGTCTCAAAAGCCAAAACAACAAACAAAAGAATGCCCATTCTGGCTAGAAAACAAAATCACCTCTTATCTAACAAAACTAAAACTACAATTCCTAGGCTCCCTGGTTGGCCACAAAACAGGAGAAAAGTTAGTTAAAAATAAAGTGGCAGAGAACCCCTACCAAACTTCCCTTCTAAACAAAAGGTTTCTCAAATAGATTTGTTCACAGAAGTTAACAGAAATCAACTTAGAGTTGCTAAAATGATTTGTACAGAGTTCAGAGTCAACCACACTGCACTGCTCAGAACCAAGTAGAAATGCCAAAAGAGAAAGGGGCGTGGCACTTGATCACTGAAGCTTTTATGCAGTCCACTGATGAGGAGGAAGTGATTCCAGGTGTGCAGCATGGTGAGACAGCATGGTGTGACAGCAGGCCTGTAAACAAGCAAAGGAGAAAGTTTGTCCTCTAGTAAGAGAACCCCTTAGAAATCAGTGGACGTAACAGGGCCCCCAATCCCATACTTACAGAGCACCTCCCACAGTGTACCTCGAGGAACACAGTCGAAAGCCTTCTCTAGGTCCACAAAACACACGTAGACTGGATGGGCAAACTCCCATGACCCCTTGAGGACCCTAGTGAGGGTAAGGAGCTGGTCCGCTGTTCCACGGCCAGGACAAAAATCGCATTGTTCCTCCTGGATCTGAGGTTTGACCAATGATCAGACCCGCTTCACCAGTACCCACAAATAGACCTTACCAGGGAGGCTAAGGAGAGTGATGCACCTATAATTACAACACACTGCCAATCCAGTGGCACTGCCCCAATGTCCATGTGATGTTGCAAAGGCATTTCAACCAAGACAGCCCCACAACATCCAGAGCCTTAAGGAAATCAGGGCGAATCTCATCTGCACCACCTGGTGGTGGATGGGTTAAATGCAGAGACTAATTTCGCCATTGTATGGAAACATACAGTGCTGACATTGTGATGACATTATTATTATTATTATTATCCAGTCCCGGAGCCCTGCCACCACAAAGCCTTTTAACTACATCTGCAACCTCAGCCACGGTTATGGACAGACCAACCCCAAAGTCCCCCGACTCAGCTTCCTCCACATGCCGGTGGGACTGAGAATGTCTGAAAAGTTTTCCTTCCACCTCTCGACAACATCACTGGTTGAGGTCAACAGCACCCCACCTTCACTGAACACAGTGTTAGTAAAGTGCTGCTTTCCCCTCCGTAGCCGCCTGATGATTTGCCAGAATCTCTTGCTGTATCTCCGGCTCCAAGGAGATACAGCAAGGACGATCCATCTATATCACACAAAAAGAAGTTAAATCACTATCTATTCATAGGTTAACATTTCTTTAACAGTCTATTTTAATAGTTTTAACATTAACAAACTATTTTGTCAATTTTTTTAACCCTTTTGGGTTCACATCTGTAGATAAGTGATTGCGAATCTTTAGCCATTAAAGACTTGGCAATCCAATTTATCTTTCACAATTTTTAATGCTAAGACAACATTCATTCATAATATACAGTCCTTGAAACATAATAATTGTTAAATTATTTTGTTTTACTACATTTTAAACACATTTAAGTGATAACCAAATGGTTACGTTAACAATTTTTTCACTTTGCATAACACTTTATGGTAAAAACAGTGGTAAACACAGTTTTCTCAAAACAATTTCACAATGCCTGAGGAAAAAGAAATCTCTGATCAACTCTCAGTGATGACAAACTCACTGCCTGATCAATTTGAGTATCTAGACTAGAGCAAACTTTACACAAGCTGACGAGAGGTACGTACCAAAGACTTTAAGGGAAAATCAAAGATAGTGCTCTTAGAGAATCTGAGGATAAAATGAAAGGTTTATCCACATACAACTTGCAAGACAATGTGAAAATAAAGATGTCAGAAAAAAAAACCTTGGTTATGTTGCATTCATTCTCGCAAAGAGACTTGAAATCAGAAATAGCCTGCATGGTATAGAAGATCCCGTGCATACGTGGGTTTTCAGACACCAAATAAACCTTTTAATGAACTAGTACAGAGCTGCTGCCTCTCAGCAAGCAGGTCCTTGGTTCAAACCCCGGTCCAGGGGCCTTTCTGGGTGGAGTTTGCATGTTCTCTCCGTGCATGCATGGGTTTTCTCCGGGTACTCCGGTTTCCTCCCACAGACCAAAAACATGCATGTTAGGCTGATTGGTAACTCTAAATTGTCCCTAGGTGTGAGTGAGAGAGTGAATGGTTGTTTGTCTCGTTTGTCTCTATGTGTCCCTGTGATGGACTTGCAACCTGTCCAGGGTGTACCCCGCCCCTCGCACAGTGATTGCTGGACATGGGCACCAGCGACCACCGTGACCCAAAATGGAATAAACGGGTAAAGATAATGGATGGATGGATGGATGGATAATAGGTAGTTTTATCAATACACTCTGCCATGTCTGACCTTTTGAGGACATTCATGAGCCTGATGTGGCCCAAAATGAAAATGAGTTTGACACCCCTGCACTAGATGATATATACATATAGGATAATGTGAACAGGGATCTCAGAGTTGCAATACGTTTATGTTAGGTGATGAATGATCTGATCTGACTGCTGATGGCAGTAAATCACATTATTAGCAGAAATAGAGAGCCCCAAAACAAATTTCACTTAGGGCCCCATCGAGGCTTGGGCCGGCCCTGCCAGTCCCTCACAAAATATTTTGCTAACAAATGGATAATGATTGTCTGTCCAGGGGAGGGGGGGGGGGGGGGGGGGCTGCACACAGAGGCACTGCAGTGTTTCAGACATCAGAGCATCAGGTTTACAAAACTTCCAGACAAATTCAGATAAAATCACCTGTCAAGGCCAGTCAGGGAGGCAAATTCAGATAAACATGATTGTTTTGGGGACAGGCAAAACTTTTACTAACATCTACCTTGAGTCTGTGTTGGTCCACTCAGTTCCAAAACGTCCAAATTAAATGGCCACACCAAAGAACCATGCCTGAGAGTAATCCCCAAGATTTGATCCATCCTGCCAAAAGCATTTGAGTCTGGGTGCTCGAGGCACAAACCAAACCATCATATAAGGCAGGCAGCCTGACCAGGTCCAAATTTGCTGCTGACGACTTCCTTGATTGTAGATAAACCAGGAACCAGCCGAATCTAAAAAGCAGGAACCAGTTATCATTAATCCAATTATATATGCATACTTAAAATCCAAAAATGAAAGCAGAGATAGATGCATCATCAAGCTTTCCAAGTCGATGAGATATCCAGCTGCGTGCATACCAACAGGGCAAATCGGCTCACCTAAAGCCTGTCTTCTCTTCGAAGAAATTTTATCTATTGCGTTGAGGGACCAACTGACCAAACCCATAAATTATGGTTTGGAAGATTTGTAGGAGAGGCTCTAAGTAGTTTCACAGACAGGACAGAGCAAAGCAAAGCGGAAGGGGAGAGGAGGAGAAATGCGTCCACCATTGACAAGAGCACCCTGTCGGCACCTGTCATATGCTTTTTCTAAATCCACAAAAACACAGTGGAGTTCTTTCTGAAATTGCACACAAATGCATTCTCAAAACAAAGATGGTATCTGTGGTACTCTTTCTTGGCATGAAACCATACTGCTGCTCACAATAGTAATTTCTCGTCTAAGTCTTGCTTCCACAACTCTCTCCCAGATCTTCAGAGTGTGACTTGTCAACTTAATTCCTCTGTAGTTGCTACAACTCTGTATATCACCCTTGTTCTTAAAAATGGGCACCAGCACATTTATTCTCCATTCCTCAGGCATTTTCTCACCCTCAAATATGCCATTGAATATTTGAGTCAAAATCCTCACTTCCATTTCTCCAAGACATTTCCAAACCTCCCCTGGTATATCATCAGATCCTACTGCTTTCCCCTTCTTCATTCTTTTCAGAGCTTTCTGGACTTCACCCTCACTAATCTTTCCCACTTCCTGGTCCACAGTTTCTATGACCTCTACTCTTCTTTCTCGTTCATTCTCTTCATTTATTAGCTCCTCAGAGTACTCCTTCCATCTTCCCGTCACACTCTCCTCACTTGTTAGAATATTACCATTCCTATTGTTAACAAGTCTAACCTGCTGCACATCTTTTCCAGCCTGATCCCTCTGTTTTGCTAATTGGTACAAGTCCTTCTCGTCCTTTTGAGTGTCCATCCTCCCATACAATTCATCATATGCCTTCTGCTTTGCCTTTGCTACCGCGCTCTTTGCTCTACATTTCATCTCCTTAAATTCCTGTCTCCTCTCTTCAGTCATCTCACTGTCATATTTCTTCTTGGCTAACCTCTTTCTTTAAATAGCATCCTGCACTTCACTATTCCACCACTAGGTTTCCTTATCATCCATTCTCTGTCCAGAAGCCACACCAAAGCCCCTTATCTACAGGGACTTTTCAGGCTCCGATGTAACCAATTCGGGCCAATTGCATAGTTTCTCCACAGTGCCTTCAGCGGTGGAACCCGCACGATTTTTGGGACCTACTTCTCTGGGGTCCCAGGTCTGGTTCTTGTTGGGTCCAGATGTGATGTCAATGCACTTCCGGTCACTGATTGGTCAGGGGGAGGAGTCAGAGGATCTTTCAGAAACTTTTCAAAACATCGATCCGCCATTTGCAATTTCTTGGACCGGTGTAGCGGCTGGACCTATTTTAAAGATTTTAAAAACAATAATGACAACACCGTGGTCTAATGCTCAAGTGCTGGCATTTTTTTATGTGCTTGCTGGCCGACGACAAAATTCAGAGCGAGCTAGCTGGAGCTCCACCGGTCTACCCGGGTCCTCTCCACCGCAGCGTCGGAGCCGGACAGGGCATCATCTCCTCAAGCTAAAAGTTATCTGTTGAAGTAAGTAAAAAGCAATATTTACGGTTACGTTTTTTTTTTTGGTTGAAAACTGTGTGTAAATGGTGTTAAAATCTGTTTTCTTCGAGAGCTAAGTAGTAGAGAAGCTAGCTGGCTGTAGTTCGCATGTAGCTTCGTGTAGCTTCTCATCACAATATACTACTGGTAGATATCGCATGGATATGAATTTTATGTCATATCAAACATCCCAGTCAAATGTTAGATACAGTAGGAATGTGGACAGATTGACCAGCCAGCAAAAAACAAAAAACAAATTAAAAAAGCGACTACTGCCGTGTTCTGTTCGGCCAGCATACATCATCAGATCGCCATACGCATAGCGCAAACTGACGACTGCATCTATCCGCTGTGAGATCACCATACACTTCTATTTAATTAGCCATATCACACTATGACGTAGCAGTTAACCTGTCAGATCATCATATACTTTGTTATTGACAGCTGTATGACACCTCAATCCACCCTGAATAACAGCTGTATGATACCCTGACAACTCAATCCGCCCTGAATAGCAGCTGTATGACACCCTGACGCCTCAATCCGCCCTGAATAGCAGCTGTATGACACCCTGAGTTAGCAGTTAACCTGTCAGATCATCATATACTTTGTTTTTAACAGCTGTATTACACCCCAACGCCTCATTTTGCCCTAACTTAGCAGTTTAACAGCTGTATGACACCCTGACTTAGCAGTTTAACAGCTGTATTACACCCCAAGTTAACAGTTAAGGCAGTGTAATGATTATGTTGTCCTTATATTGTTTAAATTAAATTCACAAAGCTCAAACTAACTTCGCTTGCACTGTTTGCACATAAACAAACAGAGTTTTTGCTCCAACTGAAGTCGAGCACATATTACACGCAAAGCGTCACCAAAATGATTTACTTACGGTTCAGGAAATGCATTGCACACTGTAAGTTATGTAAATACACAATACCATGTGTACTTTGCACCAAATCAATTTACTGACTTACTTTTTGTTGTATCTTGCAGTGTAGGTTGATTAGACTGCTCCTCTGAACGTCACAGGCTTATTGCAAAATGTGCATGCTCGCGCATGCGTATTAACTAAATGTATGATACCATAACATGTATGCTGAATGGACAGAACACCGGCAAAAAAAAACTTACGTAATTAGCGTGTAGCTTCGTGTAGCTTCTCATCACAATAGACAATATCGCCGGGATATGAATTTTATGCCATATTGCACATGCTGACTCTATCTAGCATCTGACTGTTCTTACAATCAGTAAATAGAATCAGAATCAGTATGCCTTTATTGTCATTATACGTAAGTACAATGCAATTAAGAGCCACTCATTTTGTCAGTGCAAAAACACTCCTTAAGAAAAACCCACTAAAAATTTAAAAATGTAACGCAATATAGATATAATAGCACTATGGAAGTGAAAAAAAATACAAGTATTTCACAATTATATTGCACATTATGGATATTAATGAGGTAGTTATGGTGACTGAGGGTATGAAATGTCAGTAGTATTGCACAATAGAAGTCCAGGGGTCCTGCAAACACCAGCAGACGTCAACAATAATGAAACATACGATTGTCAAAACTAACTAAATAGTCCTGTATTAACGTGTAATGTGCATCATTTCAGGTTAATCAGTCAGTTCCTGTCTGAAGCTCCTCTAAATCCATGGGTGTCCTTGGAGAAGGATGGGGCAGTAATGTGTGGCCACTGCACTTTAAAGCAAGTATGTCATGACACAAACATTCAAAACTTGACAAGTACAGATAAAAGCAAAGGATAATGATGTTTAGAGAAGATTATAAGAATTATTTTTTTCTTGTTTGTCAGATGGGGATGGAAAAACAGCCAGACATATGAAGCCATCGCTGGACCGCATCATCAGGATCAGAGAGTTTGTGCCTCCAGACTACACATAAACTGCAGCGGACCATACCTCGGAGCTTCTCCGGACGCTCTGCTCTCCTGCACCTGCTGTGGCGATGGTGTTTTGAAAATAAAATGCCCGCATTGTGCCAAAGATGCTGGAGTTCTCGGTGCCTCAGTTAAGAAACATTTCTGCATTGACAACACAAACGGGTCCTATGAACTCAGCAGAGGTCACACAGGTGCACCAGGTACAAGCTCAGGTGTTTGTGACAGAGCAGGAGTACTGTGACTTCATGGTGTGGTCTGGGTCAGATTACTTTATTCAGAGGATTGTGTCTGATGGTGATTTCTTTACTGAAACAGTGAAAAATGTAGAAATGTTCTATAGGTCAGCATTTTTACCTGAGCTATTTGCCATATTTTATTTTTAGTTATTGTTACATGTTTTGGAGCAGCCAAACTAACACAGGATTAAAGCACATGGTTAAGATTCCACTGATGATATTTTACATACATTTTACAATCATACATACTGTATGATTCTGATGCAAACACTGCACTTGTGTTCATGGTTCCACACAAGCACAGGGGGATGGACAACACCCATGACTTTCTCTCTGCTAGACACAAAGAAAACCCATAAAAGCATGGTTCACATTAATGTGACTTTATCGTTTAGATATGAAACAGTATCATTGCAGCATTGGCATCCCTACGTTTTTCAACATGCACTCCCTGAAACTGGACTCAACCATGGTAGAGAAACGTTGGTTACGTACTGTAACCCCAGATTCTATGAGTATAAGCGTAGCCCTTTAAGGCCTTCGCTTTAGTGGGTTTATCCCGTTATGCAGAGCATAAGCACTGAAAAAATTAGTCCACGCCCACCTGCTGTGTGGGCCCCACCCGGTCCGTATAAATTACGTTAAGAGCGGGAAACCGGCTCCCAAAATAGCTTTTTCTTCAGCCATTTAAGAGCCAGTGAGGCCCGACGCTTAAAGGGCTACGCTTATACTCATAGAATCTGGGGTTACAGTACGTAACCAACGTTCTATGTCGTATAAGCTTCGCCCTTTAAGGCCTTCGCTTTAGTGGGTAAAGGGCGAAGCCGATGTGGTCCTCGCCTCACTGGGTCCATTCGAACACAGTAAGAAGCGGAAGCTTGCCCAAAAAACGTCTTGTCACTCAGCTCCCCGTGTGCATAACTACGCATCGCGTAATTATGTGCCCTGCACAGACGCATGTTGAGTAACTATGCGTTCTGACAAAGCATGAATGCCCCGGAAAACTTTCAACGGGAAGAAGAAGTTGAAAAGAGGGGGGGGGGGCATGAACCAACTGGTTCATGGCTGAACAGTATAAACAGATTAATGTCCATGAATTGATTATTGATCAAATGAACTGATTGGTAACAATAGTCATGAACTGATTAGTGACAATAGAACCAAAATCACAGACACGACTTGTGACTGATAACAACATCTCACACTGTAATGCATGCAGACAGATGTGAGCTTAAACAGAGTTCCATGAGAACAACAATATTCATTCTGTTAGAGCACTAAGGACAGAATGTGTCATGGAACGAACCGTTACATCACGTAGGTAAAGGCGAATAAATGAGCAGGGTGTTGACCATGCAGCCGCAGTGCAAATGTCCTGCATTGACATACCATTATGCAGAGCAGTCGAAGATGCGATACCCCTGGTCGAGTGTGTTTAGAGGTTGACAGGAGGCTCTAAATCTGATGCTCTGTAGGCTTCAGAAAAGGCCTCACACAGCCAGTGTGACAAGCGCTGGATGGATAACGGCGACCTGCAGAAGCATCTCTATAATGCACAAACAATTGTTGAGTTTGAAACGCATTGCAGCTGTGCGCGTTATGTAACACGTCAACGCCCGCACCGGGCAGAGAAGATGAAAAGATGCTTCCTCTTCTGATCTGTTGGGGGGGGGGGAGAAACCCCTCCAACGATATCACTCTTGATTTAAAAGAGCTCGTGATATTTTAGGCATAAAAGCTGGGTTTGGTCTTAAATCAGCTGAGCTGCCCGTCAGCCTAAATTCTAAGGCATGACGAAGCAACAGAGAGGGCAGATAATTACTTACCCTCTTAGCGGGTGTTAAAACCAGCAGCAGGGCTGTTTAAAGAGACAAGAATTTTAAGTGAAAAACCTGATCCAGAGGCTCGATTGGAGCTTTGATCAGGACTCGCAGGACCAGCGTTAAATCCCACTGTGGAGCAAGTGGACTTGAAGCAGGCCTGCGTCTCTGAACATCTTTTAGAAAACGCTTCATCAGCGGGTGATTAAAAGCTGTTCTGTCTCCGAAACCTTCGTGGCAGGAAGAGGTGACTGCAACGTACGTTAAAGCGTACTGAAAGTCAACTTCCTATCCATCAGCTGTTGTAGAAAAACAACACGCCGCCTAAAAGGGCATGAGGCGGCCTCTAAACCTTCTCTGTACACCAGCGCTGAAAAGCCGTCCCCTTTGATGTGTACAGAACTGTGGTAGATGCAGCACGTGAATCTGAATTGTGCACACTATCTCCTGAGGGAGACCCATCCTCTCTAAGTGGGACCGCTCAGCGGTCAGACCCACAGGTGCTGACCTATTTCTGGGTAACTCTTGGTCGCTCCTCCTGCCTGAAGGAGAGCATCCTCCCTCCACGGCAGTTCCACGGCGACCCGACAACAGACGTTGCAGGCCTGGGAACCATGGTGCGTTCACACGCCGGGAGCCACCAGGAGAGCTGTCAATCCCTCCTCCTGAACTCGGTTCAGGAACCGTAAAAAACAGAGGAGGTGGGGGAAAAAACGTGTACAAAAGCGTTTTGGGCCACGGGCTGTGAGCAAATGCGTCCCCCCCCCAGCGATGGATCGTCTCGCGGGCTCAGGGAAAACCATAGTTGACACTGAGCGTTCTTCTCGCGTCGCAAACAGGTCCACAGCTGCTTTGCCAACTTCTGCTGCGTCTGAAAACATCAGATCTGGATGGAGGGTCCGGTCCACGTGACGTGGGCCGCCCCTGGACGTCACATCTGCCCCTCTGTTCAGAACACCGGATATGTAAAACCGCTCTAATAGAGAGCAGGTTTTGATGAGCCCAACACAGTAGCTTTCGCTCAATGTGTAACATCTGGGCTGAACGCACACCCTTGATGGTTATGTACGCAGCAGTCATCATGTTGTCTGTGTGAATCAACATGTGTTGATTCTGTAGCACGGGAGCAAAGTGTTGAATCATATTCAGTGCTGTGCGACACTCCAAAAACATTGATGTGGGCTGATGTGTAGTGGGGCCACAGCGCCCCTACTGCTTGAGATAGGCATGTTCCCCCCCCCCAGCCTGACAGCAACGTGTCCGTGAAGACTGACCCGTGACGTGGGTCTGCTGAGGGGGACTCCCTCTGACAGAAAACAAGGTGTTTCCCCAGAGTCGGAAGGTCTGCTTCCACAGAGGAAGGGACAATGATCATCCGTCGTTTTGTTTTACTGGATCCACATGCAGACGTGCAAAACCACCTCTGGAGGCGTCTCATGTGAAACAAACCAGCGGAACCACTGTGTGAGTGACATCATTTCCAACAGCTTCATGACGGAGACAGCTGTTATCACTTGCCAGGTCTTACGTGGCTGAGTTGACTTTAAAAGTGTCGAATCTAGTTTATGATAAACGAGCTTTCATGGTGGTTGAATTTAATTCCACTCCAGAAAACAAATGTCTGGGCCGGGAAAATCGAGCTTCCTTCCAATTTATGGCGAAGCCCAGATTTAACAGGTGTGAAGTCAACACCTGATCCTGCATCAGCGCCTCCTGTCTGAAGTGACAGGAGCAGCAGATCATCCAGGTAAAACAAAAACTCTCGTCTCTGTGTTAGGATGATCGGTATGCGTTCTCTGGATGTTATGTAACAGATCCAAAAAACGGTCTCACCCCTCTGATCCGTGAGTAAAAACCTTGGTTTTTCTCTCCGTTGGGGGACTCTGTAGATTACTTTTATCAGAAAACATTTGGATTTCTGCATTTAGGGATGAGAATCAGTCTGATGATGACGGGACCGTTTTTTTATAACTCCTCTGAATGGAGGGGTTCGGTTGCAAACTGTAACTTGTACCATTTGCATAAAACCTTGTCCATCTATCTGAAAAACGGCGAGCATGTTTTAGCCACTCTACGTAACGTTCGTAGGGTGAACGTGCGTTAAGTGATGTGTCATGTTTTGTACGGCTGTCAGCAGTCCGCCCCTCAACCGCCGTCATGCGTCGCGGGAATGTTTTCTGTGTGATCCCGGGCGAGACTTGAGCTGAAGGCGAAGCGTGTGACAGCTGATGACGCCGTGGGGCTGCGCGTTTGACGTCGCTGTGCGAACGTTGAAAAGGCGGAGGGCGTGACTTCATTTACGCCGTGCTGTTGGAGTGAAGGCTGCTAGCCCCGTGGGAGCACACGTTGTTCTCTGGAGGGACGCGCGCCGCTCTCGCTGGAGGGGCGCGCGCTGGAGGGAGGCGGGACTCATTACCGGGTTCTTCAGCTGCTTCACGTTTAAGCTGCGGTGAGCTGCCGAAAGCTGAGACGCGGTGGGTGACGGCTGCCCGCGTTTGATTCGTTGAGACGGGTGTCGTTTCTTGTGAGAGAGAAGGACCTCCACCCGAACCAGCCTGCGGACCACATTTATACCGATGTGAGCTGGTTAGCGCCGGCAGTTGTGTGTGTGCGCCAGCATCAACGCAGCGCCGTTGGATGGAGGCTGTTCATTTTAGTGATCGACTCGTCATGTCTAGAGCGGCGGTGAGTTAAAACCCTATTTAAGGACACCGGCTCATGTGGAGGCTGTTCCATCCCACAAGTGCGAGTTGACACCGCTTGAGTGAGGATCGTGCAGTTCTAGTTGGTAACGAGTTATTTTCGCTTACCGTTGTGCCGTGATCGACTCGTCATGTCTAGAGCGACGGTGAGTTTAAAAACCTTTATTTAAGGACACCGGCTCGTGTGTGGGGCTGTTTCATCCCACGAGTGCGAGTTGACATCGCTTGGGTGAAAATCGTGCAGCTCGGGATTATAACGAGTTATTTTCACTTACCATCGTGCCCTGTAAGCGACTAGTAATGTCTTGGAGCGGCGGTGAGTTTAAAAACCCTTATTAAGGACACCGGCTCTTATGTGTGCGGCCGCTGTGAGCTCATCCGAGCTTACAGACTGGCTAAAAAACATACACTTTGATCATTAATGATGATTTATTTCAACTTTCGTGTCACTTTTACACACACCCTCCGGAGACCGTCATTTTGAGAAACTTCTCTCTCATGAGCTCTGCGATTGTTTGCCCAGAGCGCTGTCTTGCAGGCGAACTCTGGGGAAACGCTGAGCTGCAGGCTGCCGGAGTGAAGAGGGCTGGATTCTGACGGGCGGGGCTGGTGGTGGAACTCAGCGAGAGCCGCGGCCGTGGAAAAGTCGAAGCTTGCTCGCGACGGTCCCTCCAGCGGGACGGGGTGGGCCGCGCGGCTTGATGAGGTGGCGCACAGCCTCTGGCACCTCCTCCGACTGTTTCACTTCGCCAGCATGGTTTGAAGCTGCTCTGAACAGCGCGTCCGCGATGGGCTTCATCAGGTCTTGTGCAGATTCTCCGGCAGCGAGGGGAGTAACGAAGCCAGGTGGGTCGATGGATCATCGTCATCCGCGCTGCAGTCCTCGACAGGCAAACCGTGGGAGAGGCACATATGTTGAGTTGGCGTCAGCTGCCTTACAGAGGGAGTTCTTTGTCTCCAAGGCAGGTCTGCGGCCTTCAGTCCCTTGGACATGCTATATGCTAGCAGCGCACGTTGTTGCTAACTGCGGCTGCCTGAAAACACGTTGGTGGGCTCGATTGGAGAGCGTGGTCGCCGTCTGGTTCGTGTTCCTCCGGAGGGACGGGACGCTGCTCCGACCTGGGCAGCTTCGCTCCGGAAGCTTCCGCGAGGCTTGGCTCCAGGGGGGGTTACCGAGGAATAGCCCCGCTCGGTGAATCCCTCAACTCTGGTGATGGGAGCGGACTGGGGACCGACTCCTCCAATCTACCAGGAAAGAACCGTCTGCGGCCTCGCCCGTCGAACGTCCTGTTGGAACGCGAGGCCGTATGGATCAAGACGGTGAGCCACAGTGGAGCCCGGTGAAAAACAACCTTCCCGCCGATCATCCGAACTGGCGGGAAAAGGCGAGGGACGTAGAAAAAAAGGGGGGTCCCTTCATGTTAGCCTCCTCCTGGGTTCCGCCGGGCAACCCCTGAGGGCGCTGTCGGCCGGGAGCGGTGTGATCGCCGATGCGAAACGAGGTGGGATGGGGTGAGCATTCACTCAGCCCCCCTCCACCTACACTACGCTCCCCAGGAGGGAATGAGCAGCGGGGGCTGCAGCTGAGCACGCCTTGCCCCGGAGGAACCATCCGGTTCGCCCCGAGGGTCGGCGATAAGAGGAAAAAACACAAGATGGCATTGTCCAGCGTGTATTGATCTGTCACTGGGAAATGTTCCCCGACGCTTACCTTGGAATAAGACTGCTGTCATCTTCTCCTCGGGGAGGAGAACTCACCGGACGACCGGAGGTCGACTGCCGGGCCAAGCATCCTTCACAAAGGTT
The DNA here is from genome assembly GCF_014905685.2 of Nematolebias whitei. Lineage (NCBI taxonomy): Eukaryota > Metazoa > Chordata > Actinopteri > Cyprinodontiformes > Rivulidae > Nematolebias > Nematolebias whitei. The sequence continues at coordinate 29,205,667 of NC_056505.1, forward strand.
GGTCATTTACACAATTTATCTTCTTTGTTCTTCTGACAGTGCTATATTAGCTCGCTGAAGAAAAAATGGGAGCCGATTTCCTGCTCTTAACGTAATTTATACGGACCGGGTGGGGCCCACACAGCAGGTGGGCGTGGACTAATTTTTTCAGTGCTTATGCTCTGCATAACGGGATAAACCCACTAAAGCGAAGGCCTTAAAGGGCGAAGCTTATACGACATAGAACTCCAGTACGAAGGTGCAAAACCCATTAATGTAGCCCATATGGACAAAGCTCTCAGTGAAATCAAGTCTTCAAACATATGTATACTTTAGGTATATTAAGAAACTGCAAGAGCAAGTCAAAAGTAGCAGACAACTTCTGCCACATCAAAACTTTAGATAAATAAAACTAAAGGTTCCAGTCTTAAACTTTGTGAACAGAAAACTGAGAAAAGTAACTGAAAATAACAAAAACACAAGCTAGAGGGGGATGAGAAACCAAACACCTCAGTTAATAGTGGGGATGAAGTGAACAAACAATGTTAACATTAATTTCACCAAACTGCATGATCCTTAAACTTATTGTGCTCCAATTCCTAATGAGCCACATTTGTGAATGAACACTTGATAATCACGCCTTTCACCAGATCCATTTTTGGAAATTTACCAGATCAAAGATTTTTCTCATAAATTCTCCTCAAAAAACATATACACATAACAATCTCACCAACAGAGCATCACTATTATCATTCAATACATTTTGATCTCAAGTATTTTTGAACTTTTATTGTAATCACAGTCGTCAAAATTAAAATGTAGTTTGTTTAAAACTTTATTTTAGTTACATTTTTGATTAAGTGCATTTGTGTTTACTTTTGTTAAATTAAATGTTTTAAGAACTATTTTTAAATGTTTTACTCTAGGCTCTGTCCTCTTCATTTCCCTACTCTTACTATAAAATATTATGAGCTGCATCAGTATTAATCAGTCTAAAGTCGCGCTGTCACCTGGGTGTACCACTACCATAATGGCATCAGGACCTTCCATGCCTCCTGCTGATCCAGTACTTGACATCAGATGACATCAGAACTTCCTTAATCCTGGTTCCTCTTTGAGTTAAATTAGTCAAATGGCAAGAAACTCCTGGATGGAGATGGTGCAGACATTGTATATGGACGAGTGTGTTTGCTGAAAAGTGTGGCGTTTTTTTTTTCATAATAGATTTGTGGCCAAACGGTTGATGCAGGGACGGAGTAGAGACTCTGGTGGGAAGAAACCCATGCGGTGATGTGTACTGCAGTGGGAGGGGTTTCCCAGGATCTCTGTGTCTCGTGGACTATGAAAGGTGTGTGTGTATGAAAACGAACGTCCCACAACCACGTGACCGCAAGTCAACCGTTTGTCTTCGTATGGAGTATGCTAGGCCTTTAATATCACTTCTCCATACAAGAAAGTAAAATCTGAAGTAAAAAATAAACTGCTATATGTGTTGCCATCATTGAATGTTCCCATATGGCAAAATTAGTTCTCTGCATTTAACCCATCGCACCTGGGATACACCCAGGTGGAGCAGTGGGCAGCTTTGTAAGTGCTCGGAGAGAAATTAGAGATTAGGTGTCTTGCTCAGAGACACAACAACATGTAGGAATGACTGGGGATTGAACCTGGGACTTTCATGTCCCAGGTATTTAGTTTAGTCATTATTGTTTTAGTAATTACTTTAATACTTTTCCAACTATTTTTCTCTAAATTATTATCCTTTATAGCTTGTGTTGTTCCGTTTAATTAATTGTTGTTGACGATTCTCATTTTGATAATTTCACAATAAAATTTTAAAAGACAAATTTAGTTTCCTCCTCATTCTGTTTAATATTGTGATAAGAATTCTCTTTAACTAAGAATTCAGCTGCAGCTGTTGAGTCTTATATTTCCAGGATGAATTTAGTGTTTGAACCATAAAGTGTGTTAACTTGTTACTGGTCAGTAACTGACTTGATTGTACTAATATGTGCAATAAAGTGAGGAGCAAGTGTCACCCTTCTTCCTTCGTTCATGCATAAATTTGTCACCAGCGATTATTAGAATAATTTCAAATGATCTGTAATTTTCACAAAAAGGTCTGTCTTCAATAAAACGTTCAAATGTAAGAATTCAGCAGATGAATTGGAGTTCCATGATGGGAAATAGGAGCATTATTCAGTGCAGTGGTCGTCACATATCTGTGTTAAAGGGAGTGCTACATTATTTTGTACAATCATAATAAGAATAAAAGCCAGTTCATTGCGACGCCAGCTCCGTTTCTGCACCAACCCTTCTTATTTCTGGCTTCATGTGCTGCTTGATCATCAAAAACCAAAAGGCGTCTCATCGCAGGGAATTTCATGCCATGGAAAGATGATGATGATGTGAACGGATGGCTGATGCCACGTCAAATCCTGTAGATGTCGGTAATTTGGAACATATGTTACTTAAACCATAACATTCTCCTCCAAGATGGCTCGTAAAAACAGGAATTTATTAGTCGAAATCCCGGGTGATGATAACGGAGATAATTTTTAACGCAAGGTTAATGAAGGACCCAAAAAGATAAAAATGAACCCCTTTGGCCTTCTATCAGCTGGGTCCTCCAGTGCCTGGCCTAAATCTGAGTCATTTTTATGCACTGTGGGGGTGTTCCCTTTTCATTACGTTTTATGGCTTAAGACATAAAAATTTACGAAACATTTTCACGGATAATAAAACCCTGGATCTTTACATGATAAGCAGAATGGAGATACAGTGTAAAAGAAAACTAGCTGGAACTAAAAAACGCATTCCCCGTGCTTTTTTTTTTTTTTGTCCCCCCTGAATAAGGAGTGTGTTCAGAAGCGGGCCACGCTCCTCCCAGCAGGGACCCAGAGAGCCTCCTTTGACACAAACACAGACTTCTTCCTTTATTCCCACAGACGCACATTTAAATAGGCCACATTGGAGAAAACATGACTTTTCACTATTCTAATAAATGGGAGCCTGCCTGTTTATTATTAATGACATCCCGGTACACTTTTCAGATTTGGTTGGTGTTACGCCATGTGAGTAATTTATATTCGTGCCAGCATGAGAGCCCGCATGCGTACGCTTACTGTCTTTTTACTGTCAGCTTTGTGTAGCGGTTCCATGAAATTTTAATGTTTACCAGGTCAGTCCTGACCTTCTTAATCCTCCTGGTTATTAATACGGTAAAGCCAACACAGAGGAACAATTAATCAAAAACACCTATTTTCTTTCCCCTTTTTTGCTCCACCGTTCATACATATTAATTATACTCCGCTGCCTTGGGCTGAGAAGTGCATTAACATGTATGTACCGGAGCAGGGAAATAAGTCAAAGAAATGCGGAGCCCCGTGGCCCCGACAGGGTGGGGTGGCTCCTCAGGATTAGCTGATCAAGGCTGAGTGGCAGGAACTTGAACATGACAGAGCACTGATACACTTTCTTGTCCAGACAATTATCCGTGGCCTAGTTTTAAAGCCAGTTCTACATTCCCCCCCCCCCCCCCCCCAGGTTGTGTGTGAAGCATCGTGGAGAGGGGGGTGGGGTAGGAGCAGAGGAGGGGTGTCAGTCACAAGAAGACCAGACTGCCCTGAAGCGAAGCTGACGGTTGCCTTCTCAGAGGGAGGGAGCAAGGGAGGGATGATTGAAATAGAAGATGAGACGAGGGACACACAAATAAAACAATGGTATTTAATTGAACATTTTCTGGAATACACACTTCTTTCTTCACATTTAATAATTCTCCATCGTTACTTGTAAAGGTTTATCAAGTCATGCGATGATGCAACACACATTCTGTTATTGCGGTACTGACGTGTGGCTATCTATAGTTTAGTCTTCACCCACTGCACCACCTCCGGGAGGAGAGACGCAAGACAACGTAAGGGTTGGAGGATGAAAGGGCACCGGAGAGCACAGGCGTCCACGGGCTTGGAGAACGGGGAGGATGGGAAGCAGATGGCAGTGGCTCTGTCTCATCAGCACAACATAAGGGGGACTCAAGATGGCCACAGGCCCCCCCTCACATTAACAGCGTTCAGCGAGACACCTTATCATCTCTCTAGCATGATACGTTTTTACAAACCCATCTCCTCACTCCCCATCCCAGCAACACCCCCCCCCCTCCCCCGAAACACCTCATCACACAGCGAGAGATGCTGAATCAATCATCAAGGTACTTATTGTTATTTCAATAAATTCAAGGGTTATCATGTGAAGGCTAAAAATGGGATCAAGATGAGGATGTTTTCTCGTCAAAACGAGAAAGATGAAAATCAGGTTTAACCTGCCCAGTGGTTGACTATGAATGAGGCCGAGGCGTCTCCGAGCAGCTTGTCTGGGAGATAACCTTCAGGCTACCTCCCAGCTCTCACCTCTCCTTCCACATCTTCTGAATAGGTGCTAATTAAGCTTTGTGGATATAAAGGAGATAGCATGCGTACACACAAAAACACACAAACCTTCAGGACACTCCTTCTCCTCTGTCTTTTCACTTTACGGCTCACTCGGACCTTTCAGCACCCCTGCAGCTTTAGTGCATGTTCATAAACGGAGAAGAAAAGAGAGAGAGAAAAAGAAAATCTCAAAGAAACAATATAAATGTTAGTAGCCAAAGAAAATCAGAGTTTGAATCCAAACTGTTAATATGATGACTTTTTCTCGTTTAGCATCATTCATCAAAGAAACCACAGACAGAGCAGCAAGAAAGCCCAAAGATTCATGCATCTTTGCGAGCAGAAATTAATAAAAAAACACTACGTCAAGGAGGCAGAAAAAATGGTTTCTTCTAATGGATTCTCCACAGAACACAGCTTTTAGACAATCAATCTTTGCTGTGAAAGCCCAATCATTTAAGTAATTGTTCCCTACAACTGTCACAGGAATTTGTCCTCTGGACACTGTAAAAGTGAGCATCTTTGTCACTCGTAAAATGTCTCGTACCATTTTTATTGTACTAATTTAATGTCTCTACCACACCTCCACTTATTACTCTTTGGTCTACATTTATAAAACTGTTCATTTTCTATTTGTCACAGAATGAAAACACACACCAACACATGTGTGCGCACACACATATGTTTATAAATATGTATATATGTATATGCATATAAATCTCTGTAATGCCACTTGGTTGTTGATGTGTGCTGCTGACTATCCATGCTGCTGATTATTTCACGTTGCTGTGTTCATTGGTCCTCATCTGCTCACACGGACTCATGTTCGTGCTGCTGTTGTTTTGGTGCATTGTTTGCGTACCATTACTGCTTAGTGTATTCTTAGTTTAGTGAATGTAGTATATTTTTAGTTCATGACTCAGATCTTACTAATGTTTTTCTTTACAATTTGTGTTTTTTTTGGATTTTTTTTTTGGATGGGACCTTGTGTACATACAAAGTAGTTTCGTCCCACGTCACGCGTGGTGTGTATGACAAATAAATCTCTCTGAATCTCTGAATATGTATTTACTGTATGTTTAATATCTGTAAATTCAAATGATTTAAAGTCGATCGTGAAATTGAGTCCTGTTTGACACTAAAAACAACTCTTGAAGAAATGACAACAATTGATGTGATCCATCATTCATAGTTATTAATTAAAGAGTTAGGAATAATTCATATATATATATATAAACTTGCAAAAACACTATTAAAATTAAAATTCAAGTATTCCTTATATGCATTCAATGCTAAATTAAAACTAAGATTGTCTTACAATGACAATTATAGCCTTTTTGGTCAAATGACTTTATGCACAATCTCATAAGTTTGTGTTGCTAATGACTCACAGCTACTACCACACACAAGCTAAGCTCAGTGTTAATAAAACTCACATTTTTGTGTTGCTAAGGTCGATTAGCTGTCACAGAGATCTGCCGAGTTTTGAACCTGCAACCTTGCACTGCACTGTTAGGCTGAGCTTAAAGAACCTTTTTATTCCTATTTTTTATAAGGACTAAAGCAAAATTTTTTTATTTTTTTTTTCATTTAGCCTTTATTTATCCAGGTTAGTCTCATTGAGCCACGAGAACTCATTTTCCCCTGTTTAGGGAGCACATGGTGGGGGTTAAGGGCCTTGCTCATGGGCCCACTTCACTTTATGTCCTGAACATGTACAACAAGCCACAAAAAGGCTATAATACCGTATTTTAGTGTCAAGAAAATGTATCAAGTAAAAATGTGACAGTAAATAACTGTTTATGTTCTAAACAAAAATTTAGGTCATGAAATAGTCGATGTCTTCACATTTACTGTATCATGGTCAGTTTGGTTGGACGCAAAAGAAGGAAGTCATGAAGAGCTCCTGTAAAATAAAGCATTTATTTTGACAAAAAAAAAAAAAAGGCTGATGTGATGGCAACAACTTACAAAAGTATATTAGATATGCGTTTTTGTTTCTGGTTACCTGTAAGTGGTGTCAAATAGTTTTAGTCACAAAATTAAACTTTTCAACAGGAGCACAGCGTTGACCCTGACAGGTGTCTAACTGCAATACAATAATGCACAAGCAATTAATCTGCTGACATATCACACATTCATTCTGCATGCAATGTTTCGAAAACTGGACATTCTGGCTAACAAGTTAATTCTAACAGTGAAGATAGAGTCTTCACATGGGCGACTCGTCTAATGATAAAGTAGCATTTCAAATACATTTAACCATCATTACTTATAGCTTTGTTTTCTAGAACTAACAAAAATTATAGTGCATTAATATATATGAAGCCAAATATGATTGTGTTGACCACAACAACTTCTGAGTCCCATTAAAGTTTTGATGTTGAAATGAATGAATGCTGTTAGCTGCTCACAGTTCTTCAATAGAACGTATTAAAAGTGCAGTTTTGTCAGCGTTTGTTGCAGAAATAACCTCTGCATTTACAATTATTTACCATGAAAGCCTAATCGAGGACTGGTGGCACAGCGGTTAGGGTAAGGTGGGGCTGTGGTCGAGAGGTTGCCAGTTTGTATGCCCTGAAGCACCCACATCTGTCTTCACCCTCATCTGACCCACTCTGGGTCCTGTTAAGCTGTGGTCAGTGGTCGCTGGTTGTGTTAGGAAGGGCATCTAGCTTAAAACAATTGCAAAATCTTCATGCAAGTTTGCTCGCCGTGGCAACCCTTGAAGAGCTGATCAATCAAAAGAAGAAGAAAAATAATGAAAACCCAATTCAATGAAACAAACATTCTTTGTAGGAATGTGTTTCGCCTTGCACAGGTTGCATGACAGACATTTAAAATAGGGTCTCTATCTGTTAGCACTCGTAGTATCTGTTGGAGATAACACTCAGCTACTACTATATATTTATTAACCTTTATTTAACCAGGAAAATCCCATGGATGATCTCTTTTGTAAGGGAGGCCTGGGCCTGAAGGCAGACTAACATGCATGTTTTTGGTCTGTGGGAGGAAACGGGAGTACCTGGAGAAAACCCATACAGGCACGAGAAGAACATGCAAACTCCACACAGAAAGACCCCAGGTGCAACCTGGGATTGAACCCAGGACCTTCTTGCTGTGAGGCAACAGTGCTAACCACTGAGCCATCATGCTGCCACCACACTTCAGCCCACTCAGTAAAACTGACTGAGCTGTATCAATTTTTAGTGGCCAACATGAGTTTTTTAATTCTTCCACTGGTTCATGGTATCTTTTGCTAACAGACAGGTCTGTTAGGTTAATGCCAATGCTTAAGCAAATATCTTGAGCAGTCTGTCAGATATTTTCACCGCAGCCAAACAAACACACATATTCTAATGACATAGACAATGATGTGATCACCACCGCTTTGAAAGGCAGGTGACGAGTCAGATTGTCCGACATGAGCATTTTGGGTAACATACTGAACCTGCCCGTGTTGACAGGAGATATTGTTTTTATAGTCACGACTACAACTTTGTAATATGCAGCAAAAACACACACAAAAAAAATGTATGACATGGTTCAACGAGGACCTCCTAAGTCGCTCCTCAGTTTAGCGGTACAATAGCTGACTCCAGCTCTAAAGCTTTAAGCCTGTAATAAAAAGTGACTGCACTCAGCATTTCTGCAGAAGTTTCAATGTGATGCTTGAGGTTGAAAGAGAAAAACAAAATATCTGCCTTTAGCTGAACAGAACAGAACAGAACAGGTTGCTGTTGATTCCACTGTTTTACAAAGGCACTTTGTGTGGGGGTGTGGGAAGAAAAATCTGGACACCTGCTGCTCTGTAATACCTGCAATGATCCAATATTACCCAGATAATTCATCGTGCTTAGGGAAGTCCAAACAAGATATAGATAATTACAAGTCAAATGCATTTTATAGCTTCCAGAAATATTCTGCGTGGGCCAACAGTAAAAGGCTTTACTTGCATCATTATTCTAATTTTGTTTTGCTTGTTAGTGTCCAGGTTACTGACAGCCTGCAAAATATTGTTACAATTAAGCCTGGCAGCCGTGCCAGATGTTTCTGTGAGAGGAGAGAGGGAGATGTCAAAACACCTGTCTGATCACTGCGGTGCACATGCTGGTGCAACTAGTACCCGTGCAAGCAGTCCTTGTTAGTTTAGTTTGTTCTTTTAGTCCCAGTATGTGACTACAGCACACAATGGACACCTCTGCTGACAAAGAACACACACACACACACACAAATAAAAATAAACTAGCAAGGAGGTTCACTTTCAGTGTTTCTGTGTTATTATTCAGTTATATTAGCTAATATTTTTTTTCACCTCTTATACTGGTTTTATTCTTTGTGGGAGTGGTGGCGTAGAGGTTAGAGGAGGTGGGCCTGTGATCGGAAGGTCGCCAGTTCAACTCCTGTTACAGACAACATCAAAATGCGGGTGGGATAGGTGAAGCACCCACACCTGCCCCCACCCTCATTTGCCCCACTCTGGGCCCTTGAGCAAGGCTCTTAACCCCCACCATCTGCTCCCCCAGACATCCAAGATAGCAGCTCTTTGCTCCACACAGAGGGCTGTGGTAGCTCAGTGGTCTGTGGTTGCATCAGGAAGGGCATCCGGCGTAAAAATAATTGCCAAGTCTTCGTGTCACAGTTCGCTGTGGCGACCCCTGAGGAAGGGAGCGGTCGCAAGAAATAATAATAATAATAATAATAAATAAAAAAATTCTGATTTTATTCTTCACTAAAACCAGTGAAAATACCATATTACATAAAATGTGCAGGTCTTTCAGGTGTTAGCCTCAGTCTCAATACGTTGTGTGGAAACATCAGAGTTCATGCTCAATGATCCAGGTAAAAAAATCCAACAAAGTTAAGTCAGGTCCTCTGGACGGTTTCTTTTAACGTTTCGTCTTTCATCCAAAGGACTTCATCAGTCAGAGGAGCCACAACAAACTCAGTCTCACAAGCAGCACACTCCCATAGATGGCCAACTAGTTTAGTGGTGATGAGATGGTTTCTGGAGCACGAACTTTGATGTTTAGAATCACTTTGGCCAAGGCTGCCTCAGAGGAGTCAATGGGGGAGAGGGCGGACTCCAGAAACCATCTTATAGCCATAAAACTAGTTGGTCCACAATGTGAGTGTGCTTCTTGTGGACTAGGGATGTGCGATATGGCATAAATTCATATCACGATATGTACTGTGAAGGGTGACGATAACGATATATATCACAGTGTAGTATGTCAGGAATGAAAGGAAGGGGAATGTGAATAATGTGAGGAATGAAAAAAAGCATAGGGTGTCCTTTTGCCATAATTTATTTTGAAAACTGCTATATCACAAAATAATCTCAATTAAGAAAATTCCACTACTACAGTGCCTTGCGAAAGTATTCGGCCCCCTTGAACTTTTCAACCTTTTGCCACATTTCAGGCTTCAAACATAAAGATATAAAATTTAAATTTTTTGTGAAGAATCAACAACAAGTGGGACGCAATCGTGAAGTGGAATGAAATTTATTGGATGTGTCAAACTTTATTAACAAATAAAACACTGAAAAGTGGGGCGTGCAATATTATTCGGCCCCTTTGCGTTAATACTTTGTAGCGCCGCCTTTTGCTGCAGTTCCAGCTGCAAGTCTCTTGGGATATGTCTCTATCAGTTTTGCACATGGAGAGACTGAAATTCTGCCCGTTCTTCTTTGTAAAACAGCTCGAGCTCAGTGAGGTTGGATGGAGAGCGTTTGTGAACAGCAGTCTTCAGCTCTTTCCACAGATTCTCGATTGGATTCAGGTCTGGACTTTGACTTGGTCATTCCAACACCTGGATATGTTTATTTGTGAACCATTCCGTTGTAGATTTGACTTTATGTTTTGGATCATTGTCTTGTTGGAAGATGAATCTCCATCCCAGTCTCAGGTCTCTTGCAGACTCAAAACAGGTTTTCTTCCAGAATGGTCCTGTATTTGGCTCCATCCATCTTCCCATCAATTCTGACCATCTTCCCTGTCCCTGCTGACGAAAAGCAGGCCCAAACCATGATGCTGCCACCACCATGTTTGACAGTGGGGATGGTGTGTTCAGGGTGATGAGCTGTGTTGCTTTTACTCCAAACATATCGTTTTGCATTGTGGCCAAACAGTTTGATTTTGGTTTCATCTGACCAGAGCACCTTCTTCCACATGTTTGGTGTGTCTCCCAGGTGCTTGTGACAAACTTTAAACAACACTTTTTATGGATATCTTTGAGAAATGTCTTTCTTCTTGCCACTCTTCCATGAAGGCCAGATTTGTGCAGTGTACGACTGATTGTTGTCCTATGGACAGACTCTCCCACCTCAGCTGTAGATCTCTGCAGTTCATCCAGAGTGATCATGGGCCTCTTGGCTGCATCTCTGATCAGTCTTCTCCTTGTTCCAGATGAAAGTTTAGAGGAACGGCCGGGTCTTGGTAGATTTGCAGTGGTCTGATACTCCTTCCATTTCAATATGATTGCTTGCACAGTGCTCCTTGGGATGCTTAAAGCTTGGGAAATCTTTTTGTATCTAAATCCATCTTTAAACTTCTCCGCAACAGTATCTCGGACCTGCCTGGTGTGTTCCTTGGTCTTCATGATGCTCTCTGTGCTTTGAACAGAACCCTGAGACTATCACAGAGCAGGTGCATTTATACGGAGACTTGATTACACACAGGTGGATTCTATTTATCATCATCAGTCATTTGGGACAACATTGGATCATTCATAGATCCTCACTGAACTTCTGGAGTGAGTTTGCTGCACTGAAAGTAAAGGGGACGAATAATATTGCACGCCCCACTTTTCAGTTTTTTATTTGTTAAAAAAGTTTGACACATCCAATAAATTTCATTCCACTTCACAAGTGTGTCCCACTTGTTGTTGATTCTTCACAAAAATATTAAAATTTTATATATTTATGTTTGAAGCCTGAAATGTGGCAAAAGGTTGAAAAGTTCAAGGGGGCCGAATACTTTCACAAGGCACTATAGGTCCAGAGAGTTTTGAACTAATAAACAAATCAAGTATTAGGCTTCTTTCTTGTAGTGCCAAACAGAGCAAAATATATCAAATGTACTTTTAGCCATATGCTTTAAACAAAATAATAAGTTGTTAACTCTCAATAGTTTCCAGTCTCACTTCAGAAATGAACAGCAACAGAGCAGCATTTTACACTGAAACACTTCACCTCCAACCCTCCAGTCGGCGTCTCCTTCCGCTTTATGGAGAGCTGACACAAAATGAGTCTGTGGCTCTGACCAGAGGGTCTCGCAGTAAAATCACACAACACAGCGTTCTTTTACAGATCAAAGAGCAGGTTTCTCTAAAGCTGACCAACGCTTACTTTAACTTTGGACAGAAAAAAACAAAAACTTTTGATGGAGCTCAGCGTTTTGCGCATGCGTCAGAATACGGCAACACTGCAGCAAGCCGGCTGTAGTTAGCTGTTTGAACATTGAAAAACTAACACATAAAAGGACACTTGTTAAAATGGGATCCTTGTCCACTGGTTGACAAATGTGGTACAACTGCATTTCCTCAATTCCTTTAGTCCTTTCATGTTACACTCGTCCTTTTACAAAGTTTTAAATGAGCTTGTATTGTGTCCTTAATCTTTTATATTTTTTGTGCTTTTTATTTGGTGTAAAATACTTTTGTTACACATCAGTGTATGAAATGTGCTTTCTAAATAAAATTTGATTTGGTTTAATATCATTTAAAGAAAGAAAAAGATGTATGAGTACAAGTAGAGCAGACATGCACTTCCATCATTAATATGATTCTTCCAGAACAACAATCCATTCAACCATTATCACTACCAACTCCTTTCTTTTCAGGTCATGGGGGTCACTGGTGTCCATGTCCAGCTGTCAATGTGTGAGAGGCGGGGGACGCCCTGGACAGGTCTCTAGTCCATCACAGGGACACATAGAGACAAACAACCATTCATTCTATCACTCACATCTAGGGTCAATTTAGAGTTACCAATCAGTCTAACATGCATGTTTTTGGTCTGTGGGAGGAAACCGGAGCACCCGGAGAAAACCCACGCATGCACGGAGAGAACATGCAAACTCCACCCAGAAAGGTCCCGACTGAGATTTGATCTGTGGACCTTCTTGCTGAGAGGTGATAGCTCTACCAGCTGAGCCACCGTGCTGCCCCAGAACAAAAATGCAAAGCTAAATTAGTTTCATTATAAAAGTTTATTTTAAAAAACTGTTTGTAAGAGACTGAAGTTGTTTTAAGATGCCAGCAACCAAGAGCTCACTAACCTGTTCAGGATTAAACTTCATTTCTCCAAACTGAAGAAGTTACAAAAGCTATCTACAACAGGTAAGATATTGATTGTTCATAATATTTTCACAGACCTGCACTTCAGATAAACTTAACAACTCTTTAGCATAAACTTAAAAATATACTAATTTTAATTTATATTGTAATTAACAGTTTGTGATCGCAGAATGGACAACAGTTTCCACTTAAAATACATCATTTATTAATAGTGAACCTGCCTGACTGATACACAACTAATATTATTTTAATGGATGAATCCATTTTCTTTACTTTGATTATCGACTGAGGCAAATAAAGCCCATTTCTAATTAATTGTTCAAATATCATTCATGAAAGACAAAACCACTATAAACACGTTGACCCAACATTACGTCAGCCTTTTATTGGTACAGTGTATGTGTTCAATAAATTCTTCTTGTGGCTTGTGGGCAAATATACACTGTACTGTTACTCATCCTCTCAAGTGCTTAGGTCAGTTACTATGGCAACCTGCACAAACTGGGGATGAGATAAGGGCTGGAGCCTTGGCCTTGAGGGAGTCGTTAAGCATCTGTCTCCTGACTCCCCCCTTCAGTCTGTGTATGGAAGAGGCTGGCAGGGAGGCAGCGCATAAACAACAAAGGTGGCTAACCCTTGCTACCTCCCAAAGGGCCGCCCATCATCATGCTGAGTTAACAGTGCCACCCATTTCTGCTCAGTCTGACTTGGGATGAAGAAGATGATGCTGTGATGTTCCTTCATTCGTTCATTCGTCCTTTAAAAAAGTTCACTTGCAGGTTTGTTATCACGTTAATTAACTCTCATATAATCCTTTCTTACACTTCTCATAAAAAGTTTTACTTTAAAAGCACACACAAAAAAAGGAAAACAAAATCTGTTTTCCGGGTCATAAATTTTTCTCAAAAGTGTGACTTTTTATAATTGCTTTTCAAACTAAAAGCAGGTGAGAGGCATCACTATGGATACGCCAGGAGCCAGGGTGAGCGGTTAAGTGTTCGTTAACCCGCACCAGGCTATATACGTGCTGCAAAATGAAATACTGCTTTGAATTATTCTGACTCCATCGCTGTACAAGTGTGAAGACAAGAGAGATGTCAGAGGCTAAGTTCATCAGTGGATTCTGATGAGGTTGGTGCTGCAGCAGCAGAGAGACGGCACGCCTCACTGACTTTCAATGCAGCTGCGCTCTTCAAGATGTTCCAATCAAGACGTTACCATCTCTTATAGAAAAGTGAGTTTTGAAACTTGATAAAGAGCCCTGAATTTGTGAGAAGAAAAAAATCCTAATAATAGAGTTTTGGACAAAGGATTTCAGAATGGTTTGGCTCCATAAAATTTTTTTTTTAGCATAATGTCTTCTTGTCTTACTTTCCTCTTGAGTATAATTGTGAGGAAAAAAGAAAAAATGCACACATAATTTTAACAACCGTACTTGCCTTGTACACGTCGCATCAGTCCAAAAATGTGTAATAAAGTGGAAAAAAAGCCATAAATAAGTCACATCTATTATTTGTCACAGCTGACAATCCGGTATCGTGGGCCGGTGTTGTGTCAAAAATCGATTGGCTGCCAAATGGCGGCCACAGGAGCGTGTGCACTAGAGGATTTTAACAAGAATTTAACTAAATTAACACTTAAAAACAATTATTTGTTTGCTCAAAATTATAGCAAAGGTGTGTCTCATTTGAACTTTTCTTTAATAAATGCACTTTGACGGTCAAATCAGCTGCATTACATCTGGGCAGTGCAGCGAAATGCAGCTGATTTGATATCTGGTCCAGGAGTTTTGGAAGGTGGCTTTGTATGGCAAGCCAATTGCCTCATTAATAGCAACTTTTACCTATTAATGAGACACTTGGCTTGCCATACTACTCGACGGCCCTCTAGTGGCTGAAAATGGTAGTGTTCAACATTTTCCATGTCAGAATGAATGGAATCGTCAGATCTCAGGCAAAAATTGTGTTAAAAAACATAAATACGTCGCTTCACTGGTTAAGTCACAGGCATGATAATCTATGCAAAAAACCTGCGACTTATACAGCAAAAATTACGGTAATTTTTGTAAGACTTCTAATGTTTTTTTATATAAAAGCCGAATACAGAGCTTTTATTTAGTTTTTAACGTATAAGCATTTGTTTGTAGATGGACTCCAGTTATTTCTTTACTGGACAAAATAATATTCTCTCCACTCCGAACAACAAGAGTCAGCTAACAAGAGGCCCCCGCTGCTTGACCACAGCATGCCAGTGTCAATAACGGGATTATTTGGCAAACTCAACATCAGCACAAAATAAAGACAACGAGTTGGAGACTTCTTACGACGCTGCAACTCTGAGTCTCATGGGGTTTACCTTTTGTGTTAAATGATGTCACTTCACTTTCCGAGCCCTGATTATGGCGACAGTCTACCTACAGCCTCACCTAGCAGAGTGCAGACCTGAAACAGCAGGCCTTGCCTTAGAAACAGATGATAAATAAATCAAAGTGCACTAAGCACTGCTTCCACATGGCGATCGCCTCCTTCATAGCGTCTGCACCTCATCAATCACGCCATTGTCTGCTTGAAAGGCGAGCCTTGTAAATGTCATATCCACTCAAACCCAAGGAGAGGCGGATCAGAATGCAGCAGAGTATGTTTTTTCCTTTTTTCTTTTTAATTGGGTAGTGTAATTAAACTAAAAAACCCTGCTAGACTGGCTTTTGACAGGACAGATGAAGACCCCTTTTAATAGGGCTGTGAAACATATTTGTTAAAAGGATGAGGCAATACGAGCCACATGATTGGGTGCCCTTGGGTGTCATACTTTTCATTTATGATTAAAACAGCAGAAAGGTGTTTTTAAGAAAAAGACGAGATTCTTAAAAGGCCTCGCTTTATAAGAATAATTAATACTTTTTTTCTTCTTCGTCAAATTCATACAATTTCTTGGAACCAGTTGGAAAAAGGAGCCTCTCATATATTATATCCCTCGATCAGGTGCATACATCAGAGCATATGTTCTGCAGCATTTGTGAAACATTCATCTTGGGACCAAGCGATTAGGAGAGGTGGACCTTGTTCTTGATTAAAGTAACAACTGAGAGAGGCCAAGCTATAATATTGATTACATGCACAAACGGGATACGGGTCACTTTGCGACTCACACATGCTTTCTATTTAATTTCATTAGCAGCATTCTTTCTTGACGTACTAATGTTGTTGCACAAACACCAGAGGAATACATGCATGTATACAGTTTAAAAAAGAGGAAAAACAACTGCTACTCATTGTCATGTACCACGGGTCATAAAAGCCGTGACACACACACACACACACACACACACACACACACACGCACACACACGCACACACACACACACACACACACACACTACAGCTTGGTGCTGTGGAGCTGATTTTGATGGTTTCTGGTGAGAACCTGCCTTCAAAGGTCTCTCTTGAGAGGCAAAGTTAGGCATTGGTACGAAAGATCGATAGGACAGGGGTGCGCCAATAAATCAGCAAGCTCCAGTGACGTCTGTCATAAAGCTCCTGCCACAGTTGCAGCTCTTAGGTTTATGGCGGCGCTGAGTGTTATTGCAATCTTTTGATAGCCCTGGTTAATTTATCTGATTACAAGAGCATCCGAAGAACAAACCGGCATCAAGCCTTCACGTGCATTGCATCTGAGAGGGATTTGTCCTGCCTCTGGAACGGCAAGTGAGGTAAAATTTGATAAGTGCATCTGTGTCGTTAAAGTTTATTCAAGGGTGCAGAACATTAAATTAGCAGTTGTTTTCCCACAGATGTCAGTGGAGATCTAAACAGAAGCGAGAGACCACTGGGTTTATATTTTACAGATAGAAATATATATAT
>NC_056505.1:29237236-29269312 GCF_014905685.2 Nematolebias whitei
ATATATATATATATATATATAGGCTACTTATTCTGATCTGGAATAAGTAGCTAAATAGGTATCTAAAGTTGTGCAGCAGCTTATAGGCACTTCAATATTTCTGTTTTTGGGATAAACAACAATGACAACAGAGGTTTAGAGAAACTGTTCAGACTTCCTAAATGTTCTCCTCATCTAATAAAAACAATTAGGTTGTTCTTTTACACACTAATCACCTTTTTCTTTGATACAGGCTTCTTCTCTTAAAACGTGTGATCACTAATTTACACCCTAAAATCTAAATAACGTTCCAGGATGAGGTCCTTGTGGTTTCCAACAAGCCTCTCTTCTGGGTCATATATGATTTTGTGTCGACATGTTTTTTCGACAGTGTTGTTATTCTGTTTTTTGCTGTTGTGATGTTTTTTGCTGCTGTTGCTATAATCTGTCTTTTTTTTTCTTCTTAAAATTGCATATCATAAAAGTAATTACAAGTTCTTAAAAATCAAATGAAGACGCTCACTTAATTACAACATGGAACTACCTTCAATTTATCAGGAGTTCATCAGCCTCTGATGAGATAAAGTTGGATTTAAAAATGTCACTTAGTCCAAGTTGAGATTGGCTTTTGATATATGACATGACAGAATGAGCCAAACGTAGCAGGTGAGCAGTGAGGATGTTTGCTCAGAGACACAGCAGGAGTGCATTTGTATGGGTTGTGTGTGCATGTGTGTGTGTGTGTGTGAGGGGGTGCTATTTTCTGCTATCTTCCCTCCTTGATGAGTTTGTGTTTTAAAGATCTTGGTCTGATCTATTTTAAGAGCTGGAAAACAAAACATTTCTCTCCGGTTTGGACTAATTAGATTTTGTTTTTTTCTTTCTTTCTTTTATTTTATTTTTTTAAGAAACCTTCCACACCCTTTAACTGCTGTGGGGATCCAGATGTGGAAGTAGGTTAATGAGTGGCTGACAAACAAAGAAAAATGAGCTACAATCACTGAGCTACATTAGAAGAGCCCTTTGTGAGGCAGTTGTGACCAGCTATCATCCACGCTGTGCTGTTGCACCACTGGATAGAATGTCACCAACCTTTGCATATCTGGAATAATTAATTTATCAATTTATTTATTTATTACTAAATTATTAATAAACAACAACAATAATAATAACAATAATAATAATAATAATAATAATAAAGAGAAAATGTCTATTAGGGGAAGGCATTTCAAGCAACAATATTGTTTATAATCACTTGTAAAACAAACAAACAATAAAAAAAGAAAAATAATATTAAAAATAGAAAAATAGGATTTCTGTGACGACGTGTTGTGAATACTGAGTGTTGAACAAACAGAACATCACCCATCCATCCATTATCTTTTCCCACTTCTTCCTTTCCGGGTTGCGGGTGTCACTGATGC
Organism: Nematolebias whitei; assembly: GCF_014905685.2. Classification (NCBI taxonomy): domain Eukaryota; kingdom Metazoa; phylum Chordata; class Actinopteri; order Cyprinodontiformes; family Rivulidae; genus Nematolebias; species Nematolebias whitei. Next base: position 29,238,640 of record NC_056505.1, read on the forward strand.
CCAACTACTAGCTGGAAGCTAAACATGGCAAAGGCAAGAGTCTACCCAACAGCTAAGCTAAGAGCTGAGAAGCTAAAGCCAAATGAAGCAAAAGATTAGCTACATGCTAAAAGTAGCAAAATATTAGCTTTAAGTGTAAAAAAGAAAAAAAAAAAAAAGTCCAAATATGCCAAAACAAATATAAAAAACAAAGCAAATATGCTAAAACAAATTTCGAAGAAACCATTTTTTTGTACTGAGAAAAGCAAAGCTGAAAAATTAAAAACAGGATATCAGTTGTGTGAATGCTAACCATATACATACATGTACATACAGCTGTACATATATATGTATATATATATATATATATATATATATATATATATATATATATACATGCCTACATGTACATACCACCATACATATATATATATATATACATGAACAGTAACTGATTCTGTTCCTCTCAGTGAGGGCTGGTGTTAGCAATCTTTTTTTTTTATTTTGAATGCCTATTTTGTAATTTTGTTATAAAAGATAACAAGTGTCCATGAGTCTGATGAACATCCTGATGAAAACATCCTCTTCGATGAAACAGGAGCTTCAGGTGCCTTTTCTAGTTTTGCTAAATGGGGATATTTGTATTTCTGTGAGTTTCATCAGTTAATTTAGACCAGTGTGGAGGAGTGGACTTGTTTTCTGGCAGTAAAGGTGTAACTCACCAATTGTAGTCATTTCCAAATGAAACTAGAATGGCAGCAACAAAAATGGAATCACTACTAGGTTTGTTGGCAGGTGTTGTGCTGAATAAAAGCACCCTTGCCAACAAAGGACCATGATAGTTAGGTAACAACTTACTCCAGTTACGTGTTGTTTGACATAAAGTCTGCCACTTAAAAAAAAAAAGTAAATTGCATTAATTATTTGAATTTGTCAATTTTAACAACTCATTAAAACCTGAAAATCTCTGCCCATATACTCCTAATATTGTGGTAGGAAGTTTATTCACATGAGACAACATCATCTGTGCAGAGACAGAGGAGATGAAAAGTGACCATGAGAGGCTGGGAGTGGCCCGGGGGGGCGGGTGAAGGGTGAGAAGGCACGGCGGTGTTGTGCTGAAGCCTTGTCTCTTCTTTGAGAAGGAGTAGAGCTGACAGAGGCCACCTCAAGAGACTCTTCACTCTCCATCAAAGAGCTGAGAAGAAGAGGCAGGGTCTGTCAAGGGCTCCCAATTCCTACAGAGCACCCACATGCTGCACCTCCCACCCTAAACACCTTTAGTCAGTCTCACAGAGCTCCTCACGCTGCCACAAGCCTCCAGACTCATTGGCAATGCATGACCAATCCCCAGCTCAAGCAGCCAAACATTACCAGAGTTTAGCACCTAAAACATGACAGACACATCCAGGGGCTTCAATCCCACACGGGCTGAAAACATGGAGATCATATGCAACGTCTGCAACCGGTGACTGAATCTGAGGTGGGGACATATCCAACCTTCAGTGTTGTTCCCCTTTACAATTATCAAACAATATCATATTAGAGTTTTATTTGATACAAATCTTAAACTAGTGAGACAAGAACAATAAGATTTCTCCCAGTGGGAACAGCCGGAACATATCTGGACACCCAATTTGACTTCTTCCTCCCAGTAAATTGGAATTCCTTCACTTCCCACCCCCCAGCCTTTTTCAACAGATCCATCACTTTTAATTTTCCAAACTTCCTCTTTCCCATCAAAAATCGGGTCAGAGGAAAACAGAATGCAGAGGTAGAGACCACCATTCCAAGTTTTATCTGCTCCACAAAATGCCGTTATCTTAGTGTGGTGTCAAGAACTCTATCTCTCGCTCTCTTCTTTTTTTTTCTCCAGGTGACAGGCACAGACGAGAGATAAGATTGGAAAAGAATCCCACTCTACTGAGTAAATAAATAATCAATACTCATCTAAATGTAAATGAGAAAGTAGCCCCCTTTGATAGGAGGGTTTTTATCAACCAACCAATTTTCTACAGGCACTCACTGGGCCTCAACCAAATCACCATCATTCAGCTCCCATGTAATGGATAAGAAAAGGGAAGGGCTGGGGGGGGGGGGGGGGTGTTGGCGAAGGCAAAAAAAGGAAGGGTCATCTGAGATCATCCACGTTCAGACGGCTGCATCAGTGGCACAGTTTTTATTTGTCTGATTATAAACAATACTGCACAACTTGAAGCACGAGGATTAAAACTATTGTGTTATTTTTTGTTAATTTAATTATACTATATAATTTAATCTGAACATACAATAAATAAATATGTATTTTCTGTTGTCAAAGGAAAACTTGTTTAGTGATTTAGATGTGACAGAATCAGATGATTATTTCTCTTATGTAAACAATATGTCAAAACTAAAAGTACAGTAGTCCCTCGATATTTCGCGGTTAAACTTTTGCAAACTCGCTCTTTCGCAGGTTTTTCAATGTAATATTATACACGACACACGATTGTCAACTTTAACATTACTCATGTGATTGGGACTGTATGGGATAAAAAGTTAACGAAAGAAATACTTTGGACAGGCGCCACCATTTTGTAGTTTTCGTACAATAGGTCTACGCTGTAATGCTGGTCAAAAGAATTACAATACCCAGAAGCCAACTGTGCTTCCGGCCGCTGCTTTCTGCCAAAATGGGGGGAAAGTTTTGCAACGTAAAGTCAGAAGTAACAATCTATTTACTAAGATCGCAGAAATAGCAGGAAAGTCACAATTAATCTTGAAGCTTCCTGTACTTACTACTGTACTTCTTTAAAAAGTCCACTGCTCCATGTTTGGTGAACCTCATCAATGATAATAACTAGTGTTGAGTTAGATTACAGCTGAGTTTGTGTCATAGAAATAAAAGAGACACATCTGGAGAAGCTTTATGTTTTCCCCTCAACTTCTCACATGTTCATTCCTCATAACTCTGCACTTTTTCAACATTTTTTATAATGTGCATATTGACTAAGATTAGTATTTTATTGTCATCACACTGCACTACTCTGACTTTAAACTGATCTAATAAAACTTCTCAAATGCTATTTCCCTCATCCTCATTGCATTAGGGTTTATTTCATAACTCATATATGTCAATAATGGAAAGCATTATGTAGCAGTATACTCAATAACAGAATTTTCCTGCTTGGAATGCATGCAGTATTGATTTCATGTTTTTCTGGGTCCATGAGGGCAAGTAGTGTGGCAGAGGTTATTTCACTGTTGGAAACACCCAGAGAGCATAAAGCACCTCCGTGTTAAAATAGGAAAAATTTAAATTAAAAAAACGTTACTTTAAAAATTGCATATATACATGTGATGAAAAATCAAAGACACACATTATGCATTAGAAACACTGAGCACTTCTAGGCCATGGAGGTCTTTGGACAATAGGCTATTCTATTTTGCTTCATGGAAAAGCTCAGGTCTCAAGAGTTTCATTGTGGTTAATGCAAATGTTGTTTTATGAATATTTTGTTTTACCTGCAGAAATATTATGATTACTATTACTTTATTTTTCGCCGTAAACATTGCACCGCCCTATAAGTCGCATCAGTCCAAATATGTCTAATAAAGTGGAGAAGCCATAAATATGTTGCTTTGCCGTATACGTCATATCTATTATGCGTCACCTCTGACAACCTGGAAATGTGGGCCGAACCTGGAAATGTGGGCCAGTGTTGTACCAAAAATCGTTTGGCTGCCAAATGGCAGCTGCGGGAGCATGTACAAGAAGACTTTAACAAGAATTTAACAAGATTAACACTTAAAAGCAATTGTTTGTTTGCTCAAAATTATAGTAAATGTGTGTCTCAGTCGAACTTTTGCTGAATAAATGCACTTTGACTGTCAAATCAGCTGTATTTCAAAAGCCTATACACAAAAGTAGGACACGCAGAGAGATGAGTCGCAGTGCGTTTCTTCAAAATTTAAGAAGGTAAACACATAAAAACAATTATTTGTTTGCTCGACTTTATTGTAAAGGTGTGTCTCAGTTGAACTTTTCCTTAAAAAATGCACTTTAATGGTCAAATTAGCTGCATTTCACCTGGACGGTGCAGCAAAATGAAGCTGATTTGATGGTTGCTCCAAGCAAGCTGGACGGAGGTGGCAGTCTATGGCAGGCTGGTTGTATCATTAATAGCTGGTGAAGATTCTCTGTCATCCAGGACATGGTAAACTCAAAAAAGTTCAAGACAAAAACAATAAAATATAAAGTATAATAAATAAAGTGCAGTTGTTTTTGTCTTGAACTTTTTGAATTTGTCATTAAAGTCACTTTTACCTATTACATGATACAACGACATGCCTTATCACACTGGTGCCATCTAGCAGCTGAAAAATGTAGTGTTCAGTGTTTTCAGTCAGAATAAATGAAAATGATCATATCTAAGCCAAAAATTTTATAAATATGGGGGAAAAAAAATCCATAAATACGTTGCTTCAGTTTATAAATTGCAAGGCATGCAAATTAGGCAACACCCCCCCCCCCCCCCCCAAAAAAAAACCCCCCAAAAAAAACAAAAACGTGACTTATAGGGTGAAAAATACAGTACTAATCATGCTTAGGAAGAACCACAGAATAACAAAGAAATCAAAGTTCATGCTCAATAATCTAGGTAGAAATTCCAACAAAGTTCAGTCAGGTCATCTGGATGGTTTCTTTTTGTTGAGACATTTCATCCTTTATCCAAAGGACTTCATTAAACCGAGGAGCCACAACAAACAGAGTCCCACAAGAAGCAAACCCACATAGTGGGCCAACCAGTTTGCTGGTGATAAGTGGTTTCTGGGGCCCGCCCTCTCCCCATTGACTCCACGCAGGCAGCCATAGACAAAGTGGTTCAAAACATCAAAGGTCATGCTCAGTAATCCAAGTAAAAAATCCAACAAAGTTCAGTCTGTTCTGTTCAGTTCTGATGAAGTCCTTTGGATGAAAGGTCTCAACAAAAACAAAATCATCCAGATGACCTGACTGAACTTTGTTGAACCACAGAATAAATTCAAAAAGATTCATGAAATTGCATTTGCATGATTTTCTATAAAACATTAGAGTTTTGAGCTGGTTGAGGATGGAACTAGTCCACTTTGGTCTTGGTTCAGCTTGGACTAGTTGTTAACTCATTAATCTGGTCAGAAATAAGTTTCTTAAACTAAAGCCATTCAAAAAGTTATCTGCAACAGCTACAATATTAATTATACATTACCTTTCAACAGAGCATCGTTTTAAAAGGACTGAACGGTCCCTTTAATAATCCATCCATCCATTATCTTTACCCGATTCTTCCTTTTTGGGTCATGGGGGTTGCTGGTGTCCAGCCATCACTGCAAGAGGTGGGGGACACCCTGGACAGGTCTTCAGTCCATCACAGGGACACATACAAAAGAGACAAACAAGCATTCACTCTCTCACTCACACCTAGAGACAATTTAGAGTTACCAGTCAGCCTAACATACGTGTTTTTAGTCTGTGGGAGGAAACCGGAGTACCTGGAGAAAACCCACACATGCAAACTCCACACAGAAAGGCCCCAGACTGGGATTTGAACCAGGCTGACAGGCAGTGGCTCTGCCAGTTGTGCCACTGTGCTGCCTCCTTTAATAATCATTCTTTTTTTTGTAATTTATCCAAAAAAAAGAAAAGAAAAACAATCAGGTTTAGAAAAGTTGCAACTTCAGTTTGTAAGTTGTGCATTAATCTTAAAATTAGTATGTTTGTAAAATGATTATTGGCAGCCGTGTTTTCTCCACCAGCTCCCTGGTGTCTGAGGCAGGGGCTTCACTTCAGGCTGTGGACTGTGGCCCAACCTGTGTGTGATTTCTATTGTGCTGAGTGGGAACGACAGAGCAAAGCTTTTCACATCGTCTGTCTGGCTATACTTTTTTTTTTTCTTCCATCAGATCCTTTCGAGCTTCCCTTTTCGTATCCCAAGGGGAACAGACCCATTCGGCTAATATGCCGTCAGCTGACAGCCCTTCTCAGAAATGTGTGTTAAAGAGCCACGTTTGGAGACATAAAGACATCCTTCAGGAGCTGCGAAAAAATTCCACCTTCCAGTGCATAAAGAATGTTCCTAGAGAAATGGGATTTTGAACATGCACAATTATAAACAGCGGCTAAATAAAAAAGACAAAAGGTTATGCTGGAATGAGCTTCTAAATTCAGCACAGAGAGGACACAAATGTCACAGAGACGTGGCCTTCACACTGTTCTGAATCTGGGACTCTGATATCAGTGCCATTTAACAAGCACATGCAATTGCTTCAAGTTTTCCAACCTCAGCTTTAATCCTCTCAGGGAGGATTTGCAAACTGTTCCTCCAAACCAAATCAGACGTAACTGGCGAAAAAAAATAATCTTTTAAAAGGGAAATCTTGACAGGACAGTTCAGTGTTCACGCTACACCCCAGCTGCTTTTGTTTAAAAGCAGCACATTCACATTTTGTGAAAACATTGCATCACCGCGAGTCGGCACGCCGTTTTAATCTTTGATGTTGTAAAAAATATTCAACTAAACGCTTCTTTTCGGCTTAGAAAAAAAGCTCGAGCGTGCACGAGCACAACTGATTTCCAACGTTTAGACAACTTTCACACCTGCTAAGACTTTCATTATTAAATTTTCTCCGAGTTTTTAAGTGGAAAAGGTAATGTAATCATTTCAGAGAGCAATCTTTTGCAAGCCCACTGTACAACAACAAAATCAGCAGCCATGCTGGAGACCATAAAGCTTTTATAGTCGCTGTTGTCATCTCAATTTTCAAATTCCTCCCCGCACTCTGGCTTTTTCATTGAAGTGTCATCTGATCTGTTGAATTACTGACAATCCCACAGTCGTCACGGCGACGCGCAGCCTCTCCGTCCAGCTGCACCACTGCAGCTGCATTACTTTCACCTCAGACCTGGCAAATAACAGCTCTGTGGAAGAAAAGCTTGATGCTTTCGTCATACTCTCTTTAAACCAGATTTAATCTAACGGACATCAGAGGATTTTTTTCTCCCTTTTTGTCTGTGAACTCAAATAGGAATCAGAAATTCTTTCTGCCACCTTGATAGATTTTAGTTCCCAACAAATTGAGTTAAGCTTTCTAAGCCTCACTCTTACATCTGTAACATGTCCAGAATTAGCTTTAAAAAATCTTTCCAGAAATTTAGGGTCAGTTTCTGCTCTCATGATTTTTTTTTTCCCTTTGATAGTTTTGAAAAAGCTTAAATACAAGGGAGTGAAAATCTTTTGAGCCCAGTTTCATCAGAAAATGTGCGAGTGTTGTATCGATGCTTAATACCAAAACATAAACACAAGTCTGTAATCCCAACTGTGTATCACAATCTCCTAACTTTTACAGAAATGACAGAGATGTATAAAAGCTGTTTCCATTTTTGAGAAATTGATGCCCAAAAAAGGATATTATCTCTTTCTTTTTATTTTCTTAAAAATAAGGATTTTAAACATACAATGGTGCAATAAAAAAATGTCATGCAGAGATTTAAATTGAACTCCCTGTTTGAAGAAAACACGTGGAATATTAGCCAGTTTAGTCCAATCTTATAGATGGTGAGATATTGCGTGATCTGTTAGCAGTAGAATTATGTATTGAGGATTATTGTCAACTAAGTTTAGAACTCAAGATATTTTTGAATTGAAGAAGCTACTCTTTGGCTTATTTTAGGTTTAGCTGCTGTTTTTTAAAAACATTTTTTTGTAAATTTTACATTTTAGCTGCTGTTTAGCTGATTTTAATTATTGTTTTTCTGGCTTTAGGTGTTAGCTTTTATTTTGATCATTTTAACTTTTAACTACAGTGTTTTGATTTTAGCATTGACCTACTGTTTTAATAAAGATAGCTTCTGTTCTGCCTGTTTAAACTATGGTACAACTGATCAGTTTTACCTTCTTCATCACTTTGTCAAGGTAAATCATCTTTCAGTATTCAATCTGTATTTTTCCCTTACATAAGCTTTGAACTTACAGCGACTTTACCCTAACGAGGACAATCATTTTGACATTTCTATGGAATACTTAAACAACTTTTGATGCAGAAAATAGTTCATACCTTGTAGTGTATGTTCTGAAATTATTTTAAAATCTGCAGGTTTGTCAAAATGTTTTGTATTTGAGCTCCACCGTTTTTCTGACGGCAGAGATCTACAAAAACCTTTACCCAACATAAGTTCAGACGGCAAATATCTGTTAAAAATATTATCAGTAATGTTTGCTCTGCTTCCAAAAACAAAAGCAAAAATCAGCAGTGGTGGGCACAGTTCTGCTAATCTGCTAACAGCTAAAAGCTAAGCTAACTTTTGCTTTAGCCGATTAGCATTTTCGCTAAGTTTGGAATTTGTTCGCGCACCAATTAGCGTCCGCTAAATTAGGTTTCACTAACTTTGTCAGCTAACAAAATTTATACATTTGTTGTTGCATAGACATGTATATGTAGACAACTCAATGAGCGCTGAATCGTGCGTCGACATAGACACCATTTTGAACGTGGCAGAACTGCCAGTCAACTTATAAGGAAATGGACTGAACTTCATAAAGCACCATTCTACAAAGTATTTTAAGTTCACACACACTAATATATTTGGAAAACAAACAAGCACCAAAGATAACATTGGTAACTTTTAACGTGATGATTAAAAAATGTTTACTCCATATATATGTATATATATATGTATATATATATATATAGATAGATAGATAGATAGATAGATAGATAGATAGATAGATAGATATTGGTGTTTATATGTTCATGGATGTTATAATCAAAATCAGTTAAATGTGAACGTTAGTGCTCTTTACTCAGAAAATCCACACGTCACATTCAGGATCTGGTCATTATAGACACAGATTAAATGTTAAATATGAATATTTCTATATTTATTACCACAGTAATAGTGTTACACACATCAGTAGTTTTAAACACTCAAAATAATACATATGTTGGTTTAGTGTTTACCTTTAACCCAAATATTAAAGGAGTAAACATTTTTAATAATCATGTTAAAAGTTACAAATATTGTCTTTGGTGCTTGTTTGTTTTCCAGATATATTAGTGTGTGAATGACAGGGATTAACTTAAAAAACTTTGTAAAACGGTGCTTTACGAAATTCAGTCCGTTTCCTTGTATTAGTTGACCGGCAGGTCTGCCACATTCAAAATGGCAGACGCTTTAACATACTGCTACAGTGGGCTAGCCCACTCAACGCGATGTCTACGTATATATGTCTATGTGTTCCTGTCTGTTGTGGAGTGGTGGTGCAGAGGTTAGAGAAGGTGGGCCTGTGATTGGAAGATTGCCGGTTCAAGCCCCGGTACCGACAACAACAAAAATGTGGGTGGGGTAGATGAAGCACCCACACCTGCCCCCACCCTCATTAGCCCACTCTGGGCCCTTGAGCAAGGCCCTTAATCCCCCACCATCTGCTTCCCATGGCTCCCTAGATAGCAGCTCTCTGCTCCACACAGAGGGATGTGGTAGCTCGGTGGTCTGTGGTTGCATCAGGAAGTTCATCCGGCGTAAAAATAACTGCCAAGTCTTCGTGCGACTTAGTTCGCTGTGGTGACCCCTAACGCAGGGAGCAGCCGAAAGAAGAAGAAGAAAAAAATATTTTTTAACAATGTATCTCGATGAGTCTGTCAGGCATGTTATTGGCTGACTACGTGTACACGTGACAAGATGCGTTTGGTCGACGCAGCAGCTAGCTGAACAGCATCGTGTAACCCAAAAGAATCAAACTAACATCAAGAGGTTAGCGTCAGTCCCACAGTCTCCAAATGGAAGGAGACATAGGACGTGAACTGAGTGAAGTCTCTTTAGTGGTTAGCTGCTAGCCGTTAGCATTAGCTTCTGCTATTTTTTTTTTACCCTGTTTAGCATTTTAGAGTTAGCAAAGCAAATTTTTGTTCTTTAGTGAATTATGGGTTGGTGAAGCTAACATTTTGGTTAGCTGTTCCCACCACTGCAAAAAATACTTAACTGTAATTGTCAACACCTTATTTAGGAAAATAAAAGCCCATGATTCCAGAAGTTTCCTAAAAATAAACACTATTCCAGCACAAACTGTTGTGCAAACATCTAACTAATGTTTATCTGCTGTTGCATAGTCAAATTATAAAAATTAATAAAAATAGATGACTAAAATGTGTTTAGTATTTATTGCCACTTGTTCATGTTGACTTTACATTTTGCATTGAAGACTATATTAGTCCTTCAGTGAGAATAAACAACATTTTTTCTCCAAAAGAAAAAACGCAACTGTCAAAGAAATCCTTTTATACACAACAAGCATGTTTCCTCTGAATATGTTCTCAGTGTGAATTAAAAAAGCCCCACATGCTTTTTTATTGTGTATGACTACACTTTCTGCATCTGGCACGACCACATCATGAGAGACACGTGTTACTGCTTTATACACTTAAGCCTGAAGAAGAGTGTTAGCATTTTTATTATTAATGAACAAGTGGGCAGGCTCAGAGAAAAGCACTTAAGTTGAGAATAATGGACAATCAAAACAAGTGCAAAATCTAAAGGACGTGCATGAAGCTCAGACTTTTGATGGTTTCATGATACTTTATTTGAACATTGCTTGGTTTAGTTCAAAACGTCAGCTCACAGATGTTGTTAACACTCCAAAGTATAAAACATAAATGTGCAACAACATTATGTTAAACTTAATTCAGACATTTCAATCAGCTGCACCTCCCCTTTGTAAAGTTTTGCACATGCTATTACAGAAATATGAAGCATGAGCAGCAGTTTCGAATCCAGTCTGCAGCAACTGAACTGAAATATCCGGCCAACTTTGCTCAAACCACTGGGGAGAACAAAGAAAGTTCTTTTATTGTTTCGGCTGAGCAGAGGCTTTAAGCTGTGTGTGTGTATGGAGCTCGTTTTACAAGCAGGCCTTCCTACTAATGCCATCTTCAAGCAGCATTCCTGATGCTCAGGTGAGTGTTGTGCCAGTGTGAATTGCAGACCTTGTGCTGAACATTGATGCACTGCCTCCATTATCGCCCTGCCTCCTTCCATGGAGCCAAAGCTATTGTTTATGACACTGACACATGCAGTAATGGGTATTTCACTTCTGCACCTATACTGAGCGTGCGTTGAAAATGGAAACACAGATAAATATGGTGTGTATCCACAACATCAGTAAATTTCTATTTCATCAACCGAAGCATTAGAGTGATCACCGGGAGACGGCGGTGCAGAGGTAGGATTGCTCTTTGCACGTGCTGCCAACAGAAGCTGAAACCCTAATGTTGTCTTTAAAGAGCAGAAAAGATCCCATGGGTAAAACTGCGCAAGTGTTTGCTTTTGTTATTTCTGCGACTTAAATGTTCAGGGAATTGGTGGTGCGAAACTTCTAAAACAGATTCAGCTGAAACCTCTCGCCAGGCAAATCATCAAACACGTGCAAATGTGTCTCGGGGGGATTTGACGAAGTTCCGACCTACTGTAGAAGTCAGATGAATCCTTCAGTACAGTGCGTCCCCGCAGACAGGGGGAACATGGCAGCTGTCACTAACAAGGAAAGTCACATGCCACTCTTCTCCTTTATGTTCAAATACAAACACAGACTCGAGAGTATTAGTGCCAGATATTTTCAATTATCTCATGTCAACTTTTATCTTCTCACATTTACCGCTCTACGGCGGGATTGATGCCTTCCTTTTTTCATATTCCGCGCACAGATGTACTTCAGACGAGGAGATGGAGGAGATGATCACAACCATTTCATCCAACTTTTATGTAAGTGTTTTAGATTCTTGTAGCCCGGGGGCATGCGGTGCATCCAGTTAAATTCTTTAAGAATGCTTTTAGTGGCACGATGATTGTAAATAAAAAGGAAGGCTCCCGGGAAATGTTTGTCTTGAAGATATCTTGTTCACCGAAGTGCCCATTCGTCACAAAAATAAAAGCGATGATCAGTTCAGATGAACAGGGTGAATTAGTTTGCACAAACCAGGAAAATCTGGTGCCGTCGCATTGTTGATGGTATGTTTGTATTACAGTGTGCTGCTGCGTGGTTTTACATCTCTTTGCTAGTTTTCTATTACAGTACAACAAAAAGCCCTTTTCTGTTTACATAGCAAGCTTGCATCAAGTGGAGAATAATGCACATAAAATTACCATAATAGGCAGCCACAGAGTTTGCTAATGTGTTTTTCTGGATGAGAGGGCATGCAGAGACTTGCTGAGGAACTGACAATGAAGCAAAAAGATTAAGAAAACACATAAACATCTTCCATGCATGCTCATCTTTTCAAGCCCAGTTTAGCACGCGGACGTGCAACCGCCCCAGGAGCAGAGAGGTTACCCCACATCTGGAGAAATGAGTTTGACCCTCTCAAAGGGCACAGGGAGTTGCCCCTTAAAGCTGCAAACAAAAGCAGCGGTGGCGAGCGGGAGCCCAGAGCACCATTCATCGCGGCTAATGACTTGTTCATTAAGAGTGATGATGGATAAAGACTTCTCACGCTGAGATGAAATCAAGATTTATATGCGTTGTTTCCTCACCCAACTTGTGGGAAGATCATCATCATTTAATTCTATCTCTGCGGCCGGTGATGGGCATCCAGAGAGCGGGCTATCAAACGGTGCAGTCAGCTGGCAAAATCCAAAACGTGCCGTTGGCACATCTGGAGCTTGCCGTCGCAGCTGAGGGTGAGCAATGGCTGCTGGCGGGAGGCCAAATTACAGGCAGAGACGCTTCAGGACTCCACAGCCTCCACCCTGGCTTCTCCTCGTTTAGATCATCATCATTATTTATTTGCTTATTTATTATTTTTTCCATTATGTGCGCTGTGTTGCATTTCAACAGCACTTTTATTTCCTAAACCGCCCCCTCCCCCTCAGCGTGAACGTATTATCTTGCCGCACTAGACCCTCGACCCACCTCTCTCTGTAGGTTCTTATCTCTAGCTGGAAATAGGCCTCAAGACACTTCATCAGTGTCCTTCAACCTGCTATCTGCTGCTCCCAACTTTTATTAAAACTTCAGCCTTTATCAGCTCCTGGGTAATTCAGGCATGACAAATTGGGCACCAGATGCCACCTCCATTTGAGGCCGCTGTACATCTCTTGCTCCCCTATCAAGACAATGGGAGGTGGCAGGCTGCAGCATTGTGGGATACCCAACTTTAGCCCATCACATCAGGTTACCTCAACAAACTTCCTACATCCATCTGAATGCTGAATACCTGGGACTGAAAAAGTTCTTCAAAATGGATCTCCTTTACATCAGTGCGGAGGTATCCACTGCAACTTCTTCTTTTTTTTTTTTTTGTCACTGATATAGGAGCTTTCTGGATTCAAGCTAAAAGGAACAAGAAATATTACATAAGAAATCATCTTTCAGTGTTTTATCAGTTATTTCTGAAAAAAATAAATAATCCCATCCTTGCAGAAATACTGCTTTATCTTGAAAGGCAAAAACAGATGTTTTTGCACGTGTCTGCCCATTAGCAAAATATCCCATAGATCACATGGCGTTAATTTCAAGGTTTGACCAGCTCTGTTATTGCTCAACACAAGATCATTTTAGTTTAAAAATGAATGTGATATATGTGTATGAATGTGATCTAAAGCACTGATTAGTCTCTTTAGAATGATTTGTTCCATTAGCTTTGTAGAGATTTAGTAGAGTGCTGTATGAATAGGTAAATGAGGCACAGATTGTAGTGTAAAGCACTTTGAGTATCTTGAAATAAGATAGAAAGGTGCTATATAAGTACAGTCCATTTACCATTTACCATTAAAAAATGGCATGACAGGTGGCAAAACACATTAATTCCCTTAGCTTTAGCTGTACATTTACAGAAATATCAACATAAGAAAGAATGTGATTTATAAGCAGAGCATGTACTTTTAAGAATTAGCTTGTCTCTGTCCTGAGAGTGTGAGCTGTGTAATCAATAAAACAACAAATTAAAAACAAAGGTTTATGGAGGACGGTGTTTCTGCACCTGTAATGCACAATTAGTTTTCCATGGCGCTTTTGAAAGCAGTCATCTTGATGACACATACAAGAAGAGTGCTGGACAGTTCATATTTACCGTCTCCTCCTCCTGCACATTTCATTTTGAGCATGTTTAAAGATAGGGCCTAATTTATGATGCATTTAAAACGAGGGAATATAGAGAAGAATTTCATGCTCAGTTAAATAAAACCACAGGAGACAAATACAGAAGAAGAAAAAAATCAGTCAGTGTCACAAGTTCATTCATGACCGACTGGAACAGACAATACACATCTGCTCATGTGTAAGATAACCTAATTCTGCGGTGTAAAAGATTTTGAAGCTGACAGGCGTGCACTCGCAGGAACTAGTTGGATCATTTACTGGAACTCTTGAGTAGTATTCCCAGAGATACAGACAGTATTCATGGGATTTGGTCCCCGCCTTGACCCACACATCATCTGCTCTTTAGGGGATTCAGTGAGGGTCTTGTCTGTACGCAAGAGCCCATGATAGAGGAGCAGCGGGCGTGAAGCATGAGATTGGAAACTAAAGGCATCACACTGGACTGCTGGATCTCAGTGATGTTCAGCAACACACAACTCCACACACAGACCCTGAATCTGGCATGTGCTGGTACACACTCATCCTCACAGGGTAGGGCGGGTTTCACAAATATGTCTTTCAAATGAGCTTACAGTAATCAAAGCCTGCGTTTGTAAAGAGTTGTTTGTTCCAACAGGAGGTGTGGTATCACACCATAATGCCAGTCGGCGCTGATTACAACAACTGGGTTGCATTCCCAACGTTTGGTCCAGCTGTACCCATCGCAGCGGCGCCGGCCAAGATGCCAGCTGTGTTTCGAAGCTAAAACGTGTTTTAAGCACTGCTGCAGGATGGTAATGCGTTGTGCAACCTGCCAGCCCACGAGCATCCTGAGGCAAATGGGAGAAGCAGTGGTTAAAAAGCAGGCTTTTTTATTGGGTCAGAGCCAAAGAGTAATCTACCACATAAAGGCACGGCTTAACCAGGGCTATCGTTTGGGACGTGCTTCCCAAAAGACATTTCTGTGGAAACCTATGATTTGATGCCAGTGAAATTTGGCACTAAGTGTATCTTATAATCAATTAACAGTGGGAATTAAAAAGCACTTTACGTTGCTGTGTTAAATACATTAGCAAACCATAGATGTTGCATCATCACCGCTGTTCCTGAGCAGGAAAACTGAAACTAATTCCTCAGATGCTACTGGGATGTGCTCTTATTTTCACACGTTTACCAATTGGTTTGAAAAATATACCAATTCCCTGCTTGAAAAGCATTTCATTTTGGCAATTTGTTTTGTCAAACAAGTTTGCAGGGTGAGCTGGACTTGGGTACAGATGTCCATGATGAATTGTATCCATTAAGCTGGAATCTCACAAACCTTAAAGTGAAAACATACCTAAAACAAGAGCATCATTAGGAAAATGAGCTAAGACCTGAACCTGGAGTGTTTCTGAGCAGAGATGAATGATGGCATCACACCTCAGTCCATTATAGACTCTATTTATACACAGGGACACAAAGGAGCAACACTAGTTAGAGGCTTCTCTCCAATTAGGTTATTACTGGTCTGGGAGCCTTTTTACTCAGAGAAATTTCAGTAAAGAAAGTGTGTCTTTAATCAAGCATAAGAAAATCTGTCATGAAATAGCTCTCCTTCCTTGGGGTTTCATTCTGTACGGGAACATATATAAAATAAAATTTTAAGTAAAATATATGCATGCTGCATGCTTTGGATTTCTGCTCAGAAAAAGTCATAAAATGTCACAAAAAGACTGAGAAAATGGCTAATAATAAAATGCATATCTACCCAAAGTTAGAATTTTGAAATCATCCACTTAAAGTGATAGTTCATACACTGAGATCAAGTTCAGTGGAAAAGTTATAAACAATCAATATCTCACCTGCTGTAGATAGCTCTTTCAGCAGCCCCACTTTAGTGTTTGATTCCAACTGTACTGACAAGCTGAGTGTGGATAAAAGTGGACTGCTGCCACCGAAAAAAAAGTTCAGTCTCAAACATTTCATTTAATGGGAATTATATTTTCTAAACCTTCATACAGCCATTACTTCTCATTACACACATATTCCAACAAAAATATCATAATACTCTTGAAGGAAGTACCCCAGCTGCACCAGAATAGCTACATCTAGCTGCTGCCGTCACTATATGTCATTGCAAATGCCCACATAATTCTATTTCATTGTTTGTATATTTCAAAACTGACAGTAATGTAACATTTGCATGAATAACTATGACATTCTTTAGGTTGCAGCTGGTTTAAAATGGCAGCAATCCACTTTGTGTTTGTCCTTCTCGGACTAGATATTAGCTTGTCAATCCAGTCAAAGTTAAAGTCTCTTTCTCCTAACTGATATTACTCAAAGAGCTATCTACAACAGGTAAGATGTTAACTGCTCATAACTTTTGTATTTTAAAAAGCTAACAAATGAAAGTGTTGCTCCTGCTTTTATGTCCAGCCCCAGAGAAAATGAGGCAAGTTAAGAAAAGTCAAGTGTGGTTTGGCATCTTTCGTGTTTGACAGGAAGTTACCACAAATAATTAACTTTATGATGGAAACCAGATTTTTATCTTTGTGTCTCTAAATTTGAAACATATCCCATGTTTTCATCTTTCATTTATCATTACATCCATGGTTTCCTAAATTAAGTTATTAAACTGTGAAAAACCAAAGTACAGAAAGTGCAAACCTTCACAAAGTTCACCAGACTACAAACCAAATATTAGCTGGAATGACACAAAAGTTACTGTACGTTAATTTGGCTTCTCAAGCGTTTTCCAATAAAATACGACATAAAACGTTCTAGAGCCCAATTTTTCTTTTATCCATAAAATCAAACAAACATATTTTTCACTCTAGTCGTATCTCAAACTTTTTATGTCTAGATACTTGTATTCAAATTCTACTTTAGCATTTACTATAAGGTAACTTTTTGTTTTTGTTCTTGTTCTTGATGTGTATCTTGTTCCCAGGACTATTAACAGCAGTTAGGTCTCACAAAAGAGTTTTACAGGTGCCTGTAGCAGCGACCAAAAGACACAAATGTAAAGATAAATCAGGAACTTGCAAAAATGAGACTCCAACCCCCTTTATTCCATATCAATCAGCTCTTTATCTAAAAGATAACATCATATTCTGAGGGAGGAAACAAGGGGGTTTAAAGATAATAAAAGTTGACTACAGTAGGAGTTATTGTGTGTTTGCTTGCAGCCTGAGTGACAGGTCAGCATACAGCCCTGGAATTCCCCCTCATCGCAGGACATGGTGGCCTCACTTGAAGTCGAGCAAGGAATAAAGAATTGCCCCCTGTATTTTTTCATTAGACTTTTCTTTTGTTACTGAATACATAAATCCATTGTGGCGAGATGCAATATGTATCATGGCACTCCACCTGCGGACGTCTCATAATGGCTGCCATGTCCCTCCAGTCAGGGATGATAAGTGAACCCCCTGTGAATGTTAATGATAGTGATCATTCTGAAGCAGACCGCCTCTCCGTCTTCGCTCACAGCCCTGGTGTCACACACAGGGGTGGCAAGGTTCAAGGAACTAAAATGAAAACAAACATTCATGGAGATTTATAAATAAATAAAGACGTGAATGAATGAATAAGGGTCAGAATGAATGAACGGCTGCAGCTGCACTAGAGAGAGGGGAAAAAAGCATGCATTTTGGATTAGCTTTTCATAAATTTGCACTCCCCGACTGCAATTGCTTCAGAGTTTTGACTAATTATTGTGTCATTTAATGCAAAAGTCTGTGCTGCTGTAATATTTCCAAGCAAAAAAAGGCACATTTTATCATTTACGAAGCCCAGCGAACATCGGGGAGCAGGTGGGTTCAAGCAGATGTGGCTGTTTACACGAACACAATAGTCTGGCCTTCATATCTGGTCATTGCTTGTAAATAGCTTTGACAACATGCACACTTGCCGGGCCAGAAAAAGGCTAGATTCAGCTAATCAAAAGTGACAATACTGATATCACAATGAACCCTTTTCTATCAAGCGCTATGAGTCAAATGGAAGATGAGCAGTAATCTTGAACAGCACACCTCCAACAGACCAAACCTACAAAATGAGAAGATCCTGTTTCATTTTAACTACAAACGAATACAATATATGCACAACTTAAACCCGTTTGATCCAAAACCTTCTCCCTGCAACTTTCTTCCACTCCGTCTGATTTTAGGGGCATTTTGTGAATTGTTTTGACCAAAACTGGACCTCTCCAGGCAACACACTCGACTCAAGTAACAGGGGAGAAAGCAAACATGGAGCGGATGCCAGCTCATCCCCCTCTCTGCATCTCACCGCTTCCTCCTTGTTTAACTTTGCCAAAGTCCTTGGAACTTGCCAAGTCCGGTCATGCCTGCTTAGCTTACTGGACTTAGTGTGCCAGAAAAGAAAATAAGACACAGATGTATATAAACTCTTGATGTTGTCGGTGGAGAGACAGCTAATGGCTTCATCTTGACCCTCCCACTGCAGCCGGGCACAGGTGGGGATAATTAGAGACTCCTCTCCGCTCAGAGTGCATTCTTTTCCCGTTGTGTCATACTCAAAAGGCTGAGGGGTGCATGACATGAAGCGGTGCTACGCCGCACCCACCATCACCAACATCAACCCTCTCAGGTCTCCAGTAATAGTTTCAGACACCACTAGATGTGATCGTTGCAGAAGTTTGTGTTGGCAACATCCGAAAAAAAAGAAAACATTTTAAATAGACATCAAGAAATGGGGGAAGGGGGGGGGGGGGGGGGGACCAGAACAGATCATCTCCTGTCAGGCCTGACTGTGGTAGAGTCATGAAAGAACTGCAACTAAAACCACTAGCAAAGAAAATCTGGGGAGTTTGTTGCCAAGACTAATATTCAGGTCCCAACAACTTAAGATAGTCCAAACCTTTTGAAGTGGAGTTTTGTGGAAACTAACAGTTATAATCTTACCTGTTGTTTATGACTCTAGAAGAGAACTTCATTAGGAGACACACAGTTAAATTCAGACTTAATAGACATGCTACAGGCTAGTTTGAGCAAGACCAAGACCTTCTAAAAACGATCTCAAGTATATTACAGTTATTTACGTAGAATCTGTGGTTATTTGCAGGTTCAAGTCGCTGCAGAAGTAGCAGCCACTGCTTTAGCCCCTCTGGAGCATCCTGTGGCACGTCCAGCAGGAAGATCATATTACAATAGTTTCTCGATACTTCGCGGTTCGACTTTTGCGGACTCGCTCTTTCGTGGTTTTTCAAAGTAAGATTGTACACGACCAAAAAAAAAACCAAGCGAGGCATTTTGTAGTTTTCTTTCAATAAGCCTACACTGTATTGCCAGTCTAAAGGACTACATTACTCAGAAGGCAACAGTGTACTGCCCAGAAGGAAAAGTTACTTCCTGTTGAAGTGGAGGGAAAGTTTTGATCCAAACTGAAGGAGTTTGGTTCTTACAGTATTCATAGTGACTTCAACGCTCAGTGGATGCAGAGAGCTGTTCAGAACCGGCCCAGAACCAGAACCAGACCAGGGCGGGGTAGGTCTGCCGAACCAGAACTGAGCAGGACCGGAACCGAGCTGCTGTGTTCTGCAGAGCTGGTGAGTAAAAGGGCTTTACTACAAGTTGAGTGAACAAACATTATCACGTTATCTTGATTAATAAACTCTTGCTAAATAAACGGTTGCTTTAGTTTTGTTGACATGAATTTATTAGTTGACTGAACTGTTTTGGTTTGTTGTTTTAACTCAGAAATCTGTTTCTACTATGCAGTTTCTCTTATATTATGAGGGGGGGAGGGGGAGGGGGGGTCCAGAACGTAACCCCCACGATAAACGAGGGACTACTATATTCCTGATAGAATAACGGTGGGAAGTTGTCTAGTATATAAACTCTCATTGTATAAAGTGTTAAGAAGATTTTGAGAATGAGGTTGAGACGACAGCAATCTACTTTGGTCTTGGCGTCACTTGGGCTGGCCACTAGCTCGTCGTTCTGATATGAGCTAACGTCCATTCAAAGCACTAGCTTCAACAGTTTCAATATTAAGTGTTCATAACAACCCCACTTTAAAATTTCTGAACTTTTTCTTTAAGCTTCATTGACATTTAAATAAGAATTTACGATCATCTTGAGAATTATACATGTTACATTACCAACAACATAAAAACAGGTGTCCTAATCGAACCCATTGCTCTTCACTATTCTTGGCTCCTGAACTGTAGATGTTTGGATGAGCTCCAGAGTGTGACCTCTGTCCTCTCTCCAGGGGGCTTGTCGTCCCACAAGAGTAATTCCTGGTGCACAAGGAAGTTCTATTATACAGTCCTGTGTGATTCACAAGGCTTGAAAAGCCCTTTTCCCTCCGTTAGCCTGAGTGACAGCAGAGAGACATGTGTCTTCAGATGAGAGGAGGCGAGTCTCATTACGCCGCATTTGGTTGACACTGAGTGATTCAAGTGTTCCTGGACAATTCAGACACTCTGATATAAAACACATTAAATGTCTTTCACAGCACTTTACCTGACACTGCTCATCTACGCTCATCTGTTATCCCCCGACGAGCCAGATTCTGTTGCAGCTTCAAGTCTCGGATCAGGACTGTGATGAGCAGAGAAGAAAGAGGAACTGTAAGGAAATACATGAAGAAAAAAACATAAAGGAGATAAAAAATCAGAACTTGAAATCTTAAGAAGTGGGATGTCACACCTCATTTTTACAGCTATGTTTTTAACTCCAAGATTAAATATCACTCAGCTCCTAAACATAATTCTGTTGTTCCTGTAATGCTGGATTGATAATACGCAGCAGGCGCCTTCTGCTGCAGGTTTAGTCAAAATTGATGGACCACATGCGAATAAAAATCATAAAGACTGTAAACTCAGCTGACAAATATATGTTTTTGACAAAGTAAACTCTTCCACCGTACAGAGTTTTTTTGTTGCAGAACACTAATCACGCATGGCACACAATAAACATATTTTGACACTGAAATGAAATAGACGTTGAATGTCTTGGCACTAAAAGAAGCAAACATAATCTCAAAAGCAATCCACGAGACGACAAAAATTACAACTCATCTTGAAACTCCACCTTCTGCTCCAACTTCCATAAACTAGTGTTTCCTGGTTAATATTTTTTCTAGTTTGCACTTTTTAAAGGAATGCAAGCAAGCTTCAACAAATAAAACAACAGCATCGTCTAAAAGCTGACATTTGTAAAGTAAGTCCGATTAGTCACTCACATCTAGAACGGAGGTTTGGCCACTTTGTTAGACCATGAGTATTATCAAAAGCAACCTGCAGCCGGAAACTCTTCTTGTGCGCTCGCAGTCACAAATTGTTAGCCTCCTTTCACCACGCTTTGACACGAAGACGTTGATCCTCATTCCTGCTGCAGAGACTTTGAGGCGAGAATAGAGCGGGAGCAGAGATACGTACGGTGAAGGAGGTGATGGGGCAGGTGAGTGGAGAGGATGCCAAGCCCAGTGGTCAGCAGGTAACACGGAGACGGCGGCTGTCACATCCTGCTGACTTCGCTGAGACAGATGAGACAATCAACAACCCAAGGCCTGGACTCAACCTTCCTGCTTCCTGTGTTTGAGGGCAGCTCGTCCACACCATTTCAAAGTTGATCTCGCCTTTTCTTTTTGTTGCAGTGTAGATGTGAGGCTAAACACTGAAATATGTTTGATGTGCATAGCTGACTCCTGAAGCAGCACATGCACAGTGGAGAATAACTTCTAGTATGTGCCAGAAGTTTCTAAGTGTCTTTAGCTCTTAGGGGAGAGTTAAAACTTTTTTTTAATTTTAACTTTCTCAGAAAATGGTAGCGTTTGTGCATACACAGAAGTGCTAGAGACTGCTTATTCTCAAGATCTCATGCTGATGGTAAAACTGAATATTAAAAATTAAGATCCAACTTTTCAACCTATTATTTTGATGGTCAGATCTAATCTTGTTTTCTGATTCATGAAGCACAAGTCATGATGAGCTTAGAGAACACTATTTCTCCTTCGTTAGCAAAAAGAAGGTAGCATTCCTTCAAAGAATGCATGCAGATGCTGCATGGCATACCGAAGCTTTAGGGTGTTTTCACACCTCATAGACTCTGATCGTTTGGGGACCAAAATTCAAAACATTTATTTACATTTCATATATTCCATATAAGTTAAGAAATGAAATGCATGTTTGTTTGCCCTGCACTGTACTCCACTTCTTGCTTGTGGAGCGAGGCCCGGTCTGTTCAGAGTTCGATGGCGCATTCACACCTCCCCAAACGAACCAGACTTTCTAGGAAAACAAGCTAGAGTTCGACTAAAGCGGACTAAACAGAGCTGGTGTGAATGCACCCTTAGGTTGTTTTCACACCTGATAGTCCGGTAGACTTGGTTCGGTTGGGGACCAATATTCATGAACTTTTGTTTACATTTGAGCTGGTGAGTTTGCATTCACACTGCACTGTGCAGTCGAGTCAACCTGTTGAACCAACCTGTTCCCCCCTTTGCCTGTGGTGGTACTGCACCAAGAACTACTGAAAGAAACGACACAAAACCTCTGAAGACACTTCTTTTTCTTCTTCTGGAAATAAAAACAAAAACGGAGTGGCGTCAAATTTTAGCAGTTTTAAGAGTTATATTTTGTCATTTTTCAAAAATGGACTTAGCATGAGCAGAAGATGAGGCAGAAGACCATGGAGAATGTTGTTTTTCATACAAGGCAGCTGACGGCTCCATATGAGGTAAGAGAAATGCGTGTTTGTTTGCCCTGCATTGTAGTCCTCTTCCTGCTTGTGGAGCAGTGCCCGTTCTGTTTACATTCACACTGTACTCGTATCGCGCTCGAGTTTTCTTCTACCGGACCGAGACCTAGGTGTTAACCCGGGCCAGAGTTCGCCTTTTTGTTCCGTGACAGAGTTCGATGGCGAGTTTACACCTCCTCAAACAAACCAGCCTTCCTAGGCAAACAGGCTAGAGTTCGGGACACCAAGGCTGGTGTGAATGCACCCTTAAACAAAGACGTTAGATGATTTGTTAATGCTTCAAGTATGAATATACTGGTATATGTAAACTTTAGCTCAACTGAGTTATAGCCATTTTTTTGTGTGTTTGCTGGGATGGGCATTTTGAATGAAATTGTCTCTAAAAATTAATCAGTAAGAGTTTTGTTAAAGTTTGTTCAGTGGCTCATGAGACATTTTGCTAAATGATAGATAGACCTGGAAGTTGAAGCTGCAATGGGACCAGCTTCCCTATTGACTGGTTCTTGTGCAAGTTTTACATCCTGCCCCCTCAATGTAAACAAATGGGACATTGCCTATTGCCCTTGTTAAAATAAACAAATAAATAAAATACAGTACTGGTATTCATCCATCCATTATCTTTTACCCACTTCTTCCATTATGGGTCAAGGGGGTTGCCGGTGTCCATACCATACCATACCATACCATTTTATTTATAGAGCACTTAAAACAGCAACAAGGCCAACCAAAGTGCTGTACAGACAGAACAACAGGTAACACAAAGCAAACTACAAAATGAAGTAAATCAGAATATAGACATAAAAACGATGCAGATAATGACGACTAACCAGTGTGGAGCGTACAGGTTCAAAACACAGATCATCTTGTGTTGAAAGCTACTGAATAGTAGTGAGTTTTTAACCGACTAGAAAACCGAGAGGGAGGGGGCCTGTCTGACAAGCAGAGGTAACTCGTTCCAAAGTCTTGGTCCTGCTACAGAGAAGGCCCTGTCACCTCTGCGCTTCAGAGGAATTCCTGGAACTGTGAGGAGCAACTGGTCCGCTGACCTCAGGGGGCATGGTGGGACATACGGCTGTAGCAGATCAGAGAGATGGGGGGCAACACTCTTCAGCGATTTGTAGACATACAGTAGTATTTTGAACTGGATTCGAAGGTGAACTGGTAGCCAGTGCAGAGAGGCCAAAACTGGTGTAATGTGTTCTTTTTTGCCTGTACTGGTTAAAAATTGGGATGCTGCATTCTGGACCAGTTGTAGTCGTGCAATGGTGGTCTGACTGATACCAAACAGGAGTGAATTGCAGTAATCAAGCCTAGATGTAATGAATGCATGTATTACTGTCTCCAGGTTGTTTTTGGACAATATGGGCTTCAGTTTAGACAGCCGCCTCAGCTGGAAGAAGCATGATTTAACAATCATGTTTACATGTCCATGTCCACATGTCCATGTCCAGCAATCACTGTGCGAAAGGTGGGGTACACCCTGGATGTGTCGCAAGTCCATCACAGGGACACATAGAGACAAACGAGACAAACAACCATTCACTCTCTCACTCACACCAAGGGACAATTTAGAGTTACCAATCAGCCTAATATGCATGTTTTTGGTCTGTGGGAGGAAACCGGAGTACCCGGAGAAAACCCACGCATGCACGGAGAGAACATGCAAACACCATCCAGAAAGGCTCCGGCCATAGTTCAATCCAGCATCCTTCTCTCTGAGAGGCAACTGCTCTAAAGGTGTAAACTGAGCACTCACTGCTGAAAAACTAGCTAAAGAGCACACATCTAATGCTCTTCAGCTAGCAAAGAAAACTATTTTCAAAATAGAACTGAAAGGAAAGTCACAAGACATGGGAATATAAATGACAACATTAAAACACAAACATGACACAATATATCTCGATGCATGCTCGATAATCCGGGTAGATAAATCTAACAAGGTAGAGTCAAGCAGTCTGAAGGAGGACTTGACTCTACCTTGTTAGATGACACAATATAAAAACAACAACTCTCCAACAAAAAGACAATGAACGTTCAAGTCAATTTTATTGTCATTCACATCACATGTGGTACATGAGGTGGAACGAAATTATGTACTCAGAGTCCCAGTTAAACCCAAAAATAGCAAAATACAAAGTATAAAAAGAAACATTATATAAGGATCTAAGATATACACTAAGATATATGCCAAACAAATGTCAAATGGTACGCTAAAAGATCTAAGATATATGCTAAACATAAATATTGTAAAACAATATGGCGTAACAACAGCAGCCCGAACATGAGTCTGGGGTGAGCAGATGGGTGTGAATGACCACAACAGTATGAGATCAGCAGCAACATGAGATCAGCAACAGCAAGGATAATTAGCAGCTGCATGGATAAGTCACATTTCACCAATTAAAGTGGCATTACAGTGATTTTTTTTTTCACAGTGATTATCCTGGTTAGATATTCATGAGTCTAACAGCTTCAGGGAAGAAGCTGTTCCTCAGTCTAGTGGTTCTACACTTAATGCTCCACAACCTCCTGCCTGAGGGGAGCGGGGCAATAAGTGTGTGTGCTGGGTGAGTGGGGTCCTTCATGATGCAGGTGGCCCTCTTCCTGCATCTAGAGGTGTAGATGTAGATGGTGGGGAGACTGATTCCAACAGACTTCTGTGCAGCCTTCACCACTCTCTGCAAAGCTTTCCTAACATGACAAAACTACCAACATTTGTGAGGAATATTGGGGTACACAAAAATATCATATTTTTACAATTATAAAATACAATCATTAGGAACAAAAAAAATGTAATCAAGACCTGATATTAGACTTTACAGTCAGTTCAACCTCAAAACTCCTACAAATCTCTGCAAAAAGACATGTTTAAACCAATATGTTATAAACATACAACAACAAATATGTTGATATATTTAAAGCAATGGATTACATGTTTACAAAGTATTTAAACAACAATAGAAACTATTGTAGGTTACAGTTTTAACATTAAAAATATCCTATATTTCAGTTTTACTAAAATTATTTTAAAATGTCCGACATTCTTGTTGTGGCCAAATAGATATGAATAAACAAGAGAAGGTTTCGTAGACAGTTGACTTGCTCACTGAGTAATATCAGGCATTTAGACTTTTAAAGATAAATAGACACAACTTTTAAGTGAAATTTCATGTTGATTGTAAACAGTAGTCAAACTACATAAATATAAAGTAAATTTAATTCCAATAACCACTAACATTAATAAAGGTGTTATGACATAAATCATCTAAACTAGTGTGTCATTTGTTTCTGGTAATCACATTAAGGTGTCACAGTTAGTTTTTAAAAGATAAATTAATGTTTATAAATGCAAAGCCCCAAACAGTTAATATTTCTGCTGCAAACTTTTTTTTAATCCAATAATAAAAAAGTGAAAGATTGTGTCTGTGCAAAAATGTGTGTGTCAAATACTTCCTAAAGACCACGCTGCTTCCAGCCTTTCTCCTAATTGCATTGATTTTTAGCACAGTAAATCTGACTGTGTCACAATCTGCACTCCCCAGGCATGATGTACGGCTCCAACAGCAGCCTGCACGTCTGATCCCAAAATCGCTGGCTTCAGACTTGAGCAGTGATGGCGTGATTAATGGCTAGATTAACTAATTGCTAAATATATGCTAATTGTTTAATCGCTCACCTGATCTATACAGGATTGTTCCTAAAATAAATGAGTTGATTTAGAAAGTTTATTGATTAAATGTGACAATGAGTTATATGGCTGACTTCCTGATTTGCTATTTTCCCAATTAAATTTGCAAAGCTCTTTTAAGTGTGCTTTTGCAAAGTGTGCCCCATCTGAGTGATCTACGCCACACCTGACACGGCTGTACTTATTTATGAGACCAGACAGCTGATAATGATGCATTAATATTAATGCAAACTGTAAATTTTCATACTGCTGCACGGAGACAAATCCATGAGCGTTTGTCGCCACAACTCTGTCTATATTTCACAGTTTTAATGCAGATTAAAGAGGAAGTCCTCAGTGAGGTCAAGAACGGTAACTCAGAGGAATGAGATGTTTTAAACTTTTATTCTGTCTTTTATTTTCATTTGTACAAGATACAAATTTATTACCCTTGGAAGACAAGTTAAAAGAAATTTTCTATTATGTTCAGATCAAAATATCTGTCTCAATAAATGAAAAAAATCCTCAGGAAATATGACTGAAATAAATAGTGGACTTTTTCTTTGGTCATGCATTGTGTAACTTTCTGCTGTGGATCTACTGTATTTTTTGGACTATAAGGCTCACTTTAAATATTTTTTTTTTCTGAAAAATCGACACTGAGCCTTATAATCCGGTGCACCTTATGTATTAATTCTGGTTGTGCTTACTGACCTCAAACTGATTTTATGTGGTACACGACGCTCAAAAATCTTTCAAAATGAACTTGTTTCGCTTAATGAGCCTTATAATCCGGTGCACCTTATAATATGGTGCGCCTTATAGTCTGAAAAAAAAATGGTAGTTGGAAACCAATAAAGTTTGCTCAGTGAATGGAAAGGAGAAATAAATCCATCTTGTCTAAATTGAAGTGAACACATTTCTGCTTTTTCTTAAAATGTTGAAGCAAACGAATATACAGACAAAAAAAAAACATCATAAGAGTCATAAAACATGACTCAAACAATGAGTACAGGTGTGGGGCACACAAAAACTGGCAGGAAAACTTAGAATTATTGACTAAAAATGAACAAAAAAAAAAGAAACTTGTGAAAAGAATGTAAATAACCCGGTAAATGAGAAGTTTGGCTAAAAGCCTGTGATCCATGTAGTTTATAAAACTGCTCCAATGTGGTAAT
The DNA here is from genome assembly GCF_014905685.2 of Nematolebias whitei. Taxonomy (NCBI): domain Eukaryota; kingdom Metazoa; phylum Chordata; class Actinopteri; order Cyprinodontiformes; family Rivulidae; genus Nematolebias; species Nematolebias whitei. The sequence continues at coordinate 29,266,265 of NC_056505.1, forward strand.
TTATTTACATCCGCAATAGACGTCTTACTCATTGAAGCACAGAAGACCCAACAATGAAATCCAGATTTACTCTAGTATCAGAACTGCGAAGAATTTTTGTCTTTCAGACATATTCATCTTCCTCTCCATCTTGTCTCCCACCGTCTGTTTATTCTGGCTCTCATCAGTGCCATTACTGTCATGGCCGTCAGATCTCTTAGAGGAAAATGAAAAGCAGCAGTGATGTTCAAGCTTCAGCTTGTAGAACCTGCCACACGGTCATTTGAAAGTCTCCCATCCTGGTGTATTCTGTATTACTGCACATAGAAGTGCATGAAATGTCTCCCAGTTTAGTATCCAGCTTTTGACTGGTCATACAGTAACAAAACACGTTTAAATCTGGCTGAACATAAAAGCTGATTTAGTTCATAAAACAAATTATTTAAAATGTATATTTTTTAGCAGTATAGATCCTTTTGCAAGCTGCTAGAAATTGGTGTGTGGAGGAAAAAAAAAAAACCCAGTTTGTGACCATTTTTTGTTTGCATCTAAATTTCATCATTACTTTATATCCCTCCCTGTGCATGAATGAAGAAAAATAAGTTTGGTGAAATTCTCCAAAAGGCCACGTAGCAATGAAAAGGAATGATTTCACAGGTGGAAAGCATCATCTGCTCTCCCAAAGAGAAATGCCTTTTTGCAAATATTGGTGGTTCAGAGGTTACATGTGTAGCTTGTAATGATTTTTTTTGTTTTGTTTTCTCTATTTAAAAAAAAAAAATTAGTTTCTCTGAGGTGATGAATGGCAGTGGGTAATACGCCCGTAGCCATGTCTCTAGAAGTAGCTTATTCCGCGTTGCCAAACATGATTTATGACAAAAAAAAAGGGGGAAGGAGGAATCTTTGACTTCACTATTTGCCCTTCTGCACTTCCAAATTGCCCAAGAGGAGTTTTAGGGATATTGGATTGACGCAGCATCTGCACACATCTGGTTTGGCCATATTTCCAGACTGTTCTTATGCCAGAGATCATTTAAAGAAAATACATGGAAAAGGGAAAATAAAATTATGTTGTGGCAAAAGAGGGAACAGTATCCATGACAAAGATTCTTACTTTATTACAGTTCTTACTTTGCTGGCTTTAATGGGACCATTGCTCAGTACCTTGTGGTCCAAGTAAGAAGGACATTCTTGTTTTTAAAGCACATTATGGTGAGGAGGTATTTATTTTTACACAAAGAAATATGAATTGTGGACTGATGTACAACAAACCCAATCCAAAAATTGATTATAAGTTTTCTTCATAGTGGTTTGTCAGTAAACATGTCTTTTTATTAATATTATATGAAGCAAGATTTTGGCCCTGTCTTCACGACTCTGGATATTTTTTTAAAAACAAATATTTTCTGTTGCATTTCTCTCTTCCACAATGAAACAAAGTTTTGGACAAGTAGATTTGAACTAAGCTTACTCTCATCCAGGACTGAATAATAATGTCAATATTCCAAATAGTAACAAAACAAGTAAACAAACAAACAACAAAAAGAGTCACAAACACAATCATCCAACACAATTTATTTCTCACATTTCATATCACGTAGTTTATTACAACTTTATTTACAACTTAAAAATGTTTACTCTATCTCTGTTTTATTTACCTATTTACTTTATTTTAATTTTTATACATGAGCATTTCCAGTTTCCTCAATAATTTTAACAGAAAACAAGAAAGTACAGAAAAGCCATTTGGGGGTTTTAAGCAAATCCATCCATTTTTTCTAGGCCCCTCCCCTTCTTTGCAATTATATTTATGTAAATCTTTGACAGGTAGAGAATTTGTTTTTTGGCTCCAGTTTGATTGAAAATTCTGTAACATGAGTTTAATAGATGCACTGAAATAAGATCAGAAACTCAGGCCCGGCAAACTTCAAGTGATATTTCACTGAGGGAGTGAATTTTGCGAGACTGGTTGGTGACATAAAATTACAAATAAACAAATAAATAAATAAAAATCATGCAAGAATTTAGGTAAAGTTTTTTTTTTTTTTTTGCAGTCTGACTAAAATCTTGTTTAATGACCAACGAGCTGCGCTGCTGCATGTTGACAGGTCAGTCTCTTTTTGTGTGTTGGGTTTGCTCATTATTTTTTTGCCTACCTCGGCCTATCTTGGCAGCCGCTCCCACGTCTATGATTTAATCTGCGGTTGTACATGTTTGAAAAGAAGATAGGCAGATTTAATCAGTTTTTTAAATAATTATTATTCATTATAGCCGGACTACTTCCTCAGATGATTTCTGTCAGAGAGCTCCCTTGCAGTTGACAAAATACACCTCTAGAGCTCTTGAGACAAGTTGAAGACACCTAGGACACAATTCACGTGGGTCCGGGTGGTTTTTCTTTTTCATTCAACCTTTATTTTTACAGGTTAATCCCACTGACTCTCGGGGACTCATTTACAAGAGAGACCTGATATTAACAAAGAATGATGACAACAGTAGACAATCATAAAAAAAAAGCACAAATTGAGAAGAACAAATGAAAGATAATGGTATAAAAATTGAAACAAAACAGCTAGATTGTAAAGCGATATTGTTATGACTCGGGGAACCCATAGTGGTATGACACCCGGAACGAGACAGACACAGGCGGGTACAAAAGTGGAACAAACCAGTTATGTTGGTGCTAAGATGGTCTCTTTGTCACGCCCCTCCTCCATTGCCGGCCCTCTTCCTTGTTGACAGTCATGTCAAACTGCTTGAAAACAACAAAGTCCATGCTCAATAATCTAGGTATACAATCAGACATTTTTCAGTTAGGTCATCCGGACAGTTTCTTTTTTTGTGCTGAAACGTTTCGCCTTCGATCCGGAAGGCTTCATCAGTCAAGGAAACACACAACACAAAACTGATTCTTCCCCCAACAGCTTACTCCAAAGTGGAACAAACCAGTTATGTTGGTGCTAAGATGAAAAAGTTCCACTTTGGAGTAAGCTGTTGGGGGAAGAATCAGTTTTGTGTTGTATGTTTCCTTGACTGATGAAGCCTTCCGAATCGAAGGCGAAATGTTTC
>NC_056505.1:29269412-29275855 GCF_014905685.2 Nematolebias whitei
TGTTTCCTTGACTGATGAAGCCTTCCGAATCGAAGGCGAAATGTTTCAGCACAAAAAAAGAAACTGTCCAGATGACCTGACTGAAAAATGTTGGATTGTATACCTGGATTATTGAGTATGGACATAATAGACAGTAGTTTCTCTGCAGCTCCTGGAAGAGGAAGGAGATGGTCAGAGGAGGCCGGCTAGGTAGACAGGAAATGTTAATGTGTAAAATTGTTGTTTGATGTTTTCTCTCTTACAGGTTTGAAGATGTCTTTGGGTTCAACTCCAAATCCATGGAAGAGCTCCAGAGGGAGGCAAGGCCAAGGGTCTAACAGGACAAGGGAGGCAGGCAACTGGTGGCAGGCAAGGCATGAGGAGAACAAAGACAAGGCATGAGGAGAACCAGGACTAGGCACGAGGAGAACCAGGACAGGACCAAGGGAACCAGGATCAAGGAGACAGGATTGCTGAGGACAAGAAAAGTGATTAAGTAGATTTACTTAATGTAAATATACAGGCTGGAGGCACAAATACCATTGATGGTCAATACTCCAACGAAGAGTAACACTGGACTGCAGCCTTATGTAGTGGAGGTCCTCGTCAGGGTGATGGACGACAGCTGGTGTAAATTAGCGGCAGTCTTGGACGAGGACCTGCAGTCAGTGGCACTCTTACAGATATAAAATACTAAAAACAAGAACATTGTAGGGATGGCGCCATCTTGTTGGCCTTCCCTGTCTGTGCACCCTTGTTTCATTATTCTTGATTGATTCCACCTCCTTTTCCCAGCTGTTTGTAATCACGTCCTGTCTTGTCTGTGTATTTAAGCCTGTCTATGAGTCTTGTCCATGGTCGCGTCATCGTTGGGTCTACCCTGTCCTGACGTGTTCCAGTTGTATCTCCTAAGAGTGACTTGGTGTCACATCAGCCATTTTGATTTATATTGATTAAATATCTCTATTTTTGTATCTCCTGGCTCCTGAGTGCTTGTCTACATCATTGGGTTCACCCTTGCCTGCTTAAATCCTGACAGTATTACGCGACCAACAAAGAACCCAGTAGACAAGTACTTCCTGTTCAGATTATCTGATGAAGATTTTCATCAGCTCTGAGACACAAGCCGGAGGTTTGTGGACACAGCCACGTCCTGCAATCTGTGGGAGAGATGGGTGGCCACACAAAACATGCTGGACGAATACATTTGTCTACCTGGACTTACTGACATTTCTGGTATGGAGGACTTCTTGGATGAAGTGCTAGAGGAGAAGCGTTGGTTGGAGCCGCTCATCCGACTCTATGCTGCTTGTCCTAGTCCTCCACCAAAGCATCACTCCTCTGTTTTTGAACCAGTCCTGGACTCCCTCATTCTGACACCTGAGATCCTTGCCTCCAGGCCTATCACAGTCCCCATAGTTTCCCCATCTCCTGCAGTCTCTGCATTGCCTACGCAGTGCGAGCATCCAGCCCATTCAGAATCCACAGACCCACCAACAACATTATCTCCAACTTCTTCCTCAGCTCCTCTCTCTTGGCACGGTCCTGGACCTGAACCACGTTGCCGTCCACATCGGTAAGGTCGACATCCACGTCGGCGGGGTCGACGACAGAGGGTTTCCAGAGACTCGGTCCCAGAGTCCGCAGCCAGGCCTGAGCCTGCAGCCAGCCCTGAGCCCGCACTCATCTCAGAAACTTTGTAGGACCCATGCCGCCTCCAGAGAGTCCAGAACCATCCACGTTTGTTCCTGATCCTGCCGCTGAAGATCCTGTCATCAAATATCCGGCCGCACAAAATCTTGCCCCAGATGGTCCAGCCGCAGAAGACCATGCTGAGCTCCTTGTCATTGACCTGTCTGCTGATCTCCTTGCCACCGACCTGTCTGCTGAGCTCCTCGCCGCTGACCCATCTGCTGAGCTGCTCACCGCTGACCCATCTGCTGAGGTCCTCGCCCCTGACCCGTTTGCTGAGGTCCTCGTCACTGACCTGTCTGCTGAGATCCTCGCTCCTGGTTCACCTGATGAGGTCCTCGCTCCTGCTCTGCCCGCTGAGATCCTCGCTCCTGCTCCGCCTGCCCTGTTCCTGCCTGAAGAATGGCCCATTGGACGACCTCTCGACCACCTGCCTGACTGGCCCTGGCTCGATGAATGGTCTCCTGACCTCTTGTCTTTCCTGTTCCTGTCAGAAATACGGCCCATTGGACGACCCCTCGGCCACTTGCCTGACTGGCCCCAGCCTGATGAACAGTCTCCCGGCCACCCTTCTGACGTGATCCTGCCTAAGCGGCCTCCTGGCCGCCCGCCTGATTTGTTTTTGCCTTATGGTCGGCTTCCCGGCCACCCGCCCGACCCGTTCTGGCCTGATGGTTAGCATCCTGGCTGCCCACCCGACCCGTTCTGGACTGATGGTCAACCTCCTGGTCACCCACATGACCCGTTCCAGCCTGATGGACAGCCTCCTGGCCGCCCGCCAGATCAATGACCGCCCAGACTTTTGTGTTACCTTGTTTGTGTCTAGTTCCCTGGTTTTGTTTTTTGTCATGTTTTGTCTTGGGCCCTCTATCCTTGCAGTTCTTCCCTCCACCTACCCATGTCTTTTGAGGGGGCTTTTTGGGGGACGTCAGGGGGCGTCATTGAGGGGGGGATGCTGTAAGGATGGCGCCATCTTATGGGCCTTCCCTGTCTGTGCACTCTTGTCTTATTATTCTTGATTGATTCCACCTCCTGTTCCCAGCTGTTTGTAATCACGTCCTGGCTTGTCTGTGTATTTAAGCCTGTCTGTGAGTCTTGTCCTTGGTCGCGTCATCGTTGGGTCTACCCTGTCCTGTCATGTTTCAGTTGTATCTCCTAAGAGTGAGTTGCTGCCACGTCAGCCATTTTGATATATATATATATATATATATATATATATATATAATATCTTTATGTTTGTATCCCCTGGCTCTGAGTGTTTGTCTACATCAATGGGTTCACCCTTGCCTGCTTAAATCCTGACGAACATAGTCTGCATTGGTTTTTCCCAGGAACTTAACAGATGTTTGAAGCCACTTAAAAAGGTCAAGGTCGAGAGCTTCAGATCTTTTTGTAAGATATTCTAGGAAACAGGAGCGGTGTAGGAGAATGCCCTTTCGCCAAGTTCAGTACTCAGTGAGGGTGCACTGCATGTAATAATGTCTTGAGAGCACACACAGTGATATGTAGGAGGAGATATATGAAGGCAGCAGACCAAGAAGTGATTTAAAGATGAAAATGTACTGTGAGAGAGTCTGCATGAAGTTAATTATGTCCAGTTAACCAGTGAATACAGGGTGCAGTGGTGGGTACGATAGTTACAGCCAGTTATGAATCTTATGCCCCTTTTGCACTGCCCCTAATAAGCCCCAATTCTGGGCAGCTCGCCACAGAAAGAACCCTTTTGCACCAGCGCTTTAGCTAGTATTTTTAGCTGATTTGAGGCTGATTCAGGACTTCTTTTTGTCCCTGCTTCTCTGGTGGGACCGAGCGAGCTCAGTCGAGCTGAGTCCAGACTAAAATGTGAATGCAGGACTCTGATTGGTCAGGGGGAGGAGTCACTGGATCTCAGAAACTTTTCACTGAGCCGCCATTTGCAATTTCTCTGGATGCGGAGCATAGGCTGGATCTATTTTTAAGATTTTAAAAACAATAATGACAACGCCGTGTTTAATTCTGAAGTCCAGGTGTATTTTGTGTTTGGTGACCGACTATAAAATTCGAGTGAGTGATGTCACCGCAGAGGATCATACGAGCTGCCAAGCCGTTGAAGTCCGCAAGGCCGAACCCCGAGTCCCAGCCTCGCCTGCTCACAAAGGCCGGATTCGAGCCCTGGCAGGCGGGAGGACTGGGATGGAGGGAGGTGGAAACGTTTTTTTTTTTTTTTAACATTTTATGTATAAAATATAAGTTTTTTTTATCAGTGAAGATTAAAAATAAATAAACGGTGCCAGCTTTATTGTGAAATCCTGTTTTCCCTTTGACTTTATTAAATAATTTGTTAATTAAAGTTAATTCAACTGAAAAATCATAAAAAGACAAAATTATTGAATCTCTCATATTTCCCTCAAACATGTTTAAAGAAGAGATACAGCCTTTGGCTCAACATTATTCTAACCCACAGATGTACAAATTACAAAACAAGAATTACACTTTAAATTAAAGCTTTAAATCGAAGCTAAACTTTAATTCAAAGCTAAAAATAATCTGTATACAAGAAAAAATCTGTATACAAGAAACAAAACCACAATGAGTGCAAATACATCAAATGATGAAGAAAAATATAGAATTCTAAATATACATATCCTGATGCATGCTCAATAATCGAGGTAGAAAAATCTAAAAAAAGTTAAATCTGGTCCTCTGGACATTCAAAAAACAAACAAACAAACAAAAAATGTAGAAACGTTTCTTTTTTCATCCAAAAGACTTCTTCAGTCTGAGGTGCTGTATTCAGCTCAGTCTTATATAAATAGCTATGAGCTGAATACAGCACCTCAGACTGAAGTCTTTCGGATGAAAGAAGAAACATTTCTATATTTCTTGTTGTTGTTTGTTTTGTTTTTTGAATGTCCAGAGGACCAGACTTAACTTTTTTAGATTTAAATATAAATGTTTTTGTAGAATCTGGTGCATCAGATTTAATTCAGTTCAGTTTATTTATACAGCGCCAAGTCACAACAGAAGTTGTCTCAGGGCACCGAACAGAAATATTCATATATAAAATGTTAACAGAAATATTCATATATAAAAATAATAATTTAATATTATTTATCTGAGGAGCAGACTGCTTTGAGTAACTCATCACAGAACTCTCATTAGCAGGACTTGGATTCTGGACACGCCTCCAGAATGGGTCCTAAAGTGCAGGTGCAAATCCAGGCTGAGCTGAGCCAGGCTGAGCAAGGGTGTGCAGGGCTGAGCAGAGTTGGAGCTGATTAGGGGCAGTGCAAAAGGGGCACTAGTGCACCAGGGTGGCAGATGCTCATGATGACTTTACAACTATTTTAGGAAGAAAAATTTTGCATAACTTATTTGAACATGTTCAAAACTCAACCGACAAGACTGCACACCTCTGTGCAGTCAACTCATACATGGACATTGTGAAAGTTGTGAGACATTGTGGATACATTAAATAGAGTTCTGTCCACCAATAGCTGCAGCCCAGTGAGCACCTGTAGAGACTCTTTGCATCAGACATGTTCCAGTTTATTATAATAAGAAGACAGAGTAAAGAATTTTGAAGCTATCAACACATTACACAAACGTGAGAAAAAAGGATGTAGGGACGTGCCCAGGGTGCCATTCAAGCTAGAACCACCATTGTTTGAACACATAAACTTTATGCACGAGATTTGTGTGATATTGTTTGTTTTTTTTACTTTAATTTTTTAATAAATGTAAGTGAAACATTTGCTAATATTAACAGACATGTTGAAACACACATATGTACTTCAATCAATAGCCTGTACCTAAATTATGTTATTATTTCCACTTTAGCATCTGTCATTTTTGTGTATTTGTTGAACTACTGTAAATATGAACACTGCTTCCATGTAATCTCATATCATTAGTTCATTTAATCAGTACTTTGAATTGTATTTGTTTTACTTTTAACTATAAAACTTTGTCGTAAAGTGACTTATGTTCTTAACAATCTATTGTAATAAGCAGCAATTAAATGAAAAAAACAAATGCACTTCTGTCACAAACTTTATTGTTCGAAAATGCATTTAAGTACATTTTTATACCAAATAATATTAATATAGAATCACTGTAGTTAAAATGTTCCAGGCAGTTTGAAACTCTATTAATTTCAGCAGTGTGTGGCGTCATATTTAGATTTAATAGAACGTTTTTAATGAAGCAGATTGGAAAAAGGGTCCTTGCCTCCATTACTGATGATAGATAACTGAGAAAGGTTAGCAGCCACTCATTAACACTCTCTTAAATTACGAAAGTACTTACTGCCTTTCTCCCCCCTTCATCTTTCATTTTTTTCTCCTTAAATGAGATAAAATTATATTGAGAGGATAAGAGCTGAATCAAGCCAAACCATAATTAAATGCACTGATGGGGTGAAAGTATCTCCTGGTGCTGATGGTGTTTGTTAATGTTGTTGGGTGTTCACACTTCAGCCTCCCTCCTCACTGCTGTCTGTGGGAGTGTGATAGAAAAGTCTAAAGTTCCTAACTTTAACACATATGACGGCTAAAACATTTCCTTTCAGAATAAAAGCAGCCCAGTTTGAAAAACAAATTAATGGAAAAAGTTCTCAACAATTTCTTCTGAATTGTGATCATTTTTGTCAACATGAGGTAAAAAAAAAAAGAAGAAGCTGAATTTAATAAAGCTGAATTCAAAGAGATGATTCTAATATAAAACTCATCATGCTTAACAACAAGACAGTAAATTTAACCGTTACTCAAAATTTGTTTTTCAAACTGGGCTGC
>NC_056505.1:29290855-29312144 GCF_014905685.2 Nematolebias whitei
TCTAGATGGGTAGACGCTCTTCCGATCTGTCTACCCATCTTGTCTATATATATATATACTGTATATAATTTGTTAGCTCAATTGTTTTTGTTTTTTGTGGGTAAGAAAAGCTCATTTTATATATTCTCAGAAACAAAATTGTAATATTAATAACTTTTCTTCAAAAACATTCACAAAAGGGGGATGATGACCCGTTTGGACCATGGGTGGCACAGAGTGACTGAAATACTAAAACATACCACAGCTGGCAGCTGCTAGAACAGAACTATAAAAGTTTGAAGGGACAATAATAAAATTGACCATCTTCTATTTAGGTTATACCACATAAAACTCATTTTCAAATGTTCACTTTCTCTTTATCTAGTATTTAATCAACTGCAATTCATTTCCTTTGAAAACACTTACTATATTAGGTCAAATTTTACGAACGATTATCCAAAAGTCTGCAGATATTCTAGTATTGTTTGTATTGACACCACATTTTTGCAGCTCCTGAGAGGCAGGAAGGAGTTTTCTTCTCCTCAGCTGTGGTTCATTCCTTTAATGAGCCACCTTGCTGTAAATGAGGACCAAGACTGCCAGAGGACGACACCGAGACATTGTGTACTCTCTGGTACTCTGTGGGTGACCAGTGTTCATTGTGCAATTTAAGGTAATGTGAATTAATTCCATTTTCCTTGTGCTTCTCACAGATGAAATCGTGCTTCCTGTGTTCTTCAAGTTCCAGCCTGAGTTTGCCTTGGACCTCAACCCTTAAACTAATCCCCTTCATACGGACGTACAACTGGAAAGATCCTTATTTACCTCTTCATCCTGGTCCAACCTGCCACTCTTACATACCACCCAGTGAATGCTGCCATACTCACCTTCCTGGAATCTGGAATCTCACCCTCCTCTCCAAGTCTGAACACCAACAACCTGAATAAGCCTCCTCCATAAATCTTCCAGAAGATCCCCTGCCTTAAACAAAACACTTACCATGTACATTCTGCTTCCACACATACTCACACATTTCCTCGCAGCCACAGTCAGTCAGCCCCTGTAAATATTGTAAATTTATGTTTCCTTACCTTCACTCTCTTCAGTGTCAGAGAAAACTAACAATACAAATGTGTCAAAGTCCACTTTTTAATAAAGGTTTGTGGTGCTTTCTACCATGAAATGGGGAAAAAAAAAGAAAATGGGATTAATTATAGCCAGAAGTTTGTATTGTTTAGCATTGCTCATTTTGTGATGATCATTGTTTTCATCAGTTTTTCTGTCTAAAACGTATAGTATCACCATTAAATTTGCAGAACGTCTACATCTGCATTAACCTCTTAAGCCAAAATTATACCATATTTAAATTGCAGTCATGGGTTGAACAGTGGCCCTTGGGTTGCACCTTGTACACCCCTGTTCTAATACCATATTTTCTGGCATATAATTTTTTTTTTTTTTTTTTTTTTCATTTAGCCTTTATTTATACAGGTAGTCATTGAGCCTCGAGAACTCATTTTCAAGAGAGACCTGTTTAGGGAGCAGATGGTGGGGGTTAAGGGCCTTGCTCATGGGCCCAGAGTGGGGCGAATGAGGGTGGAGGCAGGTGTGGGTACTTCACTTACCCCACCCAAATTTTTGATGTTGTCGGTACCGGGGCGTGAACCGGCGATCTTCCGATCACAGGCCCACCTTCTCTAACCTCTGTGCCACCACTCCCCAAAAAGTTTTTTGCATAGATTTATCAATCCTGCGACTTATATGCCAAAGTGACATATACTTTTTTTTGTCATATTCATAAGGCAATTTTTGACTGACTCTTTAAATTTCGAAGAACTGCAATAACGAGTCCTCCCGTGTGCGCTCGCTTCACTCAACTGGTGCAGGCGGGGGACCGCTGGAGAGCCAGCTGCTCTGGCTGCGATGGATGGCGCCATGTCACCCAGGTGAAATGAAGCTGTTTTGACCATTAAATAAATGCATAGTAAGCGCAGCGGGTCAGCGGTGATGCATAATAAATGCGACTTATACAATGAAGCGACTTATAAATGTTTTTTTCCTCTTCATGGTGCTTTTTTACTGATGCGACTCATACTCCAGAGCGACTTAAACGCCGGAAAATATGATAAGCCATATAGGTCATAGAAGGCAGAGTGGGTCATCATACAGTGTGAGTTTGAGGATATTTTGTAAAGTCAACTTGTCTTCCTTGTGTTTGCCTTTTGTCTATACATGAAGTGGTGTAGTTTGAGTCTGATTACCAGTGTTGTCCACTGTCAGGCATGAAGAAAACTCCCCGGTTGAAGTAACAAGCCATCTGACGTGTATACTTGACAAAGAGCCTAGCTCTCAAAACACTTGTATAGCTGCACATCAGCAGCTTGTCGCAGAACATTTCAGCCTTCTGTTTTGCCACTAATGACCATTGTTAGTTCAACTGCACAACACATTGATGTTCACCCACAGTCTGTATGTAAACCAGTGCAAAATGTTGCTCTGCAGAAAATATCTTTAAAGTCATATTAAGCAACAGCATCTTGTATTTTTTTGCAGTTCAAAAGTAAGGGACTGCTTATAAAGTTTTTGTTTTTAATGTAATTTTTAGTTGACCGTAAATGTTAAATACTAAAATTGGTATTGATTTAACACATTGCTTTTGCTGCATCTCCTGTTCAAGGCCATCAAAATTATAACACATATATAAAATTAAGTAAATACCATGTTATACCTCATTTGTTTAATCGTTCATACCCTAAAATTAATATTTTTAAATGTTATCTTTTGAGCCAGTCTTTATGCAGTAGTTGCTCTTTGTCTATTTTAAACTGTCATTGTTAAAACACTTACACATTTCACTTGCAAACATTTCATTTTAGTTAAAAATGAGTTTTGTTTGCTCATCATGATTCTTCCACGCACCAAAGCTGCTCAGTATAATCATTTAGTCCAAGGAGCTTTTTTTTTTAACATTACACAATCTATTTACAGAATCATTGTTTCTTTAACAGAAGAAAAAAAATATAGTAACACATTTCCATAAAAGTAGCTGTGATGCCAGCGGATCTCCTTGTTTCCAGCAACATTACATTTGAACTGTATGTTGACACAGCAACAAAGTCATCACTATCTACAGCTAGCACTTGCATTATGCTGATGAATGGAGAGCCCTGCCAGATTACTTGATTTGATAAGCAGTACAACCCATCGGTAACATAATACATCACAAATTGTTTTGTCAACAATTTATGATACCATTTATCAAATGACCATCGCAGTGGGTTGAGTTATGGTGTCATAGCTGGCATAACGTCAATACTCGAGCTGAGTTGAGGGCAGTCTGGCCACAGTGATTTAGACATGATCCAGTCTGACCCCGTCAGTGATTTTCTCTTCATTATCTGACAAATAGATACTAATTTATTTTTGACGTTGTAAAATCACGTCTTATATCCTCTGTAGATAAGGTATTAAATACATGAGACAAAGAGGTGTTGAAGAAAATGTGGTTGGATGTAATAATTTAAGTTAATTTAGAATCATTTAAAGTTGTTAATTTTATTTGCACATCAGTAGATTTTGCACACTTTTTTCTTTGGCTGTTTGGTAGCAGGTGTCATGGTGGCAAAAGAAAGAATCTTATTCCCTTTTGACTTTTTCAACGTTTTTAATAAATAAGAAAAGGAAAAAAAAAACATTCTTTAAGTCAAGCAGAACTTTGCAATCAAAACATTGCAGCTAAAGTCAGATTATATTCTCCTCTAAGGAATCAATTTGGACTCCAGCCTTAATTTCACTCAAATGTAAGGTCTTAAAATGCCTCCCCAAGTCAATCCGTTGCTCTGGTATTGACCAGAATATATGGCTTGTGTCCAAACCAGCACCGCTCACTGACCAGTTTTAAAGGTTACTGCATCCACTACATGCACCCCCATTAGCAGGACACTCACCTTTCTGAGTTTATGGCCTGTGTAATAATTTTAAGCATAGAGAGAAGTGCACTCATTGGAGACAGTAACAGCCAAAGAGTGGAGGGAGGACAAGTATGGTATGATTTATTGCTGTGAGAGGTCTGAACTGTGTATTTCTCTTCTTCCTCTCTTGATTAGTGCCTGCTCCTGATCTCTTATACCACTTTTAACTTACTGAATAAACCACTTTCTTTGGTGTTGTTGCTGTATCTTGTTGTGTTGTTGCTTTCTGACTTTATCAAGAAACTGGGCCTTATTTAAAGCACAAGAAGAAGAGGTGCTTTATAGTTGCAGGAGGACAGTGAGCGACTCGACCAGAGTAGAGGAATTTAAAATTAATTGTCAAATGTCAAATCCAGGTGGAACAGTGTGGCTTTTGTTCAGGTTATGGAATGTTGGATCACATGTTCCCCTTTTGATAAGTTCTGAAAGAGTCATATGGGTTCCACTGTTCAATCTATGTGTTTTTTGTGGACCTGGAGACAGGAGAACCATGTCCCCAAAATATATTGCACATGGTGATGCTGATGTATTGTGTCTGGGAGAACATTATCCACATTCTCTGCACAGTCAAGCTTCTTTCCAGTGTCAGTTGAACTCCATGAGAGCTGCACCTCATCAATGATTCTGTTTGTGGTGTTCAAGGGCGGGATCTCAACGTCTAGTTGGAAAGCGTGGGAGTTCAGTTTCTCCTGCAGCCAGAAGTCACAAGGCAGCGCCAACAAGCCACACCTGCAACCATCTCCTTGATGAGCTGCAGGAGTATAAAAGGCAGTAGATGACTTTTTTTCACCGCTGGAGCATTGCATGCCTACTGGTAGTTGTGCTTCTAGCCACTTTACCTTTCCTTGTGATAAGTAAAGTTCAACAAATTGTTCTTACGTGTTTCAGCACTGACTCCTGTGTTCCTCCTGTGCCTGGACTCCTCTGGTTTGGTCTTGGACTCCCTTGTGACTTCTTCAGCTGTTCCTCGCCTTCCAACCACTTGCCCACCTGTATCTGAGACTTCCTCCTTCGTGATTGCCAGAACCAATGGTTTGGACCCTGTTTCCTCAATGATCCTATTCCACCTGTAAAAGAGAAAACACCTTTAATCAACTTAAATTCTGACTCCACCAAACTGACTCTTCTCCTTGCTCTCCAGGGTTCCAACACATTCCAACCTGCATTGCAGATTACTATCAATGTAAATAAAACATTGTTAATTCTTTATGGTCTTGGAGTCTGTTCACAACTCTCTGAGTACTTGTTAAATCTTACAGAAAGAGGAAGGTAATTTTGAGTAAACTCTTTGCTTTTTGCAGATGATATGGTTGACAGAATGACTTATAGAAAGTGATTAAACAGCTGAAGTTAATTGCATTTGGGGAAAGGCTTGAATCAGCCTTTGCATTAGCGCAGGAAGCTTGATCAACTAGGGAGGGTTCATAGTACCGTCACTGCTCCTCTGCATCAAAAAGAGCTAGCTGAGGTGATTTGGGGATCTGATTAGAACGTCTCTTGGTTGCTTCCCTTTGGTGTTTCATAGATTCAAGGAAAGACCTCAAGGTCCACTAAAAAGAACTGGAGAGCACCACTGGGGGAGAGTATGTTGATGTCCAAACTCAAATATGCAGAGATAAATAGACGATACATGGCACTGGAGTATTTTTGTAACTTTTTTTTTTCAACCTCTAACTACTGTATTTTCTGCCGTACTTGTAGCACCGCCCTATAAGTCACATCAGTCCATATTTGTCTAATAAAGTGGAAAAAGCCATAAATATGTTGCTTCGCCATATACATTGCATCTATTATGCGTCACAGCTAGGGCATTAATAGAGTACTCGAGTAATCTACACATCGATTGCTAGGACATCTATCAAGGTTAAAAATGTTACGTTGAGTATCCGTAGTGACGTCATATTATGTGACCACCGTATGACCGTAGGGGGCGGTGTTGCACTGTTGCAGGTCACAGAGTATGGTGTAACACCGGGTCCAATCCACCGAACCAGAACCAGTTTCGGTTTAAGTTTCGTTTTTGACATGCTGCATGTTTCTTCACGTTTGCAGTTTAATAATAACTAATAGTTTAGTTTTTCCTGTGACTTATTTGCAGTATGATAAATGGTAGGAGCATAATATATGCTCCCAATGTTTTGTTGGTCTTTTTTTTGGTAAACAATTACCCTTTTTTGCGGTTTTATTTATTTATTTACATTATTATTTACATTACATCTGTATTATAACTGAATACTCCATCTGTACTGTTTTCGAAGCTTTTTTATTGTTTTCTATTGTATGGGTGTACATATGGTTATGTTATGGTTTTAATTTTACTTTATTTGTGGGTGTACACAGGCTTATGTCTTGTGTAATGTTCTCATTTTTACTTAATTTTTACTTTATTTTTACTTTATTTTACTTTATTACTATTCGCACCTTATGTCGAAGCAAATTCCTAGTTTGTGAACCTCGTTCATTGACATGGCGATAATAAACTGATTCTGATTCTGATTCTGATTCTTATTTATTTTTGTATCTTGAGATCTATGATGTCATCAAATACTCGAGTTCTACTCGGGTTTTATTATGTTAATGTCGAGTTTAAAAATTATATACTCGTTCAACCCCTAGTCACTGCTGATGCGTCGCGTTTGTTACGCGTCACCACTGACAACCCGGAAATGTGGGTCGAACCCGGAAATGTAGGCCGGTGTTGTGCCAAAAACCGATGGACTACTAAATGGCAGCCACAGATCAACACTTAAAAACAATTATTTGTTTGCTCGAAATTATAGTAAATGTGTGTCTCAGTCTAACGTTTGCTTAATAAATGCACTTTAATGGTCAAATCAGCTGAATTTCAAAAATAGTTTTGCTGCCTCGGTGCTCCCGGGAGCACGGAGGGTGGAAAAAGGTGGAGGAACGCAGCTCATTTAATTGAAATTTCACAAGAAAAGCAGCTAAACAATTATTTGTTTGCTTGAAATTATAGCAAAGGTGTGTCTCACTTTAACGTTTGCTTAAAAAAATACACTTTAATATTCAAATCAGCTGAATTTCAAAAATAGTTTTGCTGCCTTGGTGGTCCGGGAGCACGCAGACAGGGAGGAAATCAGGAAGGCGGCTCATTTCTTTGAAATTTCACAAGAAAAGCACCTAAACAATTATTTGTTTGCTTGAAATTGTAGCAAAGGTGTGTCTCAGTTTAACGTTTGCTTAAAAAATGCACTTTAATGGTCAAATAAGCTGCATTTTGCTGGGGCGGTGCAGCTGGTTTGACGGTCGGTCCAAACAGCGAGCAGAAGGAAGATGGGAAGGTTATGGCAAGCCGATTATAATAATAATTATCGGCCTGGATGACTGAGAATCTTCACCAGCTATTAATTAATAGCTGGTGAAGATTCTCAGTCATCCAGGACATGGTCAATTCAAAAAAGTTCAAAAAACAAACAAGAAAGTATAAAGTAAACTATAATAAATAAAGTCCAGTTGTTTTTGTCTTGAACATTTTTGAATTTGCCATTATAGCCACATTTACCTATTACATGATACAACAGCATGCCATATTCTATGAATACTCTGCTGCCATCAAGTGGCTGAAAGTGGTACTGCTGATTTTTTTTTCAGTCAGAATGAATGAAAACGGTCATATTTTCGCCAAAAAATGGTTTATTATAAATATGGGGGGAAAATCCATAGATATGTTGTTTTGGCATATAAGTCGCAGGGCATGCAAATTATGCAAAACACTGTGACTTATAGGCTGAGAATTACGGTAATTCAAAACAAGATTTACAGATACTATTTTGTAACGTAAAGCCTCAGGAGAAGATCCAACAAATATTCCTCTTATGTTTTTCTCCTTTGACATGTGCAACCATAATTAAGACAAAGAGCATGCAGGACAGCAACAAATATCAGGATATAAATGAAATGAAGTAACCAAACCAGATGAAAGACTGTTCATAATTGGGTTAGTAATGTCTCTGGCACCGTCTGCTTGGTCATTTCCTCTAATGTCCCTGAGCATTGAGAGATCATATAGAGGCGACACTCAGACCAGGAGGTATTCTGCCTTGTGACAAGCTGCCCTCTGCATCATCAACACCATATTTGATACAAGGAAGATCAGAAGAATGGCAAGCACTGTTGTCAGATGTAATACACACAGATATTCCACCAATCTGTTAATGATTTGTGACCCTTTTGTGGACAGCAAAACTATGAACTCATGCACCCATAACTTCTCACTTAATCTGTATTACTCTCATCACAACAGAGCAAGCCACTCTATCAGTAAATGCTAATCTCCTAATTAACAAGCTAATTAGGCAATTACAGCTTTGCAGAAGGATGCCTAAATGAAATATGACAACACAGTCACTTTCTACAGCACCTGTGGGTCTTTTCAGATGTCACAATGAGAAGCATGATGACAAAGTGTTGTCTCTTCGCTCATAGGTGCTTATTCCTCTGCCTCACTTAGCTCATTTGTAAAAATATTTTCATTTCATTTAACCAGGAGGGGACACAAGAAGTCAAATTACATGTCAGAAGTCAAATAAACCATCTTCCATAATTCTAGAAACTTTTTGTTTCCTTCTCTGTGTTTGGAAGTAAACCCTGGTTACAGAAGTGCAACCTCTTTGGTTGTGTAAACATGGTTTTGTGAACTACTTCTCTCACAATGTCTTACTGGAAGGAGCTGTCACATAAGGAAATGAATTATGTTGACATATGGCTGAAAACAACAGTGAATAGGCCTGCTATGCAATGCAATGAAGAATCATGTACTGCAAGAGAGGAGAGGAGCTGGGGCTGTACCTTTGAGCCCTTTTTGACAGGTATGTAGTGTGACTTGACAGCTCAGTATTTCAATGATAAATGCAGTAGTCCCGGGACTCCGTTCCACTAAACTCAAGAGTGTGTTGCTCCCACACGTCAAGGTCAAACTAAGGAGCAGGAACATGCAAATCCCAAACTCAATCTGCTCTTTTAAACATATAGAAATTGATGGTGAATATAAAGGTTTGTGTATGTTATATGTTTCAGTAGTCCTCAAATTGTGGCAGCATGACGGCTCAGTGGTTAGCACTGTTGCCTCACAGCAAGAAGGTCCTGGGTTCAATCCCCCAGTTGGACCTGGGGTCTTTCTGTCTGGAGTTTGCATGTTCTCATGCTTGCGTGGGTTTTCTCCGGGTACTCCGGTTTCCTCCCACAGACCCAAAAACATGCATGTCAGTCTGCCTTCAGGCCCAGACCTCCCTTGCGAAAGAGATCTGTGATCTCAATGGGATTTGCCTGGTTAAATAAAGGTTAATAATAATAAATAAAATTACATGATTAAAAAGATTCAATTAAATAACACTCTATTTAGGAATATACTGTAAATACTTTTTTACTTTGTATAAAATTCAGTTTCACTTTCAGTTCTGTTCCCAGCAGGTTGATTCCTCAAGCCCCCAGTATACTCCCGCGTACGTCCATACGCGGAGGTACGCACATATGTACACGGAGGAACGAGCGTACCCCCAGGGCATGCCTGTGCAAAGCTCAATTTTCACGACCGCGTACGTGTACACAGTGTCACAGAATAAACTGCCCGGCGACGGACTGTTTTGTATGTGACACCAATGTATTAAATTCCCCTTCTTCATCCATGATCTGGCCTTTTCTTTTGTTTTGTTTTTTCTAAGAGGCAAGTGATCTCTTCCTCCTCCATTGATGCCATGGCTGAAATGGTGAGAAATGAAGGAATTTGTCACGAGCGAATTAAACTCAGGTCCATCATGGCTGCGGGAGGGTCTGGAGATTTCCTTGTGTGTTGGTCTGATGTGTGGGCTGTAGAGCCAGCGCTCCCTGTTTTTAATTTTTTTTAGATCTTTTTATTAACAACATATAAACACAGAACACCACTGCAGCTGAGGCTGCCAGCACTCGTTTTTTTTTTTCTTCCGACCTGTCAATCAATCCAGTAGGCATGTCAGCAAATGACCAATCGGCGACCTCAATTTGTCCTGAAGGTAAACCCCCCTTGTCTGTGAAGCTGCTCTGCAGCTGCTCAGGGTGTACGCTGGAGTATGAAGTCTGAACCCTCTGAGTACAGTACATACGTACATACGCTTGAACGGACATACGTGGGCGTATACTGGTTGCTTAACACTTGAATTCCTTCAGCCTTCATACACTCATGACAACCTCAGCTGGGGCAACAACACCACCAGCCTGATCAAGAACGCTCATCAGAGACTCTACTTCCTCAGGCGGCTGAGACGAGCTGGTCTGGGAAGCTCAGTCCTCACCTCCTTCTACAGGTGTGCAGTGGAGAGTATCCTGTGTCAGTCTCCCCACCATCACAGACATCTACACCTCCAGATGCTGGAAGAGGGCCACCTGCATCATGAAGGACCCCACTCACCCAGCACACACGTTTTGCCCCGTTCCCCTCAGGAAGAAGGTTGAGGAGCATTAAGTGTAGAACCACTGGACTGAGGAACAGCTTCTACCCTGAGGCTGTTAGACTCATGAATCTCTAACCAGGATACTCACTGTGAAAAAAATTACATCATGTTGCTGCTGATCTGTTTATGTTGCTGCTGATCTGTTTCATGTTGCTGCTGATCTGTTTCATGTTGATGTGTTCAATCATACTCATCTGCTCATACAGACTCATGTTCGTGCTTCTGTTCGACGTAATGTTTTTATGATTAGTGCATTATTTAGCTGATGTTTTTCTTAGTTCATATCTTAGATCTTATTACTGTTTTTCTTTTACATTTTATTGTTGGATGTAACTGGGACACTGTGTACATAATCTCGTTCCACCACATGTACCACATGTACCACATGTACCACATGTGCCACATGTGGTGTGAATGACAAATAAATCTCTCTGACTCTGACTCTCTGATTCCTTAAGAAGAATCAATTTTTGAAACTATTTCTTTCATTCATTCAACTTTTATACAGGTTAGTCTCATTGAGCCTCAAGGACTCATTTACGAGAGAGACCTGTTTTAAACAAAGAATGATGACAACAGTAGGCAATTATAAAAAGCATAAAAATGGAAAAACAAATGGTAGAAAATGATGTTAAAAAACAAAAAAAACAAAAACAGCTACAAAGTGATGTAATATACTAAAAACAGGAACAGGTCCGTGTTGGTTTTTCCACGAACTTAACAGCTGTTTGAAGCCACTTACAGAGGTCAAGGTCGAGAGTTTCACATCTTTTTGTAAGATATTCCAGAAAACAGGAGCGGAGTAGGAGAAGGCCCTTTTTACCAAGTTCAGTCCTCACTGAGGGAACACTGCAGGTAATAATGTCCTGAGAGTTCACGCTGTAGCTGCACTCACGCAGAGACATGTAGGAGATGTATGAAGGCAGCAGACCAAGAAGTGATTTAAATAAGAAAATGTACCAATGAGAGAGTCTGTGTGAAGTTAATGATGTCCAGTTAACCAGTGAATACAGGGTGCAATGGTGGGTACAGTAGTTACAGCCCGTTATGAATCTTAGCGCAACTAATAGACAGCATCCAACATCTGCAGGGTGCTTGTTCATGTAAATGATGTCACCATAATTTAGTTTTTTAATCTGACCTTAATGAACAGATAACGTTTCATTACGATCACTGATATTTATTACGGTGATATTTTATTGGGTGCGCTCAAGTCAGTGATGAAATCGAATGCTTCTTTTATATTGTGAATAATGCAACATGTGGTAAAACGGTTCATTATAAGCTACTCTTTCTTATCAGTTTGAGAAAAGACTTAATTTGAGTTAACTAAACATTGAGTAACATCTCTTTCCAAACACATTATAATTACTATCAACAAAACAACCAACAGCTGTTGTATCTGAGATGCTGCTCATATTTGTCAGGTACAAACTCATATGTAATCATATTTTTTATGTTTGGTTAATTTTAACTTCAAACTTTTACACACAATGTGCCACATTTTTTGTGAACACTTATGAGTTTTTAAAAACTTATGTTAAATACTGAAATATGTCTTTCTGTTTTGCCATTTGGCCAGACGTGACAGATGTAACATGATAAAGTACAGCGTAGAGGCGGCGGGAAAGAGGCAGAATAGTGAACGAAAACTTGTTTTATGACGGTGACAAAAATTAAAAAGTTTGGATTACTCAAAAAGCAAGGCTACTTTTTGTTCTTTGAAAAAACGCAACATCCACGCTTGTTAAAAATGTGCTGCACCAACAAGCAAAACCACTTTTTGACAGAAAATTAAAGCTATGACTGCAAAAACACCAGAGTGCCTCATAAACTGTGCACCACCAGGATCAGGTCCTTCTGGACCCTGATTCCCTTTTGTCACATCAGTGTAGTAGTTTAAAATGACATGAAAATCACTCATAAAAATAAAAACTGTGGACAGAAACAAGATTTCGCAGGTATACTGCTGACTGCTGCACTTCTCTTTAAATGTATTGAATTTCTTTCTTTGTCTTAAAGCGTAGCGTGTATTCAGTTTGACTGAAACACACGATGAGAAACTCCAAACTTTGTAAAAGCACTTTGTAGATTCTCTTAAGATGGGTTTATGAGGAAATGACAGCATTACTATATTTTATTTTAGAAATGTGTTTTTCGAAGTGACGTTTTGTCAGATAGTTGATACATAGTACCTTATGAGCGCATTTGTCACAGATCATGGAGAAAGAGGCAAAAGTCTTCCTCCAGGCTAGGCTAACAGCTAGCAAAATCAGGGGCCCTTTGATATTGCTTTTTGGGCTTATAAAACATCTATTTTTCAAAAACGACATACTGGTCTGAACAAAGTTAGCTTATATTAAACAGCTGCACTTTTGCATGACACCGTTGTGTTATACTTTGTTGCTGTTTTCTCAACTGAACGACGCCAGTCAAATATCTGTTTCCTGAAGCTGTTTAGTGCATTAGTTTGAGAGGAGTAAACTTTTGGACCGACAGATTCATACCAGCTTCAGGAATGTATTATAACCAACTCATAGAGACAGGGCCAGAAGGTGGAAGTTGAAGCCTCAAGCAATGAGCACCCCCCAGTGGCTGGCTGCAGTACAAAGACAACAAAATCAAAAGCACACCTCATGTATGAGTTTAGGTGTTGGTTATTGTTTAATCATGTACTGCATACCTTGCTGCTGTCTGCTCAAATTATTGTATTTAATACGTAATTTCTGGACTATTGAACACACCCAAATATAAGCCGCACCCACTACATTTAAACAATAATAATAAGTTTGTACATATATAGGCCACACTTGAGTATAAGCCGTGGGTGTCCATGTTGTAACGTGAGACATTTACACAGAAATATATTTTTTAAACTTTTGATTAAATACGTATCTGTAACATACACAAATATGTACAGTAATTATTATTTTTTTTTTCTGAACAGTGCAGGTAACACGGCTGGTTAAAAAAAATACAGTAGCTTTGTCTTCATCTTCCTCCTGCAGAGGATTAACAAAAACTGCTCCTCTGTCAGGATCCACTGGCAGACTGGAGCAGAAGTTGATCTTTGCCGCCACTTTTACAAAACGATTTCTCGCCACCAGTCATCCAAGCCTCCCACCGAGCTTCAAGCGTCACTTTAATACACGATTCACACTGATATCGAGTGGCTGCGAATAATTTGTTGTGCCCCCAGGGAGGGACACAAGTTCCCCCTCCCCGTTCTCTTTTCCACTCCTCGTTTCATTGGTCCACTGTGACCTGTTTGGTAATTTCATAGGTCAGTTCTTTTTAACCTTTATTTATACAGGTAGTCTCATTGAGTCACGAGGTCCCACCATATTGGGCAGCTATGTGGTGTGACGAGGCTAAACGTTTTGGCGGCTGGAAGCTCGTTAGTCCGTCAGAAAACAAAAATCCATAAATTGATACTATTAACTTTGTACCTGTACCCCTGGCAGACACATGTTTGTAATGTTGATTAAAAACTTTAAAAAAAAATCATAAATTAGCCGCAGCATAAAATAAGCCGCGGGGTTCAAAGCTCGTGAAAAATAGTAGCGTCTTATAGACTGGAAATTACGGTACTTTTAGTTTCAATGGGTTGTTTTAGGATTAAATAAAGTTGTCATGTGTTCAACGGTGTAACTTCCTGTCAGTGAGTTGGAAGGGTGCTTAGACCACTCTTTTATATCCGTGTCCTAAGTCCCTAGTGTGCAGATATTGGCTCCAACAACATGAGAGCCCCCCCCCCCCCCCCCCCCCCCCCCCCCACAAACAAACAAACAAACAAACGAACAAAAAAAAACTACATTTTGGCTTCAGTTCTGGACAATGGAAGGATGTGGAGATGCTTCGTTCAAAGTGAATTTACAGCAACACAGATGTTCAGTTGAGAAAGCAGCACCAAACTAAAGTAACAGTTTGACAAGTTGAGAACGAGTTATTTTACCAGTCTGGAAACAACGTAAAAGGACACCCGGTTTAGACTGGAGGAAAACTTCAGCTCTTTTCTCCATACTGTGACTGTTACCCCCTCCGCTCAACTATAAATAACTCAGAACATAAAATGGCCAAACTGTTATTTTAAAGTAAACCCCCAAAAAAGCTAAATAACCTAAATGCATTACACAGTAAGGTCATAGCTGCACAACCCCCCTGAATAAATACACAAAAGGGCTGCCTTATCATCTCCAGTTTAGGAAAACAAAGCCACACCCGTCCGGTTAAAGAATTATTCGACAAAAAGCAGTCCCATAAATATGATTTTACCCCCCCTTTGAATCCGTGATGTAGATGCGCACTGTACAAGCGCACTGTATATTTGTTGCCTCGCATCCAGCTCAACAACTCGTCTGCTGCCATGGCAACTGCGGAGGAGCACCGAGCAGCGCCCGCCCGCCTGTGCAATGGCTGTCACTCGTGGCAACGGCCAATCAGAAGTTCCCATCCCCCCTCCTTCCTCCCCACTTGCAGGAGCAGCTTGAAGATGGAGGGATGGAGTGGGTGGGTTTTCGGCACCATGCATCTGCCAGTAATAGGACAGACGGGTCGTCAGTCTGCGTCCTGCTGGTCAGTGATTGGTCAAGGAGCTGCTCGTGCATTTATATAAACATGTCTGCTGGTGCGCTCCGGCTCGAGCCGAGGCTTCCAGGGCGCCCGCGCACTTCTGCATCAAACTGTACGAAAAGTCACATCATGTGTTCTGGTGTTGCGCGGCTAAATCTTTATTACTGGTAGGGAATATGCACCCAGCTGGCCGCGCGCGCGTCAGGAAACGAGGATACGCTGCTGCAAGAAACACACAGAGAGAGGGGGGAGAGAAAGAGAGAGAGAGAGAGGAAGGGGGAGAGGGGGGGACTCAGCCGCGCTTTCATCATTATAATCACCATCCTAAGTATTAGCTCTTAACATTTTGTTTTTCGGTGTTTCAGGCGAGAAGTGACAAGACTGCAGACCCCTCCTCTGCAGGGCGGAGCGTGCATTTTCATTTTCTGTGTTTTTTTTTTTCTCCCCCTTTTCTTTTTCTCTCGTTTTTATTTTTTCCTCCCCCTGTACCCTGCTCTGACACGTCTGCACTGACTGAGTGAGTGGCATTGGCACACTGTCAATCGCTCACCAGCGCTAAACATAAAACACACACAGGCAGAGAGGCTGCAGCTCATAAATTTCAGCAGGGCAAGAGATTTTTCTGCGCGTCGCCTTCTTCTTTCTTCTTCTTCTTTTTCTTTTTTTTTTTACAGCCTTGTATCCTAATTAATTTCGCCTCGCTGCTGATCTGTTTTTTTTATTTTTTTTATTTTTTTTTTTAACTGAAATCTTCCCAAATTTTTTTGGCACGTTTCATAATTTTTATATGAACATTTGGACACCTTTGTGCCACAGATATTTTTTAAATTATTGGCACCACCTGCAAGCAAGGCTGAGACTTCTCTCTTTTTTTTTTTTAATTCATTTATTAGTACAATTATTAGAATTTTATACGTTTACACATTTCAACGTTGGGATATTTCGGTGGATTTGTGGACATTTTCCAGCGGAAATCCCCTCGAAGAGCGCGAAGTAAATGAGAGACCAGCACCGAGGACCGCTCCTGTCCACGCTAACCGGGTCAAATCTGAGAGAAGAGACCGACTGGTGCCGGATTATGATGCTGCTGCTGATGAAGATGATGATGGAGCGTCTATTCTGACGAAGAAGTTTTCACAAGGAGAAGAAATATAAATCCAAGCGGCACCTTTTGGCACTTTGGACCGCGCGTAAAAACAACAGGAGGACAGCGGCAACTTGGGCACGAGATTTACGCCAAAACACCCCCATTCCTGCCATTTAGTTCATATATATATATATATATAAATATATATATAAATAATAATAAAATAGTGTTTTTTTTTTATTATTTCCCCTGTGCGCTTCTACAGTTGTTCATCCACCCAGTCTGTGCGGCACATGCTCTAGCCGGTTTCGTATATGAGTTTTTCAATTTGCGTGGCTCAGTGCACAGACTCTTTAGCGTCTACTATGGACGATCAAGCCCGGATCATGCAGTCGATCGGCGGCGTGAGTCTGGCTGGACACTCGGTGCAGGGCGGCATGCCGCTGCCGCCGCATGGCCACGACGGGACGGACGGGGACGGCAGGAAGCAGGACATCGGTGACATCCTGCATCAGATCATGACCATCACCGACCAGAGCCTGGACGAGGCGCAAGCAAAGTTGGTTGATTTATATGTTTGTTTTTATCCATAAGTTCACCCCCACCCCTCCTGAAATGTGCAGGTTTACCTGCAGATGTGGCTGGATTATAACCTCAGGATGACTTTTGTTCTCTTTCACCTCACCCAGCTTTAACTTTTGACCAAGTTGTGCACTGAGAGAACAGCAGAGTTGTATTTAAACTACCTGTTTGCTTGCATGGACCTGCGTGAAAAGTTTTGTCCTGAAATGTTCACAAAGTCTCCAGAAGAGCTGAGACATCATCCATTAAGATGCTAAACTCTTAACAGTGCAAGCACCGTTCATATAAAACATGTGTTTATGTTGTGTTGAAGAGTGGCCATTTGGAGGAAAGTGGCATGATGAGCTCACAGCAGCATGTCTGCTCTGAATGATCAGTGAACTTATTTGAGTGTTCTGTTTTGTTTTTCTAATACTGAAACAGGAAACATGGACTGAACTGTCATAGAATGAAACCAGCACTCTTCAGCGTTCTCTGCGAAATCAAAGAAAAGACAGGTAAGATCTTTCTTTCACCTGAAACGAGTCCTGATCCAAAACATTCAGAGGAAGCTTCATGCCTCACAGGGATTATTCCCCTCATGATCCCATGGCATTCAGGTTGCAGGGGACCTCTGCCCGAACAAATCAATCACCTTTTGAAATGTCTCAGTGCCAACTGGGAGCTGTTGTGTTGTGCAGCCACGTGGATTGGGGTTCCTCTGAAGATGCTCTTGTTCCTGCAGGAGCTTCTGTCGCAGCACTGCTGGTTGGAAATCACACAGAAAGAGCTCAGTCCCACATCCCTGGCACAGAACAGGACGGGGAAATCCCGTAACATATGCTTCACACAGCGACATCACACAGAATCCATGCTCTCCAACGTGACAACAATTACCACGCTTTCAAGGAGGCTATAAATCTGTCACTGGAGTGTAACTCTGCGGAGTCGCCTTGTTTTTAAAAATGTTCTTTACACGGGAACGAAACAAGAGCTTCCCGTTAGTTTATCTAAAATTAAATGCATCTAGTATTTGTTAGGATTAAGAATGTGGTCATATGTTTATGTTTATTCTATTAGCGTGCACAATAACACACATGTAATAACTAATATCACAGCCTTGAAGCTCCACAGAACAATAAAAGTTATATCTTGCAAAACTGTTCATAACGCTTAACATCTGTTCACAAGTGCATATAATTTTTAATGACATATTCCTTTTTTAAATGATTTACAGACCAAAATGAAATTTGATTATATTTACCGATTTCTTTTATGCTTAAAGCAAGAAATAAAACGTTGAGCAAAAGGTTTAAATATTTAAAGCACTGTATCAGCATCAGTTGCTGCATGTTTTTTTTTAATGGGGAACAAAAGGAGCACAGAGAAAAAAGCCCTAATGAGCAAATCATCAGATTTTCAGACCTTTGTACATTTTATGAGGAAATTAGCTTTAAGGAGATCGTAAAACTTTATGAACTTCCACAACACAGGTGGCGTCCACAGGGACAGGCGGGTGCTATAGCGGTGGTGGTGGGGTGTCTTCAGATGAGCCGAGGTGCTGTGATCACGAGCTCCTTTTGGATTTTACACAAAAGCAAGACAAAAAAAAATAATAATAATTAGAGTTGAACATAAAAACTAAAGAACGGATCACACCGAATGTCAAATCTAAAAGAAAAAAAAACCATCGCTGCAGGTTTAAAGCTGACTTCATTGAATAATAATTTCCCTGTTTTTATTTTGGAGCTGAAGTTACAACTGACAAAACGGTGCAGCCAAAATGTGCTCTGTTGAACAAGTAAAGAAAGAAATTAAGGATTTATTTGGGCATTTGTGAGAGTGTGCTCCTCGCTGCAAGTGTGTGAAAGAGACGAGACATGAGGAGAGTTTCTATAGGTGTGTGTGTGATTAACCTCCAGTTTGAAGCCCCGGCCTCCACCCGCCTCCCCCTCCGCTGACAGAGCTCAGCTGGTCCTCTGGCCTTTCTGACCGCCTGTTCTTCCAGCCTGTTCGAGACGTCCTCGGCCCTTTCGTGTCTGTTCAGACGACACACAGATCTGACTTTTAGCTGAGACGTTTCAAGCAATATCTGTGCAAAGACCTCGTGAATGATGCTCTCAAGATGATTACTGAGAATCAAAGTTGAGCTTCTTTTGTGGTTTTTGTAATCAAGGTGCGAATCAAAACTTTCTAAAGTGCTTCCCCTCCTGGTTTTATGACGTCTTAAAGACTTGGGCTGTTTTGGAGTTTATGGCACTCTTCAAATTGTTATTGTGGAGCTACAGCACATTTCTGCATTGCTAATGCCCTGGAAGTATTAATTCACTTTGATATGCTAATTAGAGAACATTATGCAAGAAATGAGATTAAGTGGCAGCATGAAGTCGTTTGCCTGTCACTAAATTGAGTGTTTTTAGCGGGAGAGCACCCCACCCCAATTTTTTTCTTTCTTTCTGGGATTTGCATTCAGATCAGCTAAATGTGATATGTGTTGTTCTTTGTCCCTCAGTGTGATTTTGGAGCGAATGTTAAAATTTGGCATATGAAATCATTCAGACCGTACCTTTCCGCCCTGCAGGCTGCAAGAGAAGACAATGAATGTATTGAGTGAGGTTTGCCCACGGTTCAGATGACTTTTGCAGTTATTCCTCTGTGCTGGGTTTGTTTTATCCTGCTGTCTACTCCCCCCTTGTCTTGCTCCTCGTGCTTGGAAGAGGGGGCTCAGCAGCAAGCGGTGGGAGCGGCAAGAATAACAAAGGTGAAAGATTACCTCCATATGGTATTTCTGACCAGGAAAAGAGAGGTTCTGTGGCAAGACTCCTCTCTGATGTGAGGTTTAATCAATAGAGAGAGATTACAGAAACTATTACAGGCTAAATCATGGAGCGCTGCAGAGAGGCTAAGCCTTCTCCACAGCTCTCTCAGCTGCAAGGCGCTTCTCCTGCTCGCGTATTGACTTGTTGTTTTCCTGACCTTTGACTCATCAGGTTCAGAAATGGGGAGGGGTTGGGGCGGAGGGGCTGGTGGTCCAGAGAGAGGGAGGGGAGTGTGGCAGATTCAGGCTGATAACTGCTGTGATCCACTGTTTGTGGCTGTGGATTAGGGAGGGAGACTGCACACACAGGTCAGGGGAACGTTGGCGTTTTGTTGCACGGCGCTTTGCGAGGCGCACTTTCACGTGCGTGCGTCCATGCAACGCCGAGGTCTGCTTAACAAAATACAGTTCAGGATGAGGCTGTAATTAATCACATGCACAGGCAGACTAAAAGCATTACCTGCAGCAAATAGAGTTAGGACTGAGGAGGTAAGCATTTTATTTATTTTTTTAATCTTTGGGGGAAAATGAATTTAAGTGTTCCCTGACAAACTCAACAAGCCTTCCTTCAGTTTATTTTAATTCAACATTAACAATAAATATGAATAATAATTATGTTTTGCCCAGAAGAATGATAGTTTTTACATTTATCTCACTGTTTTGTGGGCTTCTTTCATCCTGAAAAGCGTTAGTAGATGCATGACAGAGAACAGAAAGCCATTCAGCTGCAGAGACAATTGACTTTGGCTGCTTTTTGTCTCAGGGAGCCGCCGTGATGCGGCTGGAGAGACTAGATAGCGTTGTGCCGAATGGTTTGTGCACAGCTGGGTTCCTGACTGACTCAACGGCAGGCCCTACTGCTTCCTCCTCTATAGCACGAGAGGGACTCGGGGAAGATGTGGCTATTATCTAAGTAGCTCCCAAATACCCTCCGTTTCCCTCATCAGCGCAGATGAAAAGGAGGGGAGCAAGACAAAGAGGACAGGGAGAGAAAAACAAGAGCGTCCATATCAGTTTCATTTGCCTTGTCGCCTTGCTTCTGCACACACAGCTCCTTAAACTTTTTTTTTTTTTTTTGTTAAAATGTTTGGATGCTGCCCCCCCTTCTCCCCCCCCACACACCCCCCCCCCCCCCCCCCCCCCCCCCCCACCATCAATCGCTCGAAGCCTTTTTTGCAGGCTTTCTGCACGATCAACAGCTCATAATTGTTTTTTGCACATACGTTATGCAAATGAGCCTTTATGGCAACTGGCATAACAATTAGCATCCTCCAACAATATTTTACTAGGTTAATTGCAGAATTTCTAAATTGTACATCTGAGTTGTTAATTAGGCATGACAGAGGTGGTGAAATAGTTATCTTCAGGCGGTGGCAGCCAGCAGAGGCTGCTTTGGATGCAAAAAGGAAGGATTGATTGAAATTAGTTCGCAGCAGTCGGAGCGAGCCTTTTGGAGACTCGTTGGCCCCTCTTGATGTTTTTTTTTTTGTATTTTTTTTTTGTGGCATCTGTTTGTTGCTGAATATATAAAAAAAATAACAATAACCTGAAGCAGACAGAGAGGAGCTGGATTACAGGAGAACTCCCTGCAGAAAGCGATTGCCCGTTTGTGTCAATTTAAAGGAGTGCTTGTTGTAAATAGAGTAAACAGACGTGAATGATGCTGCTTGTCATGTTGGCGCAAGTTAGCAAGGAATTTGTTCTCATGCATCACTGGAGTTGGACTCTTGTCAAAACTGTAAAAATATTTGACCTGCCTTGCACGCTGAGGCTGTAGTTTTTATTTATTTATGCTTTTTTTACCCCCATAAGTTACTTTGCATAACTGCCACTAGTTTTAACAAGTCAATAGAAA
>NC_056505.1:29312544-29313400 GCF_014905685.2 Nematolebias whitei
ATAGGTATATGTATATGTATATATATAAATAAACTTCACATTTCTTTTCAGGAATAAACTAATGAATACATGTCTGAAAATGTAAATTATTACTCTGTGTCCTTCTTTCCTAATGCACTTTTAGAAAAGTTATTTTTCCACCTCTAATTTTTCTACACTTGCAGCTAAGAAAGACACCACCCTGAGACTTTTACCCTCATGTCTCCTGCTGTTCGTGTGTGTGTCACTCGATTACCGAGTCCCTGTAATGCTGTATTGAGCTGCTTATAAGTGTATAAAATGGGTTAGAGCGAAAGAGTGGTGAAAACCAAGTCCTGGCTCAGTAATGGCTGCTATTTTTAGGTCCCTATTTCATTATTAGTTCTTGTGTTTCAGGGAGAAGTTTGCCTCCCGGGACAATAGACACTATGATGTTCATTGACTCGGTATGGACAGCTTATCATTTGTGAGTACAGGAAGTCGGAAAGGAGTTTTACATTTACTCATATTTCTGCTTTAAATAAATGAAAATCTTGTATTTAACTTACATTTTAGAGAATATAATCCATTTTTGAGTGCATGCCAGTGTGTGTGTAAGTGTGACTCCAACAAGTGAACTTTTGTAGCTAGGTTACATTTTTAAACAACTCTTTTGAATTATTTTGTCCCTTTGCTAGTTTGGAGCTGCTTACCTGATAGTGGCAGGATGGACTGCCATTATTTCCAGATTATTATTATTTTTTTCTTTAAATGAAGTTGTTTTCCATTATATATATTTTTTTAAAGTGAATTTGAGTCATTTCCCACCCCTTCCTCCAGCCACAACGCACGCAGCTCCAAACTAGCAAAGGGACAAAATAATTCAAAAGAGTTGTTT
>NC_056505.1:29313500-29324964 GCF_014905685.2 Nematolebias whitei
CCCCCCCCCCCCCCCCCCCCAAGCTTCAAATTGAAGCTCCTCTCATTATTGTCTCATGCAATACAATGATCTATTGGCTGCAGAAAAGGGGGGAAAAAGACTGCGATGCAATGAAATTTTAATCAGCGTCTTCTGCTGCTTTAATAAGGCAAATAATTCTTATTGGCTACCATGTTCGGATTTCTAATATTTAATTCATAACAAACTTTGCATTATACGGGTGCAGCCTTAAGACACGCTGCCTTCTAAAAGGCAGCACTGAGAGGAAAATCACAACTAATAAAAGCGATTGCTTTACAAGCATTTTATCAGGAACTGGAGCAAATACTACACACATGGTCTTGAATTTGCTTGTGCATTGATATATATATATATATATATATATACATATACATTTACTGGTATATATTCAAACGGTCTGTCACTACCAGTGTAAAATGGTTAAACGTTTAAATGCCTCCCAGTAATTTTGTTAAGAGGTTACCAGAGTGCAACCATTTACCGTGCAGACCATCCTTTTTGTTTTCTTAAGTCCTTGAAGTTCATTTTTGTGTCTGAAGTAATGGAAAGATGGAGCGGGGCCAGCAGTTAGGTGCTGGCTCATGTTACAGTGAAACGACGGGGCCTGTTTTCGTCTCTCGGTGAAACGGCTTAATTGGTGTCAGAGCCCCAGGGATAAAGGCCTCTCGCTCTCAAACAGCCACACAGGCCCCTGTCTTCCCTCAAACCGGGAGGAACGGCCGACGTCTGCTGGTGAATGAGGACTGAGCCGTGGCATAACAATACCAAATGATGTTTGGGATGACAGAAATTAATATGCACTTGCTCCCAGAAAGCCGTGATTAATGACAGTAAGCGAGGGAATGCCGTCCCTCCTTTTGCTCCTCTTTGATGGGGGACTGGAAAACTAAAAAACGAAACAAAAAAGGCTGGTTTCTCCTTTTTTTGAGGAAGTGGAGGTCAGCCAGCGTACATTACTGCTATTCTTCTTTTGTTTTATTTCGCTTAAGAAGGCGGTAGGGAAGAGCTGATAGTGTTTGATGAATTTTGAAATGATTAACTAACAAAGTAGGACAGGACGCACACCCATGAGCTTCAGCTGAGACATTCCCCTCTTGCATATAATGGTTGTAAATTATATTTTTAAGGGTCATTTGCAGAAAAAAGGAGCTTTTTTCATTTAGATCGTTGAGTGAGTTGCTAGTAGTGTCCTGGTGCTGTTTTTAAGGAACTCCATCCACACCCCATGATTTGGAGTCAAACGTGTGAACAAAATGGTGGTGTGCTGTTGCCATGATAATGATCTGTATCTGTTGTGTCCTAGGAGGAGACGCATGAATATTTAATTGTGTCTGCAAGAGAGATCCCCAGACCCTTCTGTTCATTTCTTACTTTCTCTAATGTGCTTCCACCCTCCCAGGTACTTCCCCTCCAAAGTAATGGAGAATTAAAGTGCGCATTAAAATGATACAAATTGCGACGTAAGGGATTTCTGAGGACATTCGTCTCCGCGCAATGTGCTCGAAAATTCAAATGGCAAGTTTTGACAACGGACATTCTGCTGACATCGTGCATTTGCCTCACATCGGCTCCTCAAATAAGCATTCCCTCTGTCAGAGTGATTGATATGTATTAAGCGTGCACTTTTTACATCACAGTGCTCTGGAAGATGATGTGGGGTGCAAGGATATGAGTTTTAAACAGCGAATGAGCTCCCTCCCCCTCATATTGATCTATTTGTGTTGGCGGAGTGGCAGGTGCTATACGAACACCGTGTCAGCTTTGATTGTTTGTGTCAGTGATCCGAGCCGACACTGAGCTCTCTTACTGTTCGTCGCCGCACTTGCTTCCTCGTGATGAATGGCAGCATGCTGCTCAGAATCTGAAAAAAAGACGGAAAAAATCTAGTCGTGTCAGAACCAACACTAGATTTCAGAGATTACTTATCACTTGTGCAACCTTTTTTTTTTTCCAGTCAGGATTGTGGGGCAGCAGGAATATTCAGGGAGTTGTTTTTTCTTGGTCTCTTAATGCAATTAAGTAAAAGCTTTCAATTGGAATGGGAGTGTGGGCTGTTGAGAGACAGGAGGTGTGGTTCTCCTTCTCTAGACATTCAAGTTTCGCTCCTGACCTGCGTGTGTGTGTTGGCAGGAGTGTTAGGGTACGGCATGAAGGTGAGCTCCTGTAAGTATGCAGAGCACGGCAGACCCCGCACGGGTGCTGAAGGAGAGCATGGAGTGGCAGAGTTAATTTATTTAATGACTGAGCGTCTTATATCTTCCCAGCCCTGATTAGAATCCATGCTTGATGAGGGAAGCGATAGAGGGCTGTGCACTGCCCCCAGGCCCTGGCACATACATTCACGGTTTTATTTCTCTCGTGGCTCCTTTTTCCAAATCTTTTCCTTGTTTTTTTTCGTGTGTGCAAAGAAACTTAGCAGCTTGTTCCGATACTCTTTGATTGCGTCCGTTCGTGGGATAATTTTGTTGCACCCTGAGAGGCGATGCAGCTCTGAGGCTGAATAAATGTGTGTGTGTGTGTGGGGTGTGCTCTGAGATAAAGACAAAGTGCCGTGGAGCTGTATGAACGTGGGAAAGCCAAACAGAGTGTGTCACTTTGGCAGCGCGGGCTGTCAGCATTGAGGAGCTGCAGTTGTAAAAACCATGACCTTCCTCTCTGCCAGCATGTCTCTCACAGAGCCAAAGCTCTGCCCCATAGATTTGGGCTGGCTGTGAGGGGGTGCGGGGTGGGGGTGGGTGGGATACACACACATAAAAAAAGGGCAGACAATGGAAAAAAACAAAAACAATTAAAAAAAATAGAAGAAAAAAATGAGCTAATTGAGAAGAGGAAGGGTGGAGGCGGATTGGTTGAAGTAATGAAATACTTCTCGGAGCTATCACTGAGAAGGTGAGGGGGGAGCTAGCAAAAGAGGGGGGAAATATTCCACGGCTTCTAACATTTCTATGAGCCATCATCAGCTATGCCGCAGCAAGCCTCACAAACCAGAAATTATTTCTTCAGGCGTCGCTGTCAAGTGTTATTCAAATAACACCAGGCTCACATTTGAATAACAGCCGACATTTTGAATTAATTAATCAGACAAGATAGTCTGGGCCTTTTCTCATTAGTCTACAGGTCAGGTTGGGGAAGATATATGCGCTGGTGATGATATACTTGTCTTTAATAGTGATTTATGGAGATTTGGGATTGTGCTCGATTTGTCAAAGGGTAGAAAAACAGAAGAGTGTATATTTCATTACGTTATCTTTGATGCTAACAGATGCAATCCTGCTGTTTAGATGCACGAGAAGTGCCTTTACTGCGGATGCACGCGCGCATTTCATCTCTCGTACCGTACATTTTACTTTTCCTACGCAATTAAGCGAGGGCTGTAAATTATAACTGTGCCGTACTTTAATTATCACGGTGTAAAAATAGAGTTCCTGTCTTTGAGAGGATTTCATTAACTCACTCAATATTCCACGTCAGCTCGAGGGTTTGAGTTTAAAATGCTGCAGAAATGATTTAAAGGAAAAAAAAAAAGAGGTGTTTTGTTTTGTTTTTAACAATATAGGATTAAAAAAAAAAAAATAAAGTGTGAAAATATACAGTGTGCATTTATGGATCCAGCTCAGTGCTGCTTGTTTACCAGCTGGGGTGACATTTTATTTTGGGTTCATATGCAGTGGTGTGTGTGGTCATGAAGGTGTGAAGGGAATTTAAAAAATGATAGTTTGTGTTAATGAGATAGTGTCACCTGATTTATGAAGTGTTAGATATAAATGAACAGTTAGTCTACCAGCAGCTATTTGTATTTTTTTTTTTTTTTTACATACTCAGGTTTTAATTATAGAGTAAAAATGCAGTGTGGTATGCATGATCGTGTGTATGTGAGCATGTGTGTGTGTCAGGAAGCTATGAGCTGTTGCCATTCCGGTGAGCAGCCCACACAAAATGCGCCAACACCAGTGTGACAAAACATTCAAATAAATTGCTGTCAGGCTGCCGAAACACCAAGTGCAGCGATTTTTATCTGACATGTGGAAGACCCAGACATGCAGTCCTGACAAGTAACGCCGGAGCACCTGTGAGAGACGAGCGATAAAAATCACAATGCGCCTGATCCTCGGCATAACAATACCTATCATTACGTGATATTATTGCTCCTTTTTAAGCGAGAGCTCGAGATGGAAAGATAGCAGTGTGAGTTTGTGTGTTTTTAAAAGGTTATTAATTATTTTCAGGGTTTTTTTGTGTGTGTGCATGGAAAATTTACAGGTAAATTCAGTAATGATGGCGCACCAGCAAGTCATATTTTATGCAAAAATTTTTTCAATTGGTTGTGTAGATGGCCATAAGTACATGCACAGATTTATTCTGCAAATGCACTTTTTAATTAAGAAGCTTTTTTTTTATAAATATCTCTGCATGACATTACACTAGAACTTATAAATTCTGATTATTTTTTTTTGGTGCAAAATCACCCAGCTATCCAATCAAACCGATTGGCTCTGTTGCTGCTCCAAGCAGCACGAAAACACAAATAAACACCTCGTTTTCACCGAGTCCACAAAACTCGCTCGGTAATTCTAAAACCAAATTAAAGGAATGCTAGAAAAAGAAAGTAACAAAGAACTCACTGTGGAATGTGCCATCCATTCTCCACTGTGTTGTTATTTTCTCCCTTATAGGTTACTAATGAGGAATCGGCCCTCATTATGATTTTAAAGATGAGAGAGGAAAGCTTTTAATTAATGATATGTAAATGGTTCTGAATTGATTACGTTAGAATATCAAGAGAGATGGGTAGAAGCTGTGGTGTAATATATTTTAATTAAGAATTAATTAAAAATGATGGCGATTTTATAGAGGCTCACGGAAAATAGAAAGAATTTATTTTCTGTCACTAGTAAACCAGGCCTTGATTGAACAAACAGACATGCTGTACTCACTGAAGAGTTGCCACAACGAGTTATGTCGAGTGTAAATATCTACATATACAAATGTATTTATGGGATCAGCGTGGCTTGTCAGTGGTCGACCACAAGCTGGGTTTTCTGGGGTTAATGGTGATTTATCTCATTCCTAATTCATGAGTTCCTCCTGGTCTGTGTTAGGAAGATCAATACAGCTGTGCTTCCGTTTTGAATTCCGCATCTGCAATTAGATTTTCTACGTGGAACACAATTATGAGTAAGACACGAGCGCGAGTTTTTATCCTGTGCGGCGATACGCATCGCCCCAAAATATATCAATCTGTACAGTCTGTAAAAAGATTTGTGTGGCGGAGACGAGTGGAGATGAGACGTGGACCCTAGTTAACCTTTTTAATTGCAATCTGCTTTCTTTCATTCATTCTTTTTTTTGGGGGGGGGAGCAGGGGGTGGGCACAGGGAAACAAAAGACGTTAGCTGCATTAATAGTAAGCGCCACTATTAAAGGGAGAGAGGACTTTGTTTTCCTGCTAACAGTGGTGTACATGCTCTGTGCTAAACTCCGCGATCAATGGCAGAGAGGCTGCTATCACAGCACTCGGAGCAGGCGTAGCTCTGGGGGGTGGGGGTGTCCCTGGTGGTTCATTTTGATTGGAGCGTGGAGTTTTGTGTTGAAAGGCGAGGGAGAGACAGGCTGTTGGAAGCAAATCCCTCTGGATCAGTTAGAGCTTTGCAACAAAAACACCTTGATATTCCTGGGAACATTTGCTTAGGAAAATAAATGAATTTAAATAAATAGGCAATGAGAGAACAAAATGATCTAAAGCAATTCTGAAGGTTTGTCTGTTAAATAAAACTCCTTTATTTCAGGATTAGAATTAAATACATTTTTTATTCTTATTTGTCAAATCACAGTAGTGAGCTGCTGTGGAAAAGTACGACTCGGCATTACTCTACCTTGGTCATATTCTCCTCAAAGTTTTTTATTTAAATCAAATTCTAACAAACAAAATGCACATTCAGAAAACATACACTACAGTTCGACTGCTAAAACAAAAAGCCGTGCACTGGCGCAGAACGTTTATGAGCTAGCCAATCTAAGATAAGTGTAAGGGAGGTGTGCTGCTTCAGACTGAGGGAGTATTAAATGGATAATTAGTTCACCCCCAACATCGTGTCTGATGTTAAAGCTTAGCGGCATCCTGTGCACAGATCAAGTGTCTGGGAATGCCCTGACAAACATGCATGTATAGTATGTATTTGGATGCATGTTCATAAAAATCATTCAGAGCCATGATGTGTGTGCGTGCACATATACAGTGTGTGCACACCCAATGGCTGGCAGAGCATCTTCCTTCTGACACCTGCAACTAGTTGCAATACATCACTGTCAGGATCACTTTCTCCATCTATCCAGATTTGCGCATTAGTTATCCATGGAGGCCTTCATCAAAAAGTTGAACAGTCTTGACACCAGCTCCCTAGTGGGAGCAGCAAAAGTGAAGTTGTGCTTGGGGTGCCATTGTGGTTGTCAACAATGGATGTACGCTTTGCACCTAACAGCCCTGCACTGACAATTGAAGAAAGAAATTATAGTTAACCTTACAAATGTCATGCCACAATTAATCCTGCAGTTGACACGGGGAGAGAAATTGTGATTGGCGAAAGCAAACGGGCTGTTTTTCAGTCACTCCTTTTATCCAGTATATACCAAAAGCTGTGCTGTGTGTTCTAATCTTATGAACTAAAAATGCTGACTGAACAATTTCTGTTAAAGGTCTCTTGTACTAAGAGTATGTGCTTGTATAATCTTAGAGAGTCTGCCTGCTGAGGAGGAAGTGAGGGCAGGGTTCCTCCTGTGTTAGCTTACCGTGGAGACAAGGAACGCCTGCCAGTGGCACTGCTAGTGGTGAGCACCAACAGCTCCGGCCATGACAGAGAGGAGATGGGAAGTAGTGAGTGGTTTTGGGTGGGTGGGGGGTGGGGGGGGGGGGTAGGGGTGACAGAGGGGGGTTCAGCATCTGAACTGGTTGATGGGAGCCAGAACATGAAACAATGCCGGGGGAACGTCTGGTGGGTTCGCTGCACAGAATTACAAGCAAGGGAGCAGGCCTGCTGAGGCAATTACAGCTTAATGGGGTCATTTGGAAGGCAATTGCCAGGGGTTAATGTAGTATGGAGAGATGAGGTGAGATTGAAGTGAAATTTTTGGCTAGAAAATGTGTTCAAATGAAAAGGGAGCAGGCAGACAAGTTGTGCACTGATGGGGTGGGAGGTTGACTGGGGGAGCTGGACTGCAGCCTTCCACTGCCTCACTGAGAGACGTGAGGCCTGATCATTTACCAATGCAGGCAAATGTACATGTCCACACAGGTGCTTGTGCACTGTTTCTTCCTCCAGCCTCCTATTGTTGCTCAAATCACGAATAAGAGCTTTTATGATCTACTAAACAAAGACATTTGTCTTCTTTGTCTTAGATTGCCTGTTTTATTAGTTTCAGCACTGAAAATATCAGGTGTGAAATTGTTTATAAGTGATACAAAAAAAAATAGATGTGTCAGTTGAGCTACAAGAGGCACCTTAGAGGACAGGGATAAAAAAGATCATTATGACTGTTACGTTAGACAGTTCATTACCTTAATTGCCCAACATAATCTGGTGTTGGAAGGGTGCAGTGAGGCTTTGGGAAGGAGTCTTTGCCAGGACCTTCTAGCCCAGGTTTCAAATCCCTGATCCCCTGATCTGCTGTAAGCAGCCTGATCGTGCTAACGCTAAACTTTGATCAAAGCCAAACTTATTTAAGGTCAGTCATGTGAAATCTCCCGAGAGCTACTGTGTGCGGCGAAGTGGACTGCGACATAGGAAGTAGTGCAGCTCTGTGCCTTGCTGCTGCTGCCTGTGACGGTGCTGGATCACTGGACAGCAATAGCATTATCATCAGCCCTTTCAAGTCCTCAGCAATTTTACATGATTATGCTCAACAACGGAACTTGACGCCATCCACGGCTGGGGATTCTTGGAGAGTGCATGCTCCCCTCCACTCTCCCCTCTCTTTTTCTCTCTGCCTGCCTGTCTGTCTGCCTGTCTGTCATTCTCCCCCACTCACTCTGTCATCTCTGTGAAGTCTCTGCCTCCTCTCCCTCCCCCCTCCCCGCTCTATACAGGGTTTTGGCTGAGAGCCGGGTATTTCACTGAGGCCGATTTTCCCAGGCTCCCCAAAGGCTATTTTACCAGGACTCCCATTAAGTCTTTACTCATTACCAATGTTCCAAATCATTTACAGAAGAATTTATTTATTCTGTGTGGTAATGGATTCACTTGACACAGATCTTTGGAACAAAGTCCAGCTTTTAAAGTTCACTTTATCTGAGTAGATGCGTGTATCGAGTTTTCCACGTTTGGTTTAATTCCATTGTCTCGTATGAGCCTCAAATCCTTTCTATCGCTGGGGAACACTACATGATGTAGAGGTGGCCGAGCTTTGTGTCAGTGCTGCAGGAAAACGAGAATGATGCAACTGCGTTGTCATTTTAGAGTGACAAATAGACTGTGGCAGACCATCAGAAAAGGGAAGAGACTGGAATGGTGTCACTGACAAACTGCTATGACCTTTGGGTCCTTTGGCCTCCAGAGTGCAAGGCGCATACAGTGTTTACCTCAGGTCAGCAATGGCTCTAACATGTTGGATGTGGTGCATGTGAGTGTGATAGCATTTTTAAAAGTTGGACACAGAATCCGTGTGTCTTCTTAGATTGAAAATGACTACTGTTCGCCCATGTGAGAAAGTACTTAATTCACAAATGGTCCATGAAGCTTGAAACCTTTTGCAGAGAAGCATAGCGCCTAAAGCTAGAGCACTTCTCCGACTCCATGTCACCAAAGCATCCCATCAAAGCCTGCATCCTTCCTGTTGTAAGGTAGAGAAGGAAAAAAAAAATCAATGCCGCAATCTTTTCTTTTTGCCTCCTCCAATCCGTAATTGAAATGGAAAATCAAATGAACAGCAAGCAGATAATTGTTTTATCAATATTCCCTGCCTGCCCTACAAGGGTCAGTGCAGAATGATCATGAGTTGGGGATATGACGAGGACAAAATGTGAAATTGAACAGCTAGGAGGTAATAAATCAGTCCTGACAACTAAGAGTGACCAGCATGTAGCTGCAGCAGGCGGCTCCCCTTTCAGAATTTGTCCTAAAGCTGTCCACAATAAATGGAGAATATTCATCTCATTATTACTTCACTTAATATTGCTATCAAATATTATTCTTAGAGTCCAGACGCGAAGTCAAGGTCACTCGTTCTATTATTGTTGTCATTGTTAGTGTGTGATATTGAGACTCTAATAGAGGGCAGCACCATATG
The DNA here is from genome assembly GCF_014905685.2 of Nematolebias whitei. Classification (NCBI taxonomy): domain Eukaryota; kingdom Metazoa; phylum Chordata; class Actinopteri; order Cyprinodontiformes; family Rivulidae; genus Nematolebias; species Nematolebias whitei. The sequence continues at coordinate 29,322,801 of NC_056505.1, forward strand.
GACTGCTACTCATATGAAGAGATGAGGAATAAATCTAGTTTTTTGTCAGAGTTGGAGAAGGCAATTTAATTGTTGGTTGCAGATTTTTAGAAAAATCAAAAGGTCTGGCACAGATTATCTTACATTAATTTACATTAATTACAGTACTGATTACATTACTTTGTCAAGTAATTCAAATGTTAAATGTAATAAAACTGACAGCAAATAGTGACTCGTTTTCTGATCTGATGCACAACTGACTGCTCCTTGGGTACTGGATTTTTTTAGAATTCACTTTGAAAAACAAAAAATTCAACAACAAAAGTATGGGTCAGTAAGATGTAAAGCAAAATAAGGTCTGCATATTTAGACTAAGACGTTAATAATTACCCTACTAATTGTAACTACGTTTTTTTTTTTTTTAGCTCCACAACAACTCTTTGTTTACCACACCCGCATTACATATCTTTAAATAAACTCATCGCACCAGCCACGTCTTGTAAAAACTGCAGATAAAATTGTTGCCAGAAAATCGACATCCTAAATCATACGACGTCCCTTCCCATCTGGCTCATCCAGTTGCAAAGACATTGACAAAAATATGAAATTGATTTGGTTGAAGGGTGTTAAAGAGCCGACAGGAAAATGTCACAAACAATGAATGGTCGCAGCTTGGAAGAAAATCAATGGCAGAGGTTGAAGCCAGTCTAAAGTGCTACTTGGCAGCATTACACTGGTGCTGGAAAAGAGCTGTCTCCTGGCCTTGGTCGTCTGATCCAAATAAGAAGTTTGATTGTTTCAATGAGGAGAGAATATGTTGGAACTTACTAACATGTGAACAATAATTTTACCTTCTAAAGCAGGGATTCTCAAACTTTTTGGGTTCAGGGACCCCCTACAGGAGAGACAAAGTTTCAGGGACCCCCTCATATCCCTCATATTTATTAAATAATTTTCTTCAATTTGTCTCTTTAATGCAATGGAAATATTCGTGTAACATAAATACTTAAGGCCTGTTCTTTAATAATGTTAATATAATTTTTATACTTTTAAACATGGCATATTTTTCATTCAAGACACAATTAATTAACACAATTTTTAATTTCAACTTCCAAAAATTACAGTTTTGAGCAAATTAACAGAATCAAAAACCACTTTAAAACTTTATCTATTTATATCAATCAACCTTTATTTATACAGGTAAATCCCATTGAGCCTCGAGGACTCATTTACAAGAGAGACCTGATTTCAACAAAGAAAGATGACAACAATGGACAACAGCAACAACAATAAGCAGTTATAAAAACTCATACTACAGTTTTTTTGTTTGTTTTTTTTAACAAATAGGATGGCTAAAAGGAAAAAGGTAACAAAACCAAAAAAACAGCTAGATTCCAAGACAAATGTATAAAACTAAAAACAGGAACATGTCAGCATTGGACCCTGCCAGGAGTCCAACAGATTCTTAAAGCCACTTAGAGAGGTCAAGGTCGAGAGCTTCAAATCTTTTTGTAAGATATTCCAGGAAACAGGAGCGGAGTAGGAGAAGGCCCTTTTGCCTAGTTCAGTCCTCACTGAGGGAACACTGCAGGTAATAATGTCCTGAGAGCGCACTCCGTAGCTGCACTCACGCAGAGACATGTAGGAGGAGATGTATGAAGGCAACAGACCAAGAAGTGATTTAAAGATGAAAATGTACCAGTGAGAGAGTCTGCGTGAAGTTAATGATGTCCAGTTAACCAGTGAATACAGGGTGCAGTGGTGGGTACGATAATCACAGCCAGTTATGAATCTTAGTGCACCATGATAGACAGCATCCAACATCTGCAGGGTTCTTGTAGGAGCATTCATGTAAATAATGTCACCAAAATCAATTGAGGGAAGGAAAGTCACAGATACAAGGCGTTTTCTAGCATTCAGGGTTAGACAGGATCTGTTTCTGAAAAAGAAACCCAGTTTAACTTTCAGTTTCTTTACCAAGTTTTCCACATGGAGCTTAAAAGAAAGATGTGAGTCGACCAAGATACCCAAATATTTATAGGAATCAACAAACTCAATGGGGACACCATTTGAGGATAAAATCGGAGGAAGAACTGCTGGGACCAACTTCCTATTTGAAAAAAGCATCCCTTTGGTTTTTTTGGCATTTAGGACAAGTTTGAGGTGAAACAAATCAGTCTGGATG
>NC_056505.1:29329964-29377398 GCF_014905685.2 Nematolebias whitei
GAAGGTGCTATTTAAGAGACTGAGCTGAAAACAGCACCTCAGACTGAGGAAGTCTCTTGGATGAGAGACGAAACGTTTCTAGAATTTTTTTTGCTTTGTTTTGCTTTTGTTTTTTTGAATGTCCAGAGGACCAGATTGAACTTTTTTGGATCACCACTAGACTTTTTTACTTGTGTTCAACACTACTCAACTAAATGATGTTTCTCATGAAGCTTGAGGACAATAAGGTGTGGGGTTTTAAAGACATTTCAACTTTAATGCACCTGAACACACAGCGTCTCTTACACCTGCAGCATCTTACAGCGTCACAGTTACTGCTAAGCTAAGATGCTACAAACGTAGCGCTCCTCTCAAGCATTCAAGCATCCTCCTAACATGAATATATATTTATGATCAACCCCCCCCCCCCCCCCCCCCCGGTCAACAACTGCCAGCACTAAGCTCGCTAAACTGGCGAGCGATCAACACAGAGGTACCTCCACCTCCTCCACCTGTGCGCGTTTTCTGCCGAGGCAGGAGGAGACACACAGAAACACTGCAGGTTGGAGGAGGTAACCAGGAAAACCTGGAGTGGTTTTTTTAGTGATTTGAGTATTCTCCTATTAATCAAGTGGAATGGATTCATTCACAAAGAAAGAGAAACAGCGCCGACTGAACTAATGTTTTATAGTAAAAGTGGGGGAGTCCAAACGAACGTTTTTTTTAATGTGTGTGTGTGTGTGTGTGGTGGTGGTGGGGGGGGGGCACTTCCCCTTCACATATAATAGTTGCGACACCTATGCATATATGGCTAAAATAGTTTGCTAACATATGTTGTTGTTGTTACACAAAACTTGGGCAGAATTTAAGGTTTAAGATAAATTAGTAACATGATAATATTTGCAAATAATGTGATTACATTTTAGACTACTAGATAAACAGGTTAGCTAGACATATATATATATATATATATATATATTTTCTTTTTTAAATAAATTATATGCAATCTTAAAACTATACTATATATATATATACTATACAAAGCTAGTCTTTTGTTCAACTACCCTTCAACCACTTGCAGAAGTCTTTTTCTCACACCAGTGTCATGTGAAATAATAGGTGGAATGTGGGGTTGTACTTGTTTTACCACCAGTGCCTGTCTGAGGTGGTGTTAGAGGTAGTCACAGGGTTGAGCTGCCAAGCTTGTGTGAATGGGAAGAGTTGTGTGCAGCATTTCATGCAAACCAATGCTGCTGTCACTTTGCTGGTTTTGGGATGCCAGCGTCATATGTTTGAGTATTGTTATGGGACTTGGCTGGCTTTATTTGCTCACAAGCGACTGACCAAAGGGGACTTAATGAGACCATCTTTGTAGCTGTATCTCAGAGCCATAGCATGAAAAAGCCACCACTGGTGATAATATTTTTAGGTGCCATGAAATAAATGGTTGAAAAGAGAGGACAATAAATGTCCAGTTGAGTCTTCAGATGCTCAACATTTGACAGCTGACTTTCCTTCTTTGGGACTCATTTCGCAACTTTTTAGACAAGGATAATTAGTGTTGTACTACGTTAAGCTTAAACAATATGAAAGAATACATCTCAGCACTTCCCCAAAATTTGGCAACCTATAGCAGGATATAAGGAAATACAAGATAAGTTAAGATAAGATAGAACTTTATTGATCCTGCAGGAAATTGTTGATCCAGCGTTTCAGTAAAAGGAACATACACAAGGAATCACACAAGATATAAAAAAATAACAGAGAATATAAAAAATACCAGCAATCAAGTTCTAAACAGGTGCACACAGTACATGTGTGAAATGTTTTAGTGTGAAAACATTAAAGTGTTTATTGCGGTGCAGGATTAATTTTATCCTATGTGCAGAAAGGAAAATAAAGTTAACACAATGAGCACATGCTGCCAGATTTATAGGATAAGCACATACATTTAAGAGGAGAAACAGAAAAGGGATTCATTTGTGATATGTTTATTTTATTACTAAATTATTATTTTTTTAATGTATGGAATTCTACTGCTATATTCATGCTGCTGGAAGATTTTTTTTTAACTGAAGCAGGTTTGATCTGTGATCTTTGCTTGAGTTTTGTTCAGACGTTTGTTAATGGCAGCTAACGTAGCATGCGTGGCCCCCATCACAGGTGTGTGCAATTAACTTGACATCGAGTCCTGGATTCCCCTGAAATAAGATCCTCTACTGTTTGTGTGACTTCATGAAGGTGTTTGCTTTTCTCTGTGCATTTTTGTAGTAACCAGCAAATATAAAGTGCTGTCCCTCCACTTGAGCCTTTAATAAAGTACCACGGTACAGCGTTGTCATACACCACAGTGGGTAGATCCAAAATGGGGGTTGTTATGATGTAAAAGAATCTGTGTGTCATTTATTCAGACTCCTGTAATGGGGAATAGACTTGGAAGAGAGGAGAGGGTAATGTATTGGAAAATATCCCTTTCAGCACCTCAGCATTACTTGTCATAGGTCAGGCTTAAAACGTATCTTGATACAGTTATTAACTCTAATCCAGGCATAAACACAAATCCTCAAGCACCAGCCCAATTAATAATTTGCATAATTAACATGCATTTTAAATGGATGCTGGTCTCGTCGATGTCAAGCAGGGATGGGGGTAATTAGGGCTAAAGGAGTAGTGCCTTGGGCCTTTACATGTAGACGTGCTGCAGTCATTTCTAGCAAAGGGATTGACAACTGCAAGACAAGCTCCCTCGGCTTAGAGCAAAACCCCCTTTGACAGAATTAATAGTTGACAAACTGCTCCTAAAGCCCTGGCATTGTTTCTGTCAGTTGTTTGGTTTGATGTCACTGTTAGACATTATAAATCAATAGTGTCAGGATTTAGTAATGTTTATAGCCAGCCATGGTTTATTATTTCATGTGACTGTCATGGACAAATAGTATTTATCATAGCTGTCTATAAATTACTGCAGACAGACTGTTGGTTTACTGAAACTCACTCTGCTTCTACAGGGCCCATTCTTACTTCCACTTACATATTTAAAGTAATTTATAATAGCAGCTATAGGCTCACATTAGCCCTTTGTGTTCTCAGCCTCCATATTGGAGCTTGATTGTTGTGCTTCGGTCGACACAGTAAAATTTACTACAAGCACTTTGTCACAGCTCTTTTTGTTTATTCGTGAATCTGACTTTGAAAAAAGTCTGATGAATAAAATTATTTTCATGTTTTGCTGTTTTGGGGGATTTCGTGATGCAACTGGTTTGCCTGTTTTTGTTAAATACAGGTTATTATAATGGTTTATTTTGTCCAGAATTGCGAACTTGGTGAATGGTTTTAGCTTCTATAGTGTTATTTGTTCACATGACAAAGGTATGACTCAACAAAATGGTATTTCCTTTTGCTTCGGTGCCACGCTCATCAAACGTAACAGTGACTAATTGATTAGCTCTTGCTAACGTGAAGCAAGCAAAAGCACAAGGATTGCAGTTATTGACTGATGCTATGGTATCATTACTGTTGTTTTTATTAAATAGGGTTTTAGTTGTTTACATTTCCTTTTGTTAAAAATAACTTAACAGTTAAAGTCCAAGTGTAAAGAATGAGTTAATGCACAAGTGCTTTTGAATGTGTTTCTGGTTTATTTTGTGTTAAGTTATCTTTAATACTTTTTTGTACGTCTATGCAAGGTTCAGGAAACTCTAAAAAGAGAGAAGCAAGGGTAAGCTAAGCTGAAGCAGTGGTATTGATCACCTATGCTATCGACTATAAGGTCCACTTTCAGCAGGGAGGTCATTAGTTAGTCTCTGTGTGCTAATTCTTCCCTGGGCTGAGACATATCCGTTAGAATGCTAATTCACTACTATGATCTGACAGCTGGGGTAAAGAAAGGGCCAAACGGCTTTGGCAGACAGAAGAGGAGGGATCTGCAGCAGGCTCCTGGTCTGATTTTGTATTTGGGTAAAGAGGAGGACTTAACTTCATGGGATGTGGCAGAGTGCGCACAGAGAAATGGGTGCAGATCTGAGCCCTGCTGTCTTTGTCCCCCAGCAGCAGTGATGTAAAAGAAAGATGACATTTGGTGTCCACATTTAACTTGTATTTGCAGTCCACTTGAGAGGGCCAGTATGCATGACCTACCTTGATTAAGCCTGGGGCTGCCTTGGACTGTACCCTTTAGACTGAAACAAAAAGTGGAAGCTCACAGGCGAAAGCTGAGCCTATATAATTGGGCCAAGTAGAGCTCCAGGAGGCAGGCAGTCTCCGCTTCGCCTTTTGTATATTCATGACCCCCCCAACTTGATTGATGGAAGGATAGCATTTGGTGACACTGTCATTTGCAAGTTGAAAAGGTAGTGTAGTGGCTGGAGCGGCACTGTAGCTGCGCCTTGAAAGGGGCATCGAGGAGGCTCATTTCTATGCTGATGATATCCAGCCCCCTCTCATTTTCTTTGTCTCCGTTAGAAGGACATCTGCTGACAACACTCAGTTTAAAAAGGACCAAGTTGGAATAAAACCGGGGGAAAGGAACATGCATCTGTGTGTTTGCATCTGAAAAGACAATGTTAAAATGTGACTTTACCCTGTGTGAGTTTACAGTTTAATAAATGAATAAATGCGTTTTATATATTTTTTAAATTGAGAAAGCAGATGAGGAACATATATATAGTCAGAGCATTTGTGTGATGTTATATGCTAAATCTTTTGTTTTTTTTAACTTGGGTACATACATGAAGGTTTAAAAATATCTATATTATTGAGAGTTTTTATGAATAAAACAAAGTGTTTTTACTTTTTTTCACTGAAATACTCAAGTTTAATATATCCTGTTGTTAGGCATTATAATTTTACACTTCCAATGGAACATATTGACCCAGAATATATTTGTCAGGATTTTCCCTTTGTAATATGTCAAGACTTGTTTTAAAGTGAAAGTACACAATGTGCATAAAAGAAAAACCTTCATACATCAATTTCTCAACATTACACACACACAAAAAAAAATCAAACTTTTGTGATTTTCAATATCTGAATCATAGCGGTTGGCTTAGATTAATAGCATTATTCTTATTTCTGTATTATTAATATATCTACAAGGTGTTTGATTAAATAAGACTGAAAAAAGTACTTTGAGCTCTGCACATGTCTATATATAATCCAGAGTGAAGAACGCTGTCATGTCTTGACAATTATGTTGACAACATTGCCTTGAAATAATAAATGTGACATTTGCCATCTAAAGGTAAATGAGACTTTCAAAGACACAAGATGCAAAGGTGTCTTGTGCTGTCAGAATATTATTCAAGGCAACACTGCAAATGTGTAAAAGAAAAGGACAAGGGTCTCGTGACAGAAATATCTGTTTCCTAGAGACACTTCTTGCTATCCCCTCAGCACTTCAACCCACACTTATCAGAGCTACAATTTATAGCTTGCGATGGGAAAGTGATTGCCTGCAACTCCCATCTTTGTATTTACACCAATTAGCACATAAACTCTAATTACTGAGATCATGGCAACCGGGAGTCCATAAATGCAAAGTGACACAGGGAGAGCCAAATCAGCTGACGGAGAGGGAAGGTGACAATAAATAGGGAAGTATCAATTAGGCATCAATGACACAAAGATGCATGTGCGTGCTGGGAGGTATCACGCAGAGGGAGGTGGGAGTGTGAAATGTGTGGGGGCAGCAGGGTCCACAGAAAGTTGCACAGGCTGTGGGGTCTTGTAGCTCACACGCTGACATGCGGTGCGTTGACACGTTGACTGTAAAACACGCTTCCGTATTAACACCGAGGCGCAATCAGGCACTTCTCTTGTGTGCTGGTGAAAAGTAGCATTTATCGCAGCGCTGCACTTCCTCTAAGGTAACAATTAACGCGTGGTAGTTTAAAGAGCCATGCAAAGTCAAAAGGTATAGAAGTTAGTTCAAAATAAGAGGAAATTAATATGTTATACACAAGGTCATTAAAGAACCATCATAACTGGCGGAGAGACTTGACAGCTTAAACTTGTGTATAATTATAAGGAGCCAATCGCAGCTGGAGAGAGTGGAGGCTTCATATAATGACTGGAAATGGATCATAGCCCGTGCTTGAACCTCAGGTTAATCCCAATAAATTGAACTTGATCAAAGACTATGGCAGTAAAAAAAAGTATGGCTCTGCACATTAATCTAGCAAACGCATAAAACAGGGCCAGCTCAGCTCTATAAATTAAACTCTGGCTGCAGTAATGCTGATCAGGTGAAATTTTGCCAGCGCTGGCTCAAACTGCCTCTGTATGTCTGAGGTCTTGTTATACCCTTGATCTGGAATGGCCTTATCCATTTTCCTTGCCTTGTACAGCTTCAGTGTTTTCTTTTTCCCTCTTTTCGTTGTGCACAAGATGATGGATTTGCAAAGTGGCTGTTTACAAGAGAGCGTGGAGCATTTAAGAGTTGCCAGAAGGTCCATTACCATAAATGTTTAAATCAAACACAAAAAGTTTTGCACCTAAAATAAGCTATTTCCTGCATTAATCTGCCAAACTGGCCTTTAGTCCAGGAATTAGCCCCTTCTTTTCCTTCTCAAACAGTGGACCGCAGACATACGTTGTGCTGCATCACTTCTGAGGCAGCAGCTTTCAAACACATCTTCGTGTTGTGTATTAAGTTGACCATGAGCTCTCGCAGTCCTGATGCAACGCATCAAAGAGTTCACTTCTTCTTTTGTGTCCATGTCTCTGTCATCACACGGCTCCACAGCTGATTTAAAGCCCTGGCGAAATGTCTCATTTCAGAACAGTTTGCATGCAGGTCCCTGGAAGACATTTCCTGCTCAGCAGTTATACATTAACAGATATTATGATTTTATGATATTGAAGGGTAGAGTAATATTTCCCTAAAAATACCTAAGAATTACCGGCAAGAGTAAATATTTGCCTTTGAGCTTTTCTCCCACGAGAACCCAAAAGGTTCCTGACATTACCAGACATGAGAGAAAAAAGAAGTTTTCTCAAGAGAGGACGCTTTTGTTTGATTCAGCATCAATCCTTCAGGTTTAAAACAAGATGTTTAGAAGAAATTTAGATTTTTTAAAAATTATTCACTACCATAAAAGGCAGGTAAACATGTAACTGTTTGTGTGTATTGAATTTTGCTCAACTGTTAGCAAAATATCCCACACACCATTAGACAGGTTCTAATGGAAGTTTCATCGCGGAACATATTTTTCTACAACTGCATAACTTTATAGTCAACCTGGTTTAAGATGGCTGCCACAACTAATGAAGACTAATAAATACAAAAATGACTACAACTCAATCAAAGACAAATTAAATAATAATATTTAAAGTTTTGCATTAACTATTGGAGTCAACCCTGTCTGTCTGTCAGCAAAATATCTCATGAACTGCTTGACAAATTTAATTAAAACTCTCAAAATGCAACCATTGGATGTGCATCTATAGCTGATTAACTTATTCTAGATGTCTTCCACAGCTCATCAACCTTAGCCAACACAAAAAATGAATAATATTCCACAAATTTCACAGATTGAGAAATGGTTGTCCTCATCCTGTTCTCTTAGCACTAACAGATCTTTGTTAAAAAGGCACAGAAAGATATGCATTCATTCAAGGAATTCTAGTTTAGGTTTTTTTTTTTTTTTTGGTTTTTTGCTCAATAACTAGACCCAACAGGTTGATTCTTACGCTGCAAGAATAAAATAAAAAAACACATGAGATTAGTAAATGAATTAGCTCCTGCTGAGCCTTGCCCACCACCCTATTTTCTTACATTATGTCTTTAAAGACATCTTTTAACCAAAAGTAGGTGTTTCCAGCACATCTCACAAGTTTTTCCTCTGCCTGCATCATGCTTTGTAGGTCCTTTGAGCACATCTTGGTGAACGAACGTCGCTGTGTTGAATAAAGCATCATTGATTCCTCCATCACCTGGATGGACTGTTGGTTTTGGGGAGAGTTATCGCTGTTTTCCTAAGTGTGGCGTGGAGATTTGTTGGAGGGCCGAGTGATCGATTCAGCCAGCCTGGAGTATCCTGGTGTGTTTATACATGGCTTGTATGGCAGCTTTCATAAGACATTTACCCCATGATTTGCGATGAGCTTATGTGTGAATAATTAATGGCAATTAATCCTTAATTACAGTAATTAGGCAAGTCACAGGAAATTAGGCTGCAGCTGGAGAAGCCTAGGAAAGGGAGGAATGGGGCTGAGAGAACGTGCCATTTAGTGACAGTGGAGCCATGGTACAATGATCATGTGGCAGGCCTGCACCAGTCTGCTTGCTTGCCAGCAGAGATAAGAGTATAGAAAAACACAGATGCTGCCGACCTCGTAAGCCAGACTCTGCAAAGCAATCATGAGCGTAGAACACCGACACACCCAATAAAACCCTTCTATTAAAGTCCTAATAGTGTGACCTTTGACCCCGACAGACCCCATATTTCTTAGTTTGCACAAAATTACACAGTACGAGGTGATAAACCCCTTCAACAGGTTGTGACTGATGAGCCAACAGTTACTGGTTAGTAATGAGCCAGCTTGTTTTTTCTTTATAAAACCAGATTTACCACTTCTCAGAGCCCCCCGGGGCTCCAGACTCGTACAACCAATTTGCTCTTAACACAAAGTTTATGAATGTACTGTGGCTGAAAAGAACACCAGTCTCAAGAAATATGTATTCCTACCTCCAATAAAACAATTAGCCTTCTTACAATTATTAAAGGAAATTGCATCAGGCACAGTTGTTTGGTTGATGATTTCATTGTTTGGTAATGGTGAGTGGGATATTGGGTGGATTTTTCTGGAACATTAAAAAAATAAAAAAAAGATCAAGCAGAGGAAGGGGGAGGGACGAAGCTCTCTGTGTCTCTCTTGAAACTCATTTGTGCTTTTCCATGCTTGCCTTGATGAATTTCCGCTTCTTTCTGCTCCTGTTGCTTTCAATTACACTCTTATTCACAATCCTAATTGATATGCCAGTCTGCGAAGATGTTCCACGGTCTTTTTACAGTCCATTTTTCTATTCTTAGACCAATGTTTCCACACAACGAAATGAATGTGAACACCCGAACTCTTTTGTTTTCCTCACGTTATTATAATGATGTATTGCTTTATTTAAAATAAAGTATTTTGTGCTTTTAATCGATCAAACATTCTCTTTGGGGAGCCATTATAAGACCATTTTTTTTGGTGTGATTTGGAAGCTTTCCGCTGTGCTCCGCCATCATGGACATCTGCAATCATCACCTCCTTTCATGCAATGCATAGTTTTCTCTTTTCTCTTTTTTCACTGAAGGACTTTTAAGCTAACAGGGAATGTAAGTGAGTAGAGGAGGCATCCAACTGTGATATTACATTAACCCATAGTGCTTGGCCATGTCTGCCAGTGACTGAAGAATAAAGAGAACATGCTCTGCTGTACTCCTTAGCCTTCAGAAGTGCTATTAGAATTAATGAGAATTTAGAATAAAAAAAAAAAGTTGCTTTTCTAGCTGCTGCATTTTGAATATCTGGTCAAATTCCACCTCCCAGAGTCAAATAATGCTTATTAATCATCCAAATTAAACAACAGTAATGTAACAAAATTATTTATTACAAAGCTACTTTTTATTTCTAGAGTTCCAAAGCAGATATTACACCATGCTGTGATACGAGCTTATGCTGAACAAGTAATAAGATCACTTAATTAGAGCTCAATAGGCATGTTGTACTTTTTGCCATTCAATGAGCAGCTGTTTTCCTGCTGCACTCTCCTGTTTGCTTCATCGTATATAACATGAGCAGGAAGCCATCGAGTGGTTGGATAACAATACTTTAGCATGCTCATCACTGGTGCCAAGAGATGCTGCTAGCAGTGACAAGGTCAGCATGTTCTGCAGACCCCACACACATATCCTGTGCTATAAGTAATATACTGTAAATGAGGCTGTGGTAGTTATGAACTGTTGTTTGTAAGCAAAAGGGTAACTGAGCAAAAGTAAAATCATCAAATCTCCTCTAGAGCAGGTCTAATGACAAATGGGTTTCAAGGAAAAGAAAAAGTCACCCTCTTGAATTTACTGGTGAAGTAACAAAATACATGCCAAACATGGTTCAATTACCCTATTTTTCAGCCTATAAGTTGCAGGTTTTTGCCTAATTTGCATGCCCTGCAACTTAAATATCAAAGAGAAATATTTATGGATTTTCCCCCCATATTTATAAACCAATTTTTGGCTGAGATATGACCGTTTTCATTCATTCTGACTGAAGATATTGAACACTACCATTTTCTGACACTAGATGGCACTCGAGCTGTATGGCAGGCCGTTGTGTCATGTACTAAGTAAAAAGTGGCTATTAATGACACAATCAGCTTGCCATAACGGGCCAAATTTGTCCAGCTCACCTGGAGCAACGATCAAATCAGCTTCATTTCGCTGCGCCGCCCAGCGAAATGAAGCTGATTTGATCGTTGAAGTGCATTTATTAAGTAAAAGTTCAACTTAGACGCACCTTTACTATAAAGTCGAGTTAACAAATAATTGTTTTAGGTACTTATCTTGTTAAATTTTGAAAAAATGTGCATCGTTCACCCTTGTTGATTTCCTCCCTCAGTGTGCGCTCCCAGAGCAAAAAGGCAGCAAATACTTTTGAAATGCAGCTGATTTGACCATCAAAGTCCATTTATTAAGGAAAAGTTAGACTTAGACACGCTTTTGCTATCATTTTGAGCAAACAAATAATTGTTTTTAGGTGGTTATCTTGTTAAATAAAAAAAATGCACAGCGAGTCCTCTCATGTACGCGCTTTCTTCAGCGTATCGGCTTTTGAAATGCAGCTGATTTGACCGTCAAAGTGCATTTATTAAGGAAAAGTTAGACTTAAACACACTTTTGCTATCATTTTGAGCAAACAGATAATTATTTTTAAGCGTTATTCTTATTAAATTCTTGTTAAAATCCTCCTGTGCACGCCCCCACGGCCGCCATTTGGCAGCCAATTGATTTTTGGCACAACACCGGCCCACATTTCCGGGTTGTCAGTGGTGACGCATAATAGATGCGATGTATACGGCCAAGTGATGTTTTTATAGATTTTTCCACTTTATTAGACATTTTTGAACTGATGCGACTCGACTTATAGGGTGGTGCGACGTGTACTGCCAAAAATATGGTATTTACACATAATCACGTTGCTGCTAAAACTGTCTTCACAATGTGAGCAGACTGAGCCACATTAGCATGTATCTGCAAAATTCAAGTAAATTTGTTGAGCACACAGCTGTAAGTGGGAGCAGCATGGTTGGTGTTTGGGGCATTCTTGTATCTTCAGTGGTGTTTACTCACATTGCCAATTAATTATTAATGCAGAAGCGCTGAGAGGTTACAGCGATATGGCGCTCTGGCTTTCCAAGCACTGTCTTTATGTGAACAGTCAACATGGTGAGAGCTTCAAAGAAACCTTCTGAAACACTTCAGACTCTCGTGGAGAAGGCTTATTACAGCTGAAGTGTTTTTGTGTTTTTAGGAGCCCCAGATATTCTTTATGAATGCCTGGAAAATATGGGGTATTTTTGTTTGTCTGTATCGAGAAACATGTAAACAAAGAGACAGCGTTTGCGGCTTACTTGGCACAAGTATTGCAGTTCACAAGTTAGAACTTGTTTGTAAAAAATAAAAAGCTTAGCAAAAAAAAAAAAAAAACTGTGGAGATTTGACAAATAACAAAAAAATGAAAGATTTGTCTTCCTTTTCCAAGAATATATTCCAACATTTGCATTGCGCCAGTCGTCATTTTCTCCCAAATGATCTCCAACAACTTCTCTATGACCAAGAGGATTTGACGAGGGCTCTTTAAAAATTAGGTGCAGGGGTTATAAATTGTCACTCTGCTTGTTTTTGAGGCATATTTCTTGCCTGCAGAGGCACCCCTGATGACACCTCTGCAGATCTGCTAATGGAGGAAGACCTGTAAGGCTATCCCCTGGCCTTTGTCTGACCTCTTTGTGAAGCTGAATTCTTCAGATGTTTGCAGGATCGAGTCACTTAATCTGTGGTACAGAGTGGGGCCAAGAACAAAAAAACACTCTCAAAGAGGAGGAAAGCACAAGAGAGAGAGGCAGAGAAAGGACAGCAGACAAGTGCCTCACTTTGTCTAAAGGAAGAGAATTCTGCACACAAAGTAAAGAACTGCAAATGTCTGCCTGTTCTGTTATGCACCATTGTTTCATACGGAGCTGTAAATAGACAGAAACAGTGTAGCAGCAGAGTTTCTGGCAGGCAGCACATTTTATTGCTGCTAGACCATAGACTCAGACATTAGTGAGTATGGCTCATTAAATGGCATGGAATGTTACCATTTTACATAATTCCTCCTGTATCGTTGTTGTAAATGAAATCCTGCTTCTGTCTCTGACTGCACTCTCGTCACTCCACAGCCATTACAGCTTCTCCCAGCACTCCTTGAAAGCAGCTATCTGTAATTTCAGGTCCGTGTCATGCAGAAAAAGTGCGCTTTACAAGCCTAATGGTTTGGTGTGCTTGATGTGGTTGGAGTGGGAGGAGGGTATTGCACAAATCGGAGGAAATCTGAAGAAATACTTGAGAATTAGGATGTGATGAATTCAGCTGGCTGCATGGAGAGACCAGGGTGGGCAACAAATATAAATAATGTATGTGGCAAGGCCCCGGAAACATAAGCTGGAATTTGCTGCCGTACTTTTTTGTTCTCAATCACCTTGATGAAACAATCCAGAAGAAATGGCCTCATGAATGAGACCACTGACAAGCTGATTTTCCACCGCTGGCATGAGGCTGCTTTCTCCACTTAATGCCCCCCGATAAAGTGTAGCACAGAAGTAAACTAGAAGAGCCTCCACTCCTGACACATGTGACAGTATTTGCATCAATTATGCAGTCTACGGTTGCAGCAGGAGGGAGAGGCAGAGAGGGAGGAGGAGATAGAAGAGAAAAGGGTTTGTGACAAGATGCAGAGGCAGAAATGGGAATTTCTCTTTAAAATGCATTCTTTAGAAAATAACATTCAGGATCATTTACATGAAAGCAGCTGCAGCAGTGAACCCGGCAAAGCAGCAACAAAGTCTGTGGAGCATTTTGACACTAAAGACTTTGGCAAATAATGGAGAGTTCTTTGTCTCCTCTGTATTCGCTGTTTGCTGAATACCTACTCTAAAGGATGCTGGAGGAGACAGTGGAACGAGGGCAACAACTAGGTCCCATAATGCTTAGCTCAAAAGTAAAATAGAAAGATGCAACAGCCAAATAAGTAAAAAAATAACCTTTTTCTTTAAAATAACAATTAATAATCATATATAAACCTAACATTTAAACATTATTTTAGAAATAAAGACTTTGTGCATCGAAGGATCTTGTTAATTTTTGCACTAGCTTTCAGTTTTGTGCAGCATGAGGCATTAGCAAACACATGCAATTCACAGTAGTCCAGGAAGATGACTTTTTATTAGCGGAGGGAATCACTTTTAAAGCGTGTCCCAGTTTCAGCAGACTCCAGCACAGCATTTTATTTCACTGTGTCCAACCCTATTTCACATCCTAGTTAAGTGCACATACAAATATGCTGTGCCATGGTTTCTAACCTCTCATCCACATGCAAATCTACACAAGCACGTACAAATATACACACACAGAGTCGCATCACCAGGCCTGTCACTGTCTTTTATCCATCGTCAACCTTCAGCTGTATGGTTTATCCGTAGTGACACTATAGCAAAGTGCTTGACTGCTTTTTGCCAACAGACTGCAACACTTTAACTGTACTTAGTCATGCATCATTATGGCAGACTCAAAGCGGTGTGTCTGGGAACGCCTGCAGATGGTGGAGGCTGAACCGTTTGGAAAGGGAAGCTCTGTGACAATGATGCTTATTGCATGAGTAAGTGTGTATGGACACAGGAGTGTATCCATGTTGCAGCGCTGAATAGAAATGACACATCTCACACCCAAAAAAGAAAGAAAAAGGTAATGCTACTAATTCAACAGGCTTTTGGCGGACATTCTAGATGAGACATGATATTTGAAATCTCCATGTAAGTCTTTGTTGGAAGGGCTTTTTATATGCGTATTGATCAGTCATTGTTTACTCCAATCGATACTGACTTCGTGAAATGCAGCCCTCACTCTGTTCTTTCCAGAGATTCAGCCCTCTCTGCACTGTATTTTATTGCTTTGTTCTCGCTTCAAACATTCCTTCGGCTGAAAATGTGATAGCGTTTACTGTCACTTGTCACTTTCTCTTTATTTCAAGAGATGACAAAGCTTTTACAATCAGCATTCTGCTCCATACGCGGGTATTTTCAACAGATCTTTTCTGCTATTGAAAGATAAGATGTTAACTTCATTCGGTGGGAGCCACATTCAGGAGGCACACAAAGCTGGGGTCTTTTATTCTTTAAGGAAATAAAGAAACCATTTGCAAAATATTCTCTCGCAGAGAAATAAAATCTTATCTTTATTCTCCATGACCACGCAGAGCCGTATTACTTTTGACATCATTATGTAAAACCAATTTCTCTTTCAAATCATTTCCAGTGCGCTGCATTACCACATCTATACACTTGCTATTCTTTATTACAAAGTAGGTGGCCTAGAGGAAAATATATGCATTTGGTCCTTAAGGCATAAAAAATGCATATAGGTGCCTCATTTCATCTCCAATCTGTGTTATTCCTTTAATAATTCACAACTGCCCGCAGTTCCTCTTTAATATTTAATCTGACAACTTTTTAATCTGTCTTTGTGTGATGATGAAGAAATCGCCAGCTGTCACAAACATGATTGAAGCATACAATAGGGCTGAAGTGACTCATAGGTTGTAGGCTTCATTATTTGTTTTGCTTCATCTGTAGTGTAAGCTTGCGGGAGAAAATACACGTTTCACACTCTAATTTATCTTCCATTTTTATTTATCTTTTCTCTGTGGCCCCCACACGAAGCAGAGCTCGGTATGACATTCATACATCATTCATACTTTGTTTACTAGCTTTTATTTTGAGGCAAATCAAATATCTCGAGGCAGAACGTTTGATTGTGCATCTGTGCTAAGGGCTGTTCAGGAAATCTACATGTATTAGTATAACTAAAGCACAATGACCCTGTTCTTTGTTCCACCTTTCAAAATAATTTATTATCCAGTGATGCTGTTAAATAGCAGAAGTGTCTCATGGACAAGTATTCAGCTTGTAACCTGTGGTACCCTGGACACTTATGCATGTGTAAGTGTGTATATTTACATGTACATATGCATGCATATATATATATATATATATATATATATATATATATATATATATGCTTAGATGAGTATGTATACATATGTTAATCATGAATGTAGTACTCCCTACCACTTTGTGCATGTGCATATTGTCTTTTTCCAAATCTGTGTATTCTGCTTCTTTTTTGATTATTTCATGTTTGTTTTTTTTCCTGTATAATTAGAACATTATACTGGATGCCTCATATTTCCCCCTGGGATTAATAAAGTATCTATCTATCCATTTGACAAATGCTCCAACAAGGTAAACACGTGAATCCTCTGTGAGGTTAACAGAACAGAATCATCCAAATGGATAATGGAGCAACTTAAAGTGGCAGCAGATGAGTGATGGCACCTGATAATTCTGTAGCACCTCCTCTGCCGGTATCTGGGCAATCTGGCCAGTTTGGGCCCCCACTGTGGAACAGCATGGCACTGGGACTTGTGGTAGCCTGTACCCCACAGCCCTAGGCTGCTTCTACCTTTGGTGTGCTACTCAAGGTTAAAGGGATCCCAGTAGGGTGTTTAACAGTGGTCTGCTCGGATTGTTCTGAATGATTTTTTTTTTCTGTTTGATTTTTAAAATATAATCTTCCTATTGTGGATGGGGAAGCTGGAGAACTATTCAGAGCTGTTTATCTCAGCGTTTTACATCTATAATGAAGATCTGGCTTCATTCTGCCAGGGTAACATTTCTACAATGGACCTTTTAAATCCGTACACCAGTGTAATATTCTAATAAAGTAGCAGGGGAAAGTGATCTGAGCCATTTTACTGTGAGGATCTGCTG
The DNA here is from genome assembly GCF_014905685.2 of Nematolebias whitei. Taxonomy (NCBI): domain Eukaryota; kingdom Metazoa; phylum Chordata; class Actinopteri; order Cyprinodontiformes; family Rivulidae; genus Nematolebias; species Nematolebias whitei. Next base: position 29,346,010 of record NC_056505.1, read on the forward strand.
CTTGCTGTACACACGCAGCTTTTGCTGACATTCATTTCCAAACCGTTCGGAGCACTTGCGACTCGGAGTAACAATGCTGAAGGAATAAAAAAAAAAGCCTGCTGAGCTCAACAGTGAATATACCTCTGACCCAGACCGAGGAAAGGGAGATTTATGAAATCCACATGTTTAATACATTTCATTTTGTCCAAGGGATTTGTATTGCTTACCACAGTATTTTAGTGTTGAAACATTCTGAATAGTCACAGCTTGTATTGTCTGAGGAGAATAAACCCTGTCCGGTTCTGGCTGCTAAAGATTTGTTTCACAGCACCTCCTTTTCCTTTTCTGTACACCAGCCATGTACTGTCTGAGGTATTACATTCAGTTCTGCTGAGGTGTTAGGTATATATACCCTTAATCTTTAATGCATAATCCCTCCTGAAAATCCGCTGCATAAATGAAAAAGATAACCCTCATATCAGTGTGGTGACAGAAAATAAGATAGCAGGGTAATTTAATAAAGGATTGACGCTGGCCCCGGTGTGATACGGTGTGTGACCTCTGTGTGTTCATTGTGTGGCTCGGGGCAGGTGAGTGCTGCCTGTAGAGAGTGGTTTTCTAAAAAAAAAAAACAGCCCGTCCTGGGAGTGGAACATCCGTGGTGACAAACAGAATGCTCCATATGGATTAAAGCGAAGGGAGAGTAGTCACTGAAATATTTGCTTTCCCAAAGTGTTGACACAGTATGAAAAAGGAGAAGCATGCACTTTCCTCCTTCCTGTAATCAGGTAGCTGCTATCACAGTGAAGTGTTTGCCTTCCTAATGGGGTTTCCAAGTCCTGTCTGTGCCACTGGCTTCCCATTTGGGTCTGCTTCCTGCCACTGTATGTGCCAATCCGTGGAGGCTTAGCATGCAGTATTTCTGCGAGGGCCAAAAAAAGAGAAGACGTGATGAAAGAAAAGAGCGTTGAAAGCACCAAAACTGTGGTTACCTAAAGCTACAAGAAGTGCTTCATTTAGCAGCTGACCACAAGAAGTCATAAATACTCTTCTCAGAAGGTTTTACATCTCAAATGCACTTGAGTGTAATGTTGACAGATATGGCTTGTGACGAGTGATAGTCAGAATGTATGAGCGCTCATAATGCCGCTGTCACCCACGGGTGCCAGACTGACAATAAGCAGTTCACCTCTGTTTTCATTCAGGAGAGTGCAGCAGACTGTGCGGGCTTCTCCACTATATTTATTGACTTGTTTTACTAGCCTGAAACAGGGTGCTTTTATACGGGCCTGCTCCATCTTAAGACTCTCTAGACATTTACATTATTCCTGAATGAGTTACACGCACGTATAAAGGAACACGTCCGCAGGGGAAGCTAGATATATGCTCCTTTTCTGCTCCTCTTTACACAAACTTGTACAGCGTTTTATTACCTTGCAATTTTAAATATCATTATGCTGAACCTTTCTTCAATTACACTTGCGTTCTGTTATTTAACATTTGTAGAATAAATACTTTTCTTTCGGTGTATTAAATTTTTATAAAAACTAGTAAACTATTCCTCAGACTCTGTGGTGAAGCTGATAAATCACCCCCCCCCCCCCACCCCCGTTTATGCTGGAGCTGATTCAGTTGCACGGGAAGCAGAGATTTTACAAAGCTCTAAAACATCATCTTTCGCTGACTAATCTGTGCAACTGCAGTGGGAGATAATGAATGCCAACACCAGAGTCAGAGCCGATGCTATGATCCACCCCACCCAGCCTAAACCTCCAGCAGCATTTACATGATATTTCATTTTAGAATAAACCTCTTTTCTCCCCCACTGTGAAGATATTGAACTCTTCCACACAGATGTCATCTTAAGCAAAGCTTATTAAAAAGATGGACATCAAAGTTGCCGGCACCCATTTATCTTATCACACTCTAATTGGCCACCACAGGCTGGAGAACAACTAACTCCAAAATAGGAGGCGCAAAGTGGTCGGGCTAAAGAAGCGGATGTCTAAAAGCCCTCTCGGTGGATTTGTTGCCAATAAATCCTCGAGAATGAAAGCGGGGCTCTTCTAGGGGGTATGGAATTTCATAAATACATTATAAAATATGATGGGTTGAAATAAACACGCACTCTTTTAGACGTGGGAGTTTGTTTCTTTGTTCTGATGTGTTTTGTGGCCGTGTTGTCCTGCGCCTGACCTGCAGCCTCAGTCTTTGCTTGACATATTTTGAGTTTTTTAACATCATTGCTGACAACATGAGGCAATACACTCTGAAAAGGTCACACAGCCTGGTAGCCATGAGTGAACTGAGATTACATTTTACCGCTCCATATAGTATGTATTGTTCTGAGTTAACCGCTCGCCTGTAATGAATGAAACTTATTCTTTAGCCGGAGTCACTGCCTCGCCATCGAACGCAGGCCCGAGGTGAAAAATGTATGATGCTTTCCCACACAAGTGGGCAATAAAATCTCAAAAAACAAAGTCATTAATTGCCCACAAACAGTAACCAAATGCCATCAAGAGCTTGTGCTCTCATTAACCTGGCACCTAATTATCTGCCTCCAGTCTGAAGGCTGACAAGCCCCACCGTCTGAACCTTCAGCTCTGTTGTGTTGTGTCAGCGCACTCCCAACCACAGCCAACGCACTATTAGGTAGGGAGAAGACAAAAGCTTCTTGCACCACAATGTTCCTTCTGTTAATGCCTTCCCTTCCAATTAAACCTGCAACTGTTAATTATTGTAATTATGAGAGTGAGCTCTCAACCCCCCCCTCCCCCCCTTCTCGGCTCTCCACAAGCTCCTCCCTTTGTGTGTATGTGTGTGTGTGGAGACGCTACGGGAGCTGTTGTGTTGCTTCAGTGGCGCCTTGTCTCTGCTCCAGTGAAGCCCGAGCAGGGAATTGGATGTGGAGGGGGACTTGGTGCACATGACAGGGGGTGATGCAAGGGAGATTGTTCGGTTCATCTTGGATAACTGGGAGAGCGAGTCACGGCCGACGGCCACGCCTCCAGTCCAACTCATTAAATGGTGTGTAAAGTACATGCTGGGAATAATTAGCACCAAATAACCCTTTTTTTGCTACCTCGTTCGCAGAACAACAGAATGTGAAGTATCGTCCGTAGGTGTACAATAAAACTATTCAGCTGGACAAATGAAATGAGGGAGATGATGCTCTCCCAGCAATCATTCACTCGTTTGTTCTAAACATCCGTCAGTTATTTAGCTTTGTTCTTGTGGTAATATGAACTCCAGTTCTCGTCGTATTTTCAGGAGACAGCTGCGATAGATCTAAAGTGATGTGTTGAGTATAAGGAGAGCTGAAAAAAGTGGATGTCAGGCTGGCTGCCTGTTAGGTCTCTGCGTATCTCAACATCCTCTTTGGCCTGCTTCTGTCACAAGCTGTTGTTCGGCTCAGACCTGATCTGCCCGGCTACTTGTGCCGCATTCTGCAGACCTAGCACTAACCTGCAACTTGGAAGCAACATTTTTTGCTTGGGATATATAATATTGTAAATGAGCTTTATCAGTGCTTTTCAGGAAATGCTCTTTTAAGCATTGCACTGAATCTCAACTTCAGTTGCCTCGTACTGGAATCCACACGCTTTAGCACGGCTAGCAAAAGATTCTGGCTTTACAATTTGGAACTGAATTCTTTTGTAAAATAGACACTGAAGCAAAGAGCAGCTCCTTCTGCTTGAGGCGATGCAGCCTTTTTGCGGATACACTGCAAAATCTAAATGATGGACTGTCAACTCTCTTGCAGAAATGGCACTGCAAAGAATAATCTCTCTGGCAGTGGATCATGGTTGGCTGTATGCTACCAATGCTGTGTCTTTGCTCATGTGAGCATGCCGCTTTCATACATGTAGACATGAACGTATTCTCAAGTGTGAGGGCACAATACACAAATACAAAACTCGTACACTAAATGTGTCATGCCTGAAGCCTTTCTTTGGAAGCATCCAGTGAAAAATATGGGATTAATAACCTGAATAGCATTATTTTTCACCTCTAGCCTTTAGAATAATGCATGCTTGGCTTGGTGTCTGGATGAAGTTGTGCCCTCGTCTTTGCCTGGTTATCGGTGTGTACGAGACCTGCTGTGTGACCTGGTTTCATGCAATCTCCAGCTTCTAATTAGGAGGCTGCAGAAAAGGCTGGAACGAGAGGAGGAGTGATTAGTTGCCTTTGGGTATTTCATAAGTGGCTTTCAGTGCCACATTTGCATTATTTGCTTGGGGTCTGAATAACAAATCAGCCTACCTTTGCAGCAAATTGAGGCTAGCAGCTAAAGACCATCAATACATGAAATCTAAAATGAAACAGAAGAAAGAAATAAGCTAAACATGCTAATTCAATATGAGAGAGATGAAATGAAATATTAAAACATGCGGTGCTATAATGTTCTTGAACAGATTCATACAATCAAACTGTAGTTATAAAAAAAGATTCAAGTGTTTGTTGACCTGTACAGTAAGTGTATCCTCTCTATGTATTTGCGATGTCTGCTTAAAACAACAGAAAACACAAGTATCTCAGTGTTTGTAGATCATTCTGTGACCAACAGACCATGTGAACCATGCAAGCCCTATGATGGAGCCCCATGCTGTATGAGTTCTGTAGGGTCAGTCAGTGTGCTGATCTGTAGCGGAGGTCCTGTCCACTTATTTGGCCGGTCTCCCTAACCGCTGCGTGCAGCCGCTAGAGTCAGGCCCGGTCAGCCATCACTATACCACTTGGCCATTTGCCCACAATGAGTCTTAGAGGGCAGGAAGCAAAGTGGGCACTTCACGTGCAGACCCACAGATACACACATCACACACACATGATCTCGGCGAGTGACAGTGGCTCTTGTTTACCCAGCCCTCCCACCCTCTCTCAGTCTCCTTTCATCCTCTGCTTCCAGTCTGTCATGTTGCGTGTCACTTCCCACAAATGTCAGTGCCACCGTGGGACAGTGATTAATTTTGGTGTGCCTGGCAAAATGTCTTCAAGATGTTTGTTTGGGTTGTCTTTCCCACCCCCTCGCCCACCCTGCTACTCCCTGCATGACTTGGAGTCGTGGGTCGAGAGTGGCAAGCCCCCCCCCCCACACACACACACACATGCACAGCACTGTCATAAGTTTTTCGTTAGCAGGGGGAGAGGAGGGCTTGAACGTCCTCAGCGAAGGCTACCTGAACTGACAGAGATCTTCTTTACCGATCAGAGCCACTTTTGTGACCCCCATCACCATCACCTCTGTGACTGTCTGTTTAGTGTGTGCTGCTGGTGTATGATGGGAGAAGTCTTGACCCAGCACTGGGGGGCTGTAACACTTCACTGTCAGCGTGGCTGATTAGCTTATCACTCACAGCACTTGGAGGAAATACATCACCATTCCAGACAGGGATTCCCTGGGTCTCACTCCGTGCCTTCTTTTATTCAGCATTTAATCACTGGAAGATTCATCGTCCACTCAAAATATCCGTCTTTCTCTGTGATTTACAACAAAAGCTTTCCTTTGTTTTTAGTGCAGTCAGAACAGTTGGATTATTTGTATGAAAGCACTTCTTACAATATGCATTGGACAGGCAATCCAACAACCCAGACTCGTGCACGGACACCACTATTTTCTCCAGCAAGAAAAGCAGACAGAGCCATCTCACTGCATTATTCCTTTCAGCTCACTCAACAAAGAAAGTGAAACACAAAGTGGCAAATGTGCTTTGGCTTCCCCACAGTGTGGTATCAGGTATGGTAATTACTCTGCCATTAACATTGGGAATAGTTAATGTGTATTAATGTGTTAATGGCATGTTAATTACTGTACATGGTAGAGAGAGCCTGCAGGCATTCTCTCAGATTCTTTGTGCCATGTGGATGTAGGCCAGCTTTTATAAAAAGCCCTTAAGAACATTGATGAAAGAGGATCCTGATGTTTCATTTGTCAGAACAAAAGATTTTCAATGGTAATTTGATCCCGCTCCTGGCTTCTGCAGCTGAAGGTTACTGATCCAGGCGCCATGACAAAAGAGATGATATGAAGTCAAAGGAGACGTGGAACGCGGCAGCAGTGACACTGGCCTCTTTGTGTGAAATGGATACTCTAAGCCCTTTGGAGTCTCCAGTGTGCTGCCTTGGCAGTGGGTTTTAATAACACGGTGGATTAGAAGCCTTGAATGCCGAGTACCAAACTCGAGTTAAAGCTCACCTTGGACAATCCTCTTTAACAGGCAGTATGTTGGTCTTCTACCTTCCCCCTCCTTCCAAATGCTTCTCTATGCACCCAGTCTATTCCACGATGTAAAGAGAGATGACCTTTGCGAATATTGACAGAAAATAAAATCTGTTTCGATTAGTTAGCTTTTGGAGACCTTTGCAGATCAATGCAATTAGATGAACAGAGTGTCGATAGGCGGTTAAAGCTGTTCATTGGAGGTGTTTGGTGGGCGAGGAGCTACAGGAGGTCAGGGTTATTTGTAATCAACAGGCTGATTTAGAAACAGCTGTGTGGAACAAAAGTGTCACAATGTTAAACACAGAAAACACTGGCACAATCACACAGAATTACATGAAGTTGTAGAAAATAAAGTGTTACTAGTTTATGTCTCGCTTTATCTGCAGCCTTTCTTTTCAGCAAATTGTCCTGTTGCTTGACAGTGCAGTCAGTGCAGGAGGATGAGATGGAGAAGCCCAGAGGAACACCTTTCCTCGTCAGCAAGCCACATTAACCCAGCAGGGCTCTGCCTTTATGGCTCTCCTGCTCACACTTCAGTGATGAAAGTAAACAAGCAGCGGGGCAAAGGTCAGCTAAGCCTACAGAATAAAAGAGGGCACAAGGGGGGGAAAAAGAGGTGGGAGGAAAGAGGAGCGGCCTGAGGCAGTGCTCAGATCACTGTCAGCGTTTCAAGCAGGGGATGATGTACGAGACAACAGCCTTGAACCGGAAATGATTATAAACAGAGCACAGGGGGGAGTATATAAAAGGAAAGAGCTGCATTGTCTTTATCTGTTAAATTTACTCCTTCCTCGGATCAGATAGCAGTAGCAAGACCTGTAAAACGTTAAAAGAGGTCCCGCCTCAGAGTGATAGTCGTGAATTAATCACAGTGTCTCCTTTTGTCTCAGCCGCAGAAGAAAAATGAGGGACAATCATATATGCATGTGATTTTTTTCCCAGTGACACCACCTGTATTGTTGAGTGACAAATGAGGCCGATTAAGGACATGTGGCACTATTATTAATATAATTTCTGATTTTCTCTTTTCTTTCTTTTACATCATTAAATGCTCTCTTAATTACCTGAGCCACCACCACCACCATCATCATCATCATCATCAGGTCATAGTAAAATAACTGGAACAAGCGTAGATTTTTCACTTTTAAGTTCCCATTGCTTGCAGGCTTTACCAAGGTGACACGACTCTAGCGCGCTCCCTTTGCACCGAGATTAATCCCACTTTGACTGTGGAGGTGGATTAGAGCTAAAGTCAGATGCCCAAACTTGTTTTAATACCCATATCATCAGACAAAAACAGGATAAAGGTTTGAGCAGGAGAAGCATCAACACAGCATTAGAATGTGGTGGTAGAATTATGATACAGATTTGTCAACCACAGCAAATTAAAGATATTATCTCGCTCCGGGTTATATTGTGGAAGTTCTGTGATGGTGCTAAGCTTAAGCAGTGGATCCCAAATCTTTAGCTCCTGTAACAAAGGTGTGTGGAAAGAGACAGTGAGATGGAGATAAGACTTCTTATTCTTCCTATTTTTTTTATTTTTGTGTGTGTGTGTTGGAGACAGATGTATACCAACCCTCCCAACACGGGTTATGAATGACCAGTTTGAGCTGCTGTGGCACAAACACACCCTGGTGGACTCCTGCAGGGCCGTCTGCTTCTCGGAGCAGCAGAGTAATCATTTTTATCCTGCTGATTTCCCAAATAGAAATGGACACGTATGATAAAAATGTCATGGCTACTCCACATGTCAGAGAGCTAACAGGATTACGTGTCACTTTCTAATGTCCCGCTCTGCCTTCTTTTGCTGCGAATGGCCACAATATTGCACCAACTTTGTGGTAATATATGGTAAGAGACAAGGAGCTCTTTATGGTCTGTGATTATTTAGTTTGAATGAAAGCAGTGATTTATGCCCATTTAGCTGAAAAACCCTGTAAATTCCCTCAACTGCATTTCCCCTGGATATAGAGTGAGTGGAGTGAAAGTGACAACTGGGTTTGGTGTGGAAATCTGCGCCGCGTCCCATAGTTATATTTAATATACCTGACATGAAAAACGTGCCTACCTACTTACCGCCACCCGCAGCACAAAAGAAAGCAAGGCCTGCTGAGCTTGTGTTGAACCAGATAGGTGGGAGTAAATAGCAAATTAGGAAAATATGAACTGTTGTGGCAGATAAACCACCAGCTATTAGAGCACGTTGAGCTGTGGAGCCAGACATCTGGTCAATCAACGTTTCAGTCGCGTGCCATTTTGTTCCATGCCGTTCAAACGGGCAGCAGAAAGCGGTGGAGTCTCTCCAAAGCGGCAGATTTGGGTGGAAGTCGTGCGAGTTTTGGTGTGATGTGAGCGAGGGTTAGTGGAGCAGTGGCATATTGTCCACTTGGATGGCTTGGCTCTGCAAGCCTGATGGAGCCCTGTCCAGCATCTCAATGTCTCCAGCACAAATAGCCACATTCATCCACTCCTCTCACACCATTACACCTAAAAGACTCAAAGCCAGACGATCCATAAATAGAGGCAAATTTGTTTTTCGCTGGCACTGCGGTCGAACAAAACACCAACTGAGATGAAAACGCCAGAGACACAGACACAATATGTTGCCTAGGTTTGTATTTTTTAAACACAGAACTGTTTTTATGGAGAAGACACAAAGAGGACTAGAGTTATTTTCCTTTTAGTATTTACTCGTGCGGATGGTGAGCAGGGTCACTCGGTCAAAACATGGGAAGAGGGGCTTCTCTGATTGCACGCCTACTGGCTGACACAATAGAGCCACTAATCTTCTTATTTAGAATTCAGTGGCTGGCCATATCTTAATGAAGCTGTAATTAGCTGCTGAAAATCCCTGAATTGCGGGAGGGATTATTGAATTGTAACAACTCTGGTAATCATAACATTCGAGTAGCCACTCAGTATTTACTGCCCATTGAGCCACATTTTTACCCACTTACAAGTCTGGATTGCTCACGCTTGTGTTTTCCGTTTTTTTATTTTTATTTTATTTTTCTGTAAAATTGACCTGCAGTGTTTTTCTGTTTGGAAAAGCCTGGCGTTGTGGTTGCAGTGCCAGAGCATCCAGGTGTGAGTGGACGCTACCTGCTGGGTGATTACAACGTGTTGACAGAGAACCAGAGGAGACACACAGCGAGATCTGCAAACAAACAAACAAACAAAAAAACAAGTTTCACGAATAAGCAATTTGCGAAGAATTGATTTAGCACATTAAATACAGATTGTTTTTTTTTTCACAGCACAGTTTTGGATTATAAATGTATATGGGATTAAAATTATGAGCAAATTAAAATAAGGAAAACTTGTGGAGCTTTCAACCTTCAGTGTGTGAAAGACAGAGACACTTACTGTAGGTAGAGCTTCCTGTTTAGCATCCATTCACAGAGTAGAAGTGCCACTTCACTATTGAGCATTTGTCAGTTTATGGATGTTGCTGTCATGTCAGCTTTCCTGTACACACACTGTGCAGCACAGTGTGTAAATAAAAGGGAACAGACATAGATGCAGGCGACAGGAACACAACACATACACAGGAGGCACTCAGTTCATACCTGCAAGGGAGGAATCACAGTATGGCAGGCCGGGCAAACACTTAACTGTTTTAAATTGTGTTGTATCTCAATGATTTTATCAACTGCACCCATGGAATATGTGAAATAATGGAATTGTCAATTTGTTAGCAAAATATTTCTTGAAGCAGTGGATGGATCATGATAAAATGCTCAGCCATTGATTATCCAATGTACATCTACAACTGATTGTCTTTAGGAGTTAACCCTATTCAAGTTGGATGCTTCAGATAATCAATCATAGCAAACACTAACATTGCTATAACTCAGTTAATTATACAGACATTGGCTTATAATTTGATTTTTTTCATAGCCCAGGGTTGTCTTCATCATGTACTCCAAGCACAAACAGATCACTCAAGATCTTTGATTAAAACTTTGGCGTGAACGGAAGCAGCCAATTTGCATTCAGTATGACTGTTTTGTAGCTTTAGCACGTCTCTGCCTGACATTTTCTGAAACTGGGCTCTCCTTTATGTGCTACTGCAGGTCTCAGCATCCGTGGCGCTCAAGAGGAGGACCCTCCAGACCCCCAGCTTATGCGTTTAGACAACATGCTGCTGGCAGAAGGAGTGGCAGGACCGGAGAAAGGTGGTGGATCCGCTGCTGCTGCGGCTGCTGCTGCGGCCTCGGGCGGTGCGGCCGACAACTCCATCGAACATTCTGACTACAGAGCCAAACTCACACAGATCAGACAGATCTATCACACAGAGCTGGAGAAATACGAACAGGTAAGAACGAATCCCCAACACTGCTTCAGAACTGAGCTTTAACTTGAAATCTTGCTGTACTTTTCTGCTCATGAAGAAAACAAAACAAAACAATGCCTTGTATCTTTTTTATTTACAACTGAAAGTTTCACATGTCCTTGTGACTTCCACATGTGCCTGTTAAGTTATACTCCGTCGTTCGGATTGCATCACTCGGAGCAGATTATGCACTGCAGAGAGCATTCCAGTTAATATGATGGGAGAGAATGGCTTGGAAAATAAACCCCAGTATTACTTACTGTGTAGATGGTTACAGAGATCCAGCGCACTGCGCTTGTCATCGGTGTTAAATGAAAGTATGATCAGCTCCTTCACCTAGCACTTTGAGCCTGCCATCAAACACCGAGGCATTATGGGTGAAAATAAAAAAGGTGTAACGGTGATGCCTCAGCAAGCCAGTGCACTAAATGAGACTAATTTACTTTGTGCTTTCCGAGAGGAGGCACAGGGGGCAACGCAACTCTTTGCCTGGAGTAAATGCATCTTTCTTAAGGGTGTTTCCCTGTTTTAATTATCTAAATGTAAATACTTAACGAATTTTACTCAGAGTAATGAGCTAAAGTGTGCACTACGTAAATGAGTTATTGTAATTAATCACGCATGAACTAGTGGTTTAACGGAACACTTTTTATTTTCTCTGTGCATTATGGCCGAGCAAAATTGCAAATCTGCATTTGTGTAAAGATGACTTCATCAATTATGTCATCGGCGTCACATGAGACCAAGGCACTGTGTTAGAGCTTTGAATTTGTGCATGTAAATGCTTCATTTGATGAATGAAAAAATGAAAATGACTTTTGGAAAATCAATCAGCAAGCGTTTTAAAGTTCCTTAAACTTGGCAGAGATCAGAGGCAGCTCACGCTGGTTGTTTGTGCCCCTCTGTTTCTTTTCAGGCGTGTAACGAGTTCACTACCCATGTGATGAACCTGCTGAGGGAACAATCTCGCACGCGACCCATCTCACCCAAAGAGATCGAGCGCATGGTGGGAATAATCCACCGTAAATTCAGCTCCATCCAGATGCAACTGAAGCAAAGCACCTGCGAGGCTGTCATGATCCTGCGCTCCAGATTCCTTGATGCCAGGTCAGTGTGTGCGCTTCATTCAATGTGTATGTGTGTGTGTGTTTTAGGTATTCACAAACTTCCATTCCTTCTGTATGACCCACATAAGCAAACCCAGTGGGCAGATGGGGGGTTAGACTTTCTGCTGGTCTCAAGTTACTCTCCCATTTGTAGCACAGCACACAGTATGAGCACAGCAGAGATGCATGAATTTAATTACGTCCGTGTTCCATGCATTATCCATTTTCAAGACAATCATGCGCTCACACCTGAGAGCAGTTAAGACCAAATGAAATGGGGACCGAGTCATGTGTAATGGATGGAGGGAAGGTCATCGGCAGGTGTTGTGGATTACTCTAATCACTAACAGTATGATGCGACGCGGAGCTCTGCACAAGTTGTGGCCAAACAAGCCAAGTGGAAGCACATTTGCTGCCCGTCGCCTGTGAGAAGCACAGCAAACAAGGCGAAATAAGCAAATGCTCAACAACATGATAAGTAGTGCCCTTGGGAGGCAAGGGGACCCAGACCTAGTTAGAGTTTCCTTGTTTCTGCTGGAGAACCCGGGGCTGTGGCACTTCAGGAACAATGTTCAACTGTGCATGCCGTGATTTCTATAATGTACCGAGATGCACTCCGACTGGGCTTTGCGCTCCATCACGAAGCCCACCCATCCGCTGCACTAAACTGTGCACATTACACGCTTGGACTGGGGATTGGAGACCAACAGACCAAATTAAACATTGTATGTGTTTTGAGACTGTGTTTATTGGTTAGAGTTTTGTCCTCTCTCTGTGGTCTAGGACATGATATTCTGCTCAGAACCAATTCCTCATTATTTTTACCATTTATGTGTGAGATTGATCGTGCAGTCCAAACGCGAGCATTAATGCTGGTCTCTCTAATGGGCTCACTCGGCCTGTCTCTCCTCTCCACTCAGGCGAAAAAGGAGAAACTTCAGCAAGCAGGCGACAGAAATTTTGAATGAATATTTCTACTCGCACCTGAGCAACCCGTACCCGAGCGAGGAGGCTAAGGAGGAGCTGGCCAAGAAATGCAGCATCACCGTTTCCCAGGTGGGTAGCGCTCATCTAACAGTAGATGGGAATCAAGGTGGGGAGGCCTGGAGGGATCGTTACAGTAGGTCACATCGCCAAGACACAATGTCCTCTGCTAACCTTGACATTGTGACTGCCTAATGATGCTTCAGTCAAGGCTGGTCCCAGTCAGTCAGAGCAGGGCCACAGGGAAGAGGAGGCCTATATCATCTTAGCCTCAATCATGGCACTTTGCTGTCCTTCCTTACGCTGGCTCCCCTGACATTTCCCCCACCCCGCCTCTCATTCCCATCCACCATACGGGTACTGTCTCTGATGCCCGGTCTGATGTTCAGGTCATAAGCTGGGGGAGATAAAAATAGCATCATCCATTACTTTAAGAAAAGCATTTAAAGGCTGGTGCTTCAAATCATCGGTTGATATCGGGTATTATATGTTTTCTCTTAAATTGGCCTAGCAGGATGCTTTTAATGCCCTGTTATATTTTCCACTTAAAGATGAGACTTTCCCACTTCCTATATATTACAAGCTCGTCTTTAGGTAAACCTGAAGGCAATATCTCTCACACCTAACCCCCACATCCAAAGTATTATTACCCTGTACTCGCTCAATGTCTTTCTCTCTTGCTCTCTGCCTTGATTGTGACTACCATAAAGATTTTTATCCTTTTGTTGTTCTATGGATGTCCTCGTGAGACGCAGTGTCACAGAAACATGAATCTATACAATTATCTGCAGTGTTTTTGTCTGTGTGGGGGAGGGGGTGATGAGGGGTATATGGAGTGTAGTCATGAAGAGTCAGATACTGTAAAAGCCCATTCTTTTTTGCCTTCAGGGGGTGGGAAGCACCATCACAGTGTCACAGGTATGTCATAACCTCTCCTGATCCACTGTTTTCATTTTCTTTCAACCTCCTTTGTTTATGTGTGTAACAGGCTTACAGTTTTCCACTGCACAGAACCCCCCTACCCCCTCCCTCACACCTACCGCATCAATGCTAATGTTAGAACCAAACAAAAATTAGATTTTTGAATGTATTTTTGAAGAGTGGATGATAAGATTCTGTATTCACCACCAACCTGTGAGTCACAACACCACAGAGCCTGTTTGATGGTTTCTTCAATTTACACCACACCCATATTATCACCATGTTATGTGTTGAAATGTCACAATTCTTCCTTTATCTTTGACTTTTTTATCTTACATTTATTTCTTTTAAATTATGCTTTAATCTTTTCCTAATATTTTCTTCTGCTTCATCTACTTCCTCTTTATTCTTCTTTTTGCCTCCAATTCCTTCAACACCTTCTGCTTCTTTCCTTTGTCTTCCTCTTTCCTTTTCCCTTTTTTCTTTTCCCTTTCTTCCTCCTACTTATTGTTTGTGTCTTTGCTGATTTTCCTTTCTTTCTTCCTTCGTTTTGTTCTTTTTCTTCTCTTTTTTCTCATCTCTTTCCTTTTTCTTTGTTTCTTTTACTTTTTTCCTCCTTTGCTCCTTCCCCTCTCATTTCTTATTTTTCTTCATTTTCTCATTATTATTATTATTATTAGTATCATCATTATCATTATCATTATTATTATATTTCATTTTGTGATGATTATGATGTTTACACCTTAGAACAAAATGACCCGCCCACAAGTCGAGCTGTATTTTAGATTTTTTTTTTCTGTCTCACATAAAACCAGCTGCTCTTTTCCTGAATAAGTGAAAATAAGAGAACTTTAGAAAAGTACTAACATGTATCTCAGGACTGTTTTGTGGCGTACTCCTTTGAAAAGTGGACTTTCTTATTGCCTCACCTGGCTCATTTTACCTGAGTGACACAGTCGGAGGCTCAGGTGCACATGTCATCACTTACAGCGGCCTGAACTTTTAGTCACAAATGTCTCAGTGCTGTTGCACTAAGAGTTTAGCGAAATCATTTTTCAAACTCCTCCCAACTTTTTGTGTGCTGCGTTGTTGATTGCACTTGTAGTTCATTAAGTAAACACCATTCGTTGTGCCCGGTCTGCCAATATTGCTCTGCGGCTTTGCTCGATGCGTCATTGCTGATGAAATAGCCTGCATCGTCTTTGCAGAGAGTATTTGAAATGCATGTGGGGCACAGACATCCTATCAAAAGAAAAATCGAGATTGCTGCAGTTCAAATGCAGCCTTGAACTATTTTAATTATTGTTTTTGCACCTACAGTGCGGCAGTCAAAAACTTAAACAAAATTCAGAATTCATCTTATCACCGTCTGACGGTTTAATGCTCCTGATTTAATAAATGAATCCGACATTTTTTACAGCACACAACTTGTTCAGTCCAGACGTGACATCTCCTGAACGGGTCTGTAATTACAGAACCCTCTGTCACTCTGCAAGCACGTAGCAATTAAAACATCCCATTAGATGGTTTTGTTTTTTGTCAGTTGCCTCAGTGGCATCATTTAATATATTTGTAACTAAAATTTGATTTTCATCCTTAAACCAGTTCTCAGTCAGAAGATAAATGCACACTGTCAAGGTTGAAATGAATGTGTTTTTCTGAGTGATGCTTCTCAATATTTTGATAATGAAATATTACTACAGTGCACAGAAAGTTATGTTTTTTGAAGAAAATGTATGGTTTATTTTTGTATTTTGCAGAGAAGTGGACCCCTCTGTCAAAACACTGCTCAAACATTTTTAATTGCCTAAAGTAAAAAACAATTTTGAGATCCTAAGTAAAGCTTTGAGGCTGCCCAGGTTAGCATTCCTCAAATAAATATTATCATCTCAGACTTTTATTTTGTCGCTGAGAACATAAGAATCTCTGAAACCCTAGTTCTGTGTGCAGGACAGAAAAAAAAAGTGTTTTTAAAAATGTCAAATTAACCAACAGTGCTGGATTTACTCAGGATCGAAACACATTTAATCAATATGAACTACAATAAAATGTTAAAAAATGTTTATATTAGGTATATTATGTGGGTGTTGATTAGAAGTAGGTGATTTTTTTTTTACATTTTACTCAATAATTTCACAACAGGCTGCTAAAAGCAATAATATGTAGTGGGGCAGTTCAGCTACAACGGGATAGTTAATAAATGTAGATCAGTTTATTACACTGTTTGTATGAACATTTTGTTAAATTAAACAAACTCATAAGCATTAGAGCGTTTCCAAGATATTTTGAAGGGGTTTGTGGGCACAACGTGAGCTGTCTAAATGAACGAGAACATTGCACCATGTTTAGCCCTACAATCCACTATAAGCAGGTTAAGTAAAAAGGATGATGGCCAGGGCTTTCATTGCTTCCAATTAAACCTTGCTTGTTAGTTTAACCTCTAGGTAAACCCATCAAACAATTGATGTCAAGGAAACCCTGCCAACAGTGGGCCTCGCCTGAATGGTCATTAATTTTAATTGCCTAGATATTAAAGATTTAGAGCACACAGACGTGCAGGATAGAAATGATCTGATGTCCTGTGAATCCAGTCAGTTTTTACACCACAACATTGGCGGGCTGCAAGGGATATTAAAATTTAAGCACATGGGTGGAAATTAAATAAAGCGTCATTAGGGGCAGCTGCTCTTTGGCTGGTCCAGCCGTGGGCTGCAGGGCCTGAGATGGGGGTGGTTGGTTGCAACGCCGCGACAAGACACTCTAATTTATAGGGCCATTAAAACAAGCATCATCTCATTATTATTCCACTGTTATTGCAGAGCCAGCATTCATACGTAAGGTTTACTCCTTACACGGCTTTTCGGTCTGAAACAGTAGGTGACATCATTTCAATAAAATAAACTTCCAAATCTGAACTGTATTTGACTGTACTCACCTTTTCAAGGCCCAATTTATCCTAATATTTTTTTCCCCTGTGCCTTCAGAGTTCTATGTTACATCAGTAAAATGTACATTGCCTGGTTAAAAAATAAAATAAAATAAAATAAACTGGACTTAACTGAATTAAAAAAGTAAAATCCTGCACTGAGTTTTATATTTCTGATTGCAACAAGTTATTTAATCCTAAACAGTGCACAGAATAAATAAATAAAACAAATTAGCTTCTTAGTCCTTAGACAGCCCCGATCCCCTGAGATTTATCAGCCTTGAATTGTTAAAAAAATAAAAAATAATAAGAAGTGGTTCAGAGAGGGAGTTAACAGCAATGATGACAAAGATGTTTTTGAGTCTGTAACTTTGTATTTTGTCTGGTCAGTGTATCTAGATTTCTCTGACACGTCACACACACCAAATAATCTTTTACTGCTTCATGCTGCAGGTTTTACTTTCTAACACTTGTTTTTAAAGAATAAACAGAAACACTCTCACCTGAATCATGCACGTGCACACACACACATGCACACACTCATAGTTACATTTAGGAACAATTACCCATTTTTTCACAGTGTTCCAATTTGGCCTGCTGCTTTACAGAGATTACAGTGGAGTGTGAAAGTTTGTGAAGCCTTTATCATTTTCTAAATTTCTGCACAAATCTGACCTAAATATCATCAGATTTTCACACAAGTCCTAAAAAAAAGATAAAGAGAACCCAGTTAAACAAATGAGACAAAAAATATTATACTTGGTCGTTTATTTATTGAAGAAAATGATCCAATATTACATATTTATGAGTGGTATGTGAAACTCTAGGATTAGCAGTTCATTTGAAGGTGAAATTAGAGTCAGGTGTTTTCAATCAATGGGATGATGATCAGGTGTGAGTGGACACCCTGTTTGATTTAAAGAACAGGATCTATCAAAGTCTACTGTTCACAACATGTCTGTGGAAGTGGATCATGGCACAAAAAAGGATATTTCTGAGGAACTGAGAAAAGACTTGTTGATGCTCATCAGGCTGGAAAAGGTTACAAAACCACCTCTAAAGAGTTTGGACTCCACCAATCCACAGTCAGACAGATTGTGTACAAATGGAGGAAGTTTAAGACCATTGTTACCCTCCCCAGGAGTGGTGGACCAACAAAGATCACTACTAGAGCAAGGCGTGGGATAGTCGGCGAGGTCACAAAGGACCCCAGAGTAACTTCCAACAACTGAAGATCTCTCTCACATTGACTGATGTTAACGTTCATGAGTCCACCATGAGGAGAACACTGAACAACAATGGTGTGCATGATAGAGTTGAAGGAGGAAGTCAATGCTGTCCAGCACGAACATTGTTGCTCGTCTGCAGTTTGTTAAAGATCACGTAGATAAGCCAGAAAACTGTTGGAAGAATGTTTTGTGGACGGATGAGACCAAAATAAAACTTTTTGGTTTAAATGAAAAGAGTTATGTTTGGAGAAAGTAAAACTCGGCATTCATGCATAAGAACCTTTATTCCACCTGTGAAACACGGTGGTGGTAGTTTCATGGTTTGGGCCTGTTTTGCTGCATCTGGGCCTGGACAGCTTGCCGTCATTGATGGAACAATGAATTTGGAATTATATCAGATAATTCTAAAGGAAAATGTCAGAACATCTGTCCATGAACTGAATCTCAAGAGAAGGTGGGTCATGCAGTAAGACAATGACCCTGAGTACACAGGTGGTTCTACCAAAGAATGGTTCAAGAAGAAAAAAGTTCATGTTTTGGAACAGCCAAGTCAAAGTCCTGACCTTAATTCAATCCAGATGTTGTGGAAGGACCTGAAGCAGCAGTTAATGTGAGGAAACCACTAACATCCCAGATTTGAAGCTGTTCTGTACGGAGGAATAAAACTCCTCCAAGCTGGTGAGCAGGATTCATCAACAGTTACTGGAAATGTTTAGTTGGAGGGGAGGGTCACACCAGATACACAAAGCAAAGGTTCACATACTTTTGACACATACTAATATGTAATATTGGATCATTTTCCTCAATAAATAAATGATCAAATACATTTTTGTTTCATTTGTTTAACTGAGTTCTCTTTATCTACTTTTAGGACTTGTGTGAAAATCTGATGATGTTTTAGGTCAGATTTACCCAGAAACATAGAAACTTATAAAGACTTCACAAACATTTAAGCACCACTGTACAGAGTTTGCAGCTGTAGTTGCTACTTTGCTTCATTACAGTACATTTAATGACTTAAAGTATTGTATTTGCATATGATGTCAGTCTTGATTCTAAATTGACAAATGTTCTTTAAAAGATAAAAATACGAGTGTTTATTTTATCACCATGGAATATGACAATGTTGAAAGCTAGCAGAGAGTCTTGATGCCGAGAATGTATTACATTGACTTTAATGCCTGTGCAATAGAAGCCTCTTGTGTTTTAGTCCTGTCAGGAGACAGATGTGAGAGCATGTCATGCTCCCATCCATGAGAAGACACAAGTGGCTCCTGATTATGGCTTAATTAGCTTGTGTACCCGGCGGACATTACTGTAGAGGCTGGGAATTGGGTACTTGATGGACCCAAACATGACATCTTGAAACAATCATACTGCTCAGTGCACGGTGCTGTGGCTGCTTGACGTCTGACTCCTCTGCTCCTCCTCCCTGTGCTCTCCCACGCAGGTATCCAACTGGTTTGGCAACAAAAGGATCCGGTACAAGAAAAACATCGGCAAGTTTCAAGAAGAAGCCAACCTGTACGCCGCCAAGACAGCTGTAAATGCAGCGCATGCTGCAGCGGCTGCAGTGCAGAACAGCCAGGCCAACTCCCCTACCACTCCCAACTCCGGTAGGCACTCCTGCATATAGATGGAAAACATATAAAGATCTGCCCTCAGTCTCAGTCCTTAACCTGCTGCCTTCTTGCCTCACTCTTTGATGCACCATTCACACTGGCAAGAGTGACAAGCTCTGCTCCCAGCTTGGGGATCACAGTGTCTCCTGTCTATAAGACAGTTGATGCCAAGCAAACTCATGCATAAAGACAGCGTTCCTGACTTGTGAACCGAGAACACATGTATTTTTGGGAAAATAAAAAAAAGAGAGAGAAAGAATTTAAAATGATGCCATGGGATTTGTTTTGCTTGACTTTCTGTCAGCTTCCTGTCATTTGTAAGATAATGGTATGTAGTCCCACTGAACGGTAGAGATTTTCTTCTCAAAACAAAGCGAAACATAATTGCCTGGAACATTTCTAGAGCAATATCAAAATGGGTTTATGTGCAGCTCATATTTAATATTAATAAACATGGAGCCTAAAAGGTCATGTTTAGTCCAGTTTAATTGTTTAGCTGAGATTGGATTTGGTTGACCTGCGTCGGGATGTGGTAAGCTTATGCAGTGGTCCCTTTCTCTTGCACCCAGGATTCCAGATGAAAGATGAAGAGTTTCAGCTGGATTCTGCAGAGAGCAAAAACACTCTATTAAGCAACATGTTTACTGGTACTGGTCTTTTCATAAGCTTCTTATTGTCTTTGTCATTTACCATTATGATGCTTCCCTGTCAGCTTTAGACTGGAAGTAGGTGATGTGGAACAGTTGGGAGCTTAAGCGACCAACCACATGTAGAACCCGGTCCCTGTGTGTCATGTGATTCTCATTTCATTGTGTTCGCCTCGTTCATTGATAGATTTTTAGTACCCCTGCATAAATACCTCCTCTGTTTGGCTCCTTGCTTCCTTTCCTTTACCCTTGTAGTTGCTTGCTCTGTGGGAGTTATTCTTCTGTGTCTGCTTGAGTTGGTTTTGGTTTCACAGACACGCATGTGCTGTGTGTCTGTGTTACTTTGTGCGTGGGCGCGTGTGTCTGTGCTTTCCCTTTATAGCCCTCTCATTGTATTTAGCTGCTTACATCTTCCCTTTCCAGGTTCTTCAGGTTCTTTTAGCCTCCCAAACACTGGGGACATGTTCTTGAGCATGCAGAGTCTGAATGGGGATTCTTACCAAGGGGCACAAGTCGGAGCCAATGTACAGTCACAGGTAGGATCAACAATCAAGGACAGTGTGTGAGAACATCTGCAGAGGGCTGTCCTTGTCTTGCCTGTGTACTGAGCCATCCACAGTGCAGTCTAAAGCACGTCAAACCAAAAGTAGAAACGATGTGAAAAAGCAGACCATGCTGCTCATGCGAGGGCAGTTCAAATTACCAAGTGAGGCCTCAATAACATCAGCTCTATGAAGTGTTTACTGACTATTTCGCTTTGGATGGAATATTTTGGCAGCCAAAATATAATCCGCTGCTATCATGCCTGGAAGCAATTTCCTGGTTCCAAAGTTCTTTTGTGAATGCATTTGGCTTTGACTTGAGCTCTTGGGTTGGTATTGGGTTTTGGTTTTTTTGGTACTACGTTCTCCCTGCCTTTTTGTCTACACACTGTATTGATGTCTTTCCTGTTTCATCGTGGTATTGTTTGTTGTCGATGTCCTCCATCTTGTGCGTTTATTGCTGCTGAGTTACACTCTCCACACACAAGCCACCAAGTGCCTGTTTTAGATAATGGTAGGCTTTAAAAAAACTGCATTAAAGCAGGAGATTTGTCCTATTTTATTTTTACTTGTGCTTTCATCTTTTGTTTGTCAACCACTACTGAAGAACAGAAATGAACTAAGCATGCTTGTAACACTGATTTTAATTTATTTTCTGTTTTAAGACTTGATTAGTTCCTTTAGCTGGTTGGTGGCACACTTGCTTTCTCAGGAGTCTATGTGTGATTTTTCCGTTTTTGATTTCGCTCTGGCTTTTCTGAGCATGTCTAATTAAGTTCGGACAGCTGTGAGACAACAACTGACCAGCTTGTCCACCTTGTCTGTCCCTTTAGGTGGATACCCTGCGCCATGTTATCAGTCAGACGGCAGGATACAATGATGCTCTGGCAGGAAACACCATGTATACTCCACATGGCCTGAATGTGAGTACATTTACTTTAGTTCTGTTTACATCATGAAAATATGCTCATAGTTTATTGCTCTTTAATAAAACTCGGATAAGTACTTTTACAACACTGCACATATTTAGTCTTCCAAATTATGATCTAATAAAAGACAATATTCCTTGTCCCATATTAATTTATGATGACGGATAAGAGGCGCTTCATTTTGTGTCAAAACCCCGTTAAGATTTATAAAAGGAGCCCGTCACGGCAGCATTCACACCTTTCTGCATTTTAGCTGTTTTGAAATGCTTCACAGAATATTCTGCCGACTTATCTTCATTATAAAGAACGAACAAGCGATCGCCCGAAGCCTTTTCCAGACACGAGCTCCATCTTTCCTGATGAGGTTTGATGTGGCACCTTTTTGTAAAGCAACGCATAATCTGAAGCCATTAGAGTAAAGATTAATTTTCTTGATGAGGGAGGATGAAGAGTGAGGGAGCGAGCGAGAGAGAAATGGCAGCCGACAGTTTTCTCTCTGCACAACATCACAACAGCTCTCTTTGCGTTGTTGCTGTGAGTCTGTTGGGTAAAACCCACACATTCACACTTGAAACTCCATCTTCAGCAAAGTAACATTGGTCCTATGCACAACATTATACGTCCTACAGAAAATCTGTGAACAAAATTAGCCTGCGTTATGCAAACAAATGCTGGCAGTTGTTTGTAGCGTTCAGTGTTTTTGGTGTCATTTTGGCTTTGCTGCAGCCTCGTTGCTGTAAGCTCTTTAGACATGTCAGCTCCTCGCAGGATCAAGTGCTTTTCACTTTCTCACAAGGTTTCTCACTTCCATGTGCAGTGCAGACCTGTACCGACTGCTGCACAGCGGCAGGGCGATACACTAACCCTGCTGAACACATGCACTTTACGAAAGGAACATTACATATTCTGAACATTATACTAGACTAGTAGAAAAATAACGTTTATGGCGAAGCTTTTCTTCCCTTCCCTTTTTCTTTTTTAGCAAGAAAGCAGCCATCGGATTTTCGATGTATTTGCAGAGACTAACCTTTAGCTTTGTTGGTGGTGACGTAGAGAGATCCAGTAAAGGCTAGGTCACGCCTGGAGCAAAGCGTAGTCAGGCTGGCTAAGACTGGCTCTCTTGGAGAGGCCCTGCCTTGTCACTTTCACTCAGCTCTCCCCACCTCAGCCGGCCGAGCCCTCCCTCCTCCTGACTGACAGGAGAATATGTAGCGACAAGCTGTCGGTCGCTGCTGAAATCTGCTTAGACTCTGATTTCAGGGAATGCTCCCATTGGTCCGGACACGAGACAAATTTGTTTCTGAGTCTCCTTGGTGATGCCACTGTAATGCAAAATCTGTGCCGTTCACATGGCATCATTGGATCCGGAGCAGTTTAATATCAGTGGACACATCGGTGAAACAGAATCTGTTCTTTTTTTTTTTTTACTCCCCTCTATTTTTAGAACGTGCAGAATTTTTTAAGCTCGTTGTTTCATTTTATCTAATGGTAATCCCAGCCTTTCTCTATTTATGTGCCAGGCTAATGGAGGATGGCAAGATGCAACGACTTCGTCTTCTGTAATATCTCCAGCAGGACCGGAAAGTGTGCACTCCGACACGTCGAACTGATCAGCTAGAAATGCATCGTCTCCTCAAGTTGAGCATGGACTTTTTCATTTTGCTAAAAAAACAAACAAACAAAAAAACAGCAAAATACCCTTTTTTGTAGGAAAAAGAAATTGGTTTTCTTGTATTTTCAAATTCCCATCGGCCACAGCACATGTGCAGACGACATCCTCCAGTATGGACACTAAGTGTTTCCGGATCGCGCAGTGTTTTCTTTCTGTCTTCATAAATCAAGCGTATTAACATGCTTTTACTTGTTTGTTGTAGTGGTAAACATAGACATGTGCAAATATAAACATCTCTTCAATATTCCAGAGTAAACTTTCAGGATAATTATCTCAGCTCAGCATAAAAAAAGTGACATTTTAAATGCCTATTTGACTTAATTGCCATTTTCCATTTTGATAATTGACTTCTCTTTAATTTCTTTTAATTAAAGCAGCTTCTTTTTGTCTTGTCCGGCAACTCCACAAGGCTAATGTTGACAGCTCACTGGCAGCTTTGTATTTCCTTTCAGGATTTTTTGTTTTTGTCTCTCAGCTGCGTACATGGCTATTCAAACTGTGGAACATAAAGACGTGTAATTGATTGCTTGACTACAACATGACACCATTCCATATTTTATCATTTGTTGCTTTGTTTGTACATATGTAAACATTTCTTTTGTACTGCTTAACAAATCAACAAATCTCCCAACAGTAGATCATTTTGTCACGGCACACAGGAGTCCATCTCCCCATAACCCAACAGGAAAAGTTGTAATATAGCTTAAGATCCCGCTAATCAATACGCAGCTGTTTTTTTTTAACCTCATTCACAAAAAAAACATGTCCAACATTTCTGTAGTGCTCACTTACTACCTCTAAACAATACAACAACCATTCTTTCATTCTTTCTGGCCCATTTTTAATGTTTAATTTTTTTTAAATGCATCCCGGAACAGTGGGAACTCTTCATTCTCTATGTAATCTAATGTATATTTTAATCTTTTAATAAAATGCTGTTGCTCTGTTGCAACATAAAAGGAAAAAAAAAAACTAAAACAAAAATAATATTAATACAGTGAAAAGAGGAGAGAGGAGGGGGAAGAATACGTTGTGGCTTTTATGAGGGGGTGCGGTGACTAATGTGGATTAAATGAACACCAAACAGTAAAACTGTTGTACATAATGAAGAAGAAAAAAAAAAAGAAACATTTTGAATGTTGCTCATCTTGTTACGAAATCATTCAAAAAAAAAGAAAAAAAAATCCCTATAAAACTGTAATGCATAGAGGTTTCAGTATTCAGAACTGTACATTTCCAGCTCTGTCCAACAGGGTTCAAGTCTTCTTTTCTCTCCTTTATTTTCTCTTGTATGTGACTCTGAAACTGAAAACGTCATGACGAAATGATTTGTGGCAGTGATTCTAATGTATTAAAGATGTTTAGTGTTGCTTTCTAACCAGACTACACCCTGGACAGAAGTCTTCCTTGTGGTAGTTGTGTAATTTTAAACATGAATAAAACTTTTTGCTTTCATGACACCGGGGTGTGTTGTTGTCTAATTGCTACTTGTTTTTTTATTTATTTGTCCAGTTTGCTTCATTGTCTTTTAATGCAATTTAAACAGCCTGCAAATAACTTTAGAGGTGCATGTACGTGAATTCAAATCTGTTGAAACTCAACTTTATTGTGTTTCGTAAAAATTAAGAACACAAAGTGTAGAGTGAACAAAGTGTAGGTAGAAGTACAAATTATATCTTCACTTTGTTCTACATAAAACATCAAAATAGAAGCAGCAGATTTTTTTCCTATATAATTTTCTACAACATATCAATATATTCTGGCTAAATCAATAGAAAAACTCATAAAAAAAAGGAAAAACAAACCAATCAAACCTTTTTATTTGTTTAGCAAATTATTTTTATACTTTTTTTTTTATTTAAAGAGTGAAAACACAGTTGAAACTCCTTACAACAACTATTCCACACCTGAATCCTTTTAACTGAGTTGTTTTGAATATTTGTCCTAATCTTTGTTTTTTTTTTAAAATAAATCCTTCGCTTTTAAATCATATTATTATTTTTAAAAAATCATAGTTTTTCTCTTTAACTTTGAACCACATTTGTATACACCTTGGAAGGAGTTTATTATAGGCTTTATACATAATCAGTACTGTTCTGATCTTACTAAGTCATACAATTTAAAAATATGCAATATAAGAAATGTATCATTGTTTGGATGAAAATATTCAGACACACTTTTAATTCTGGAGCATGTAGACCGGTTTTGTGTTGGTTTTATACGAGTTTCCCCAGATCTCAACACAATAATTAATGTATGGAAGTATGACACAACAGTATAACATGTAAAGTGAGTTCTTATTTAGGAGATGTTTTATTTTATTCAGTATTGCAATCGTTTTTTGACATTTTGTGCTTTTAAAAATAAATCGGCTTTTCTAAATTGAACCCTCACATACAGACATCTGCACTAAGTGCATGCAATCAGAAAATAAATATATGATAATTTAAAGATGATTGCCACAATTTTCTGGAAAATAATGTGTTCATTCTGTAACAGGAAATGGGCAATGGAAGATCTAAATCTCTCAACATCAATAAAAGCAAGACACAGAAGTAAAACAGGAGTTTTGTTTTAAATCAGTGTTTAAAAAAAGTTTCTGAGTCCTTTTTATCTGTGGCAGCAGAAGAGAGAGAATGAGAACCAGCAAGAGTTGATAAAAGGTAGTTTGTGTTTTTAACTGCCTTCCATCACCTAAAACAACTGCTGAGACATCGAAGGGTGTCATTAAAGGCCAGTTTTGGAGTTTGTCAAACCTTGTTTTTGTCACGGTGGTGCAGTTGGTAGAAGAGCTGCCTCTCAGCGAGAAGGTCACTGGGACCATTCTGGGTGGACTTTGCATGTTCTCTCCATGCATGTGTGGGTTTTCTCCGGGTCCTTTGGTTTCCTCCCACAGACCAAAAACATGCATGTTTAGCCCTATTCACACGGGATTAGTTTTACCCAAGGACCACGTGTAATAAATAAAATTACTCCCCAAAGTCTGTTTTTTATGTGGCGCATTCGCGCGGGATAACCAAAGCCTGAGATTCAGCTGGGCTTTACAGACATCTTCCGGTTATGATGTTAACGTGCTGCGTTGTTACGACCGGGCCGGTCTCAGGCTTTGATGTGGTTTTATGAATCAGCACTAAAGAAAACTAAAGAATGCACAATATAAAATTGTGTTAATCTACTTGTTGATTAACACAATTGATGTTAAGAGGTTTAAAAAAGCCACGCTAAGCTCAGCTGTCACCGGTCACGCGCATGAGCGTCCGCTGACCCGCCGGTTGAAATGGACTTGCGACCTGTCCAGGGTGTCCCCCACCTCTTGCACAGTGATGGCTGGACATGGGCACCAGCGACTCCTGCTACACGAAAAGGAAGAAGCAGGTAAATATAATGGCTGGGTCAGTTGATCACATGCGCATCACCGCACCTGCTGTCCTCTGCGGTGAAGGAAGTCGCACCATAGCCAAAGCGAAAAATAAAAACATTTAAAAAAGGCCGAAGCGAGCAGCGTGTTCATGTAAAATAGCCTTGTTCTATATTTTTCCCAAATTATTTTGCTTAAACAAAAACAAAAAAACGCCTAATTTCATATCGGATGTATCCTGCGCATTTCTGTCCAAATCACAGAGATGCCTATTCACAATGGATTAGTATTATCACAGGACCTCGGAGTTCAGCAAAATATAGTAGGTAATTTGTGGGGGAATTTTTACTTTACAAATTACTGACATGGCTGATTTCCACGGGATTAACAACACAGACAATGTCCATAATTATTACAAATAGCATGTGGTCCCTAGGTAAAACTAATCCCATGCGAATAGGGCTTTAGTCTGATTGGTAACTCTAAATTGTCTCTAGGTGTGAGTGAGAGAGTGAATGGTTGTTTGTCTCATTTGTCTCTACAGTATGTGTCCCTGTGATGGGCTGGAGACCTGTCCAGAGTGTCCCCTGCCTCTCTCACAGTGACTGCTGGATATGGGCACCAGTGACCCCCGTGACTCAAAAACAAAAAATCGGGTAAAGATGATGGATGTTTTTGACACGACCTGTAGGAAACAGTTTACAGTTCAAGCTGGATGAATCATGCAATGCAATATAACATTTACAAAATTTGGCAAACTGGTAAATCGTGGTTACTGTCCACCACCTGCTAACTTAAAGGCTTCCCACTAATAAGTGTTTGTTTTTCTGTCTCTGTTTTGGGTTATTTCTTGTTAAAAGTGTACGCAAACTGAACTATGACCATAAAACCAAAGTACATACAAAACCATGATTTACTAAATATGTACTCTTACACCCCAATACTTAATTTAGAATAAAGAATTACCTTGAGTTATGCAAACAATTACTTATTTGCTCTTGTAGGTACAACGTTGATTAATATCAAATGTAATTTCTGTTCAGTGTTTCTCATGAAGGAGTTCCTTTAACCCTCGATAGAAGCAGAGGATCTTGTTTGAAGCCATGATAGCTGACATAGTTAGTGCAATTAACTAAAATGTCACACACTTCTAATTCAGGCTGTTTTCTCTGTTTGTTGTGGAAAGGCCTGCTTAACGGATCATTGGTTAGCAATTCCACATGGAAATTGACATCCA
The DNA here is from genome assembly GCF_014905685.2 of Nematolebias whitei. Classification (NCBI taxonomy): domain Eukaryota; kingdom Metazoa; phylum Chordata; class Actinopteri; order Cyprinodontiformes; family Rivulidae; genus Nematolebias; species Nematolebias whitei. The sequence continues at coordinate 29,373,727 of NC_056505.1, forward strand.
TTTATTCTAATTTTCACAGCAGAGTTCTTCACTCCTGATTCTTGTCTCAGCTTGTGTCCAGTGTTTGTGTCTCACATTCTTGGTTTTAACAACAAGATAAGCAGCACTGAAACACAGAGGTTGTTCAAATGTATATCAGCTTCTATGTTTTTACGTGTAATAAGCAAGATGCAAATGTGCACATGTGGCTTTATTTCAACATATGACAGGAAAAGGAGAAAAGAGATGTAACAGCACAAGTTTCATTCAGGCGCAATGCACAGACGGTTTCCCGGGAGAGCACATTTGTCCACTCAACCAGTGCAGAACTTCATTGAACACTTTTCTGTAGAAATCATATCTTTATCCTGAACACAACACATCCATGTTACAGATTTCTTGATGCACTTTTTTATTCTTTGGGGGATAATTTGAACAAGAACCTGCAAGCTTCATTACAAAAAACACCGTAGAATATATTATTACTTTATATGCTAATGATATTAATGTAACTATTACATAATTTTATTATTATTGTCAAATAAAACACTGTTTGCCAAACTGCTCATCCTTATAAGCTTCAGCTTTTTGTCGAACAAAATTTCTTGTCTCAGGATTCATGAAGCACGTAGCCCTAAAAACAGTCTGCTGCGTTTAGAATTACGATCTTGCTCATTCTACCTTTGCTAATAAATACGTTTGCTTCCCCTTTGACTTCACACACTTTCACTATTGCACTCTGCAAAATTGGTCTTAAAACCTTTTGTGTAAAGAAGTTATATTTTCTTAGATTATGCCTATTAGAGGCTTTATAAGGTTCATTAAATGCAACATTTTTCTAAGTAAAATTCACCATGAAAAGCATGCATCATTAAATATGGAAATTCAGAATTATATTAGCAGTATGCACCAAGCTTGTGCCAATTAAATTAGAGAAAGATGTCATTTATATTATTAAGGTAGAGCTCATATTAGATTAAATATAATGTGATTTTGTCATGGTTTGATTTATTGCTTATAGAGCATTGTTCATAGACCCGTGTTATATTGTATTTTAATAGAGTGATTGTATATATTAAAATGTAAAATGATGTAATTGCATCACACTAATGCAAAATTACACTGGTGTGAGGTTCAAACAATCAAAAATATTTCAATGCACTTGTCTCTTTTTCCCTCTTTGAAGCAAAATATGCAGATATTACAGCTGCAATGAGACACGAGCAGTGCGGGCAGGAACTGTTGTTCACCTAAACGATGATAAAATCATTAATGCAGTCTGCAACGCCTAAGTAATGTGATTTCTTAGAATAAAGTTAATGAAACTGGGTGGAGGCTGGGATTTAATGCAGAACGTTGCAGCTTTGATCTATTATCGAAGCACAAGAAAAACATTCAGAAAGCTTAAAAAATAATAATCTAAAGTTTTAAGTTGTTTTCAATAGGCAAGTAAAAAGAACAATTAAATAAATAAATGCAAACATTATTTAATGAAATAAAACTCACATTTGGTTGGTAATAGTTCATAATTGAGCTTATCATAATTGTATTTGGTCATACCAAAATTTAGTTTTGTTCCTTCTTTTATGTATATATCCTGACAACTTATTATTGATAATTTATGATCGTTATAATAATTCCAAACGCAATAATTGACTTCTTCATTCTTGTCATGTTTTTTTTTTCTTTATAAAGAGAAAACAAAAATATTCACATCAGTCAGTCAATAAATACTTATCTGAAACTGGATGTTAACTTTAAATAATCCCTAAAATAAAAATTATTGAATGAAATATAGATCAGGAAAAAATGTTTACTTGTTATTTTATGTTAAACAAAACAACGTGACAACAGAAGTGTTGTTTCATATTTAAAACCATGTAAATCAATAAATAATACATTTTTCTAAGTGGGAATTTGCAGAAAGGCTATTAACAATAAATATATATTCATGTTTTATAAAATTATTTTAACAGATTAAATTTAGAGAAATAAAGTTTAGGAACTCATCTACCAGACTCCAGAGAGCTTGGAAAACATTATTTTTTTCTACAGAATTACTCGCATAATTTTCGCGTAGATTATTCATATTAATATTATTATTTTGTTTTGAAATGACAGGAATGTTTTTTGGTATTGACTCAGCTTATTCTAACTGTTCTCTCATCAGTCCAGTCAGCAATAATCTGAGGAATTAAACAGAATTAAACTCTGATCTTACAACACAGGTTGTCCAAACAGGTTGTTCAAATTATCTACAGCAGGTAAGATAATAATTGTTCATAATCTTTTTAAACAACCCTACTTTTAAAGATCTGAACTCTGAATTTAGGTTAGTTTATCTAATATGTTTTTATGCTTTACTTGACAGCATAAACTAAACACCTTACAGGTAGAGCGTTCTCAGAATGTAGATGTGAAATATTTAGTTAAACTGCTTCCCCATCCTTGGATAGTGATTGTATTCCATTGGAGATTGCTTAGGGAGATGTTTATAAAGTCTGAGACATGAAGCTGAGAGGGTACAGTTGTGTGATTAACTGAGCAGAGGTATAATGGACCATAGACTCCCTGCACTTATCTCTGCAGCAGCTCTGACTCTAAAGAAAGAGAAATTAGTCCTGGGTGGCCTTTGAGCTAAAAACACTGGAGTTAAGTGGAGTTAATTAACATATGATCCTAACTCCTTTTACATCTTTGAAAGTTCATTTTCAATTTCATTCTAATGCATTTACTCTTTTTTTTGGTGGGGGGCGGGGGTGGGTGGGTTGTGGTGGTACTGGAAGATTGAATGTAGTGCCTGTGGTGGCTTTTTATAGCAGGCTGAGGTAAAAACAAGCATATGAAGGCTCGTGACAGGAAGCAGATGTTTGCCTTACCTTTTAGCAGACACGTGTCAACAAGCACTGCCTTTGTGCTGCTCAGGTAAACTGGCACCAAGACAAAACAAGACAGGAATCATGAACAAATGGGGAGAACTACAATTCTACAAAGCACATGTCAAAGAGAAGATGCAGGCTAACAAAATCTGCTTTTCTTTAATTTTAGAACATTTTTTGTCTGTTTTCTTTAGTTCAATATAAATATATTGTGCCATTAAGAAAAATAAAATAAAATAATAATGATAATAATAATAATAATAAAAGCTGATACCAAAACCCATATATATCAGGTGAACTGACAACACTACAGTGCTTGGTACATACAGTTATTTGAAATTTACTGCACATTACTTATTTACAATTAAATTAAAGTATCGTCAGTATACAAATAAGAGAATAAATGCATCTGGTTTGAATGGAATATTGTACAACTAAACATTTAAACATTTAACATATATTTATGTTATATATATATATCCATCCATCCATTATCTTTACCCGCTTATTCCATTTTGGGTCACGGGGGTCGCTGGTGCCCATGTCCAGCAATCACTGTGCGAGGGGCGGGGTACACCCTGGATGGGTCGCAAGTCCATCACAGGGACACATAGAGACAAACGAGACAAACAAACATTCACTCTCTCATTCACACCTAGGGACAATTTAGAGTTACCAATCAGCCTAACATGCATGTTTTTGGTCTGTGGGAGGAAACCGGAGTACCCGGAGAAAACCCACGCATGCACGGAGAGAACATGCAAACTCCACCCAGAAAGGCCCCTGGACCGGGGTTTGAACCAAGGACCTGCTC
>NC_056505.1:29377498-29383733 GCF_014905685.2 Nematolebias whitei
ATATATATATATATATACTGTATATAGATATATAGATATATATATGTGTGTGTGTGTGTTTTGTTTAAAAAGTGGTTAACGTTTTTACCTTTAATATTTTTGATCTGCAACAGTTTAGTTTTCTTGTCATTACAATCTTGTTTAAACTCCTTTTACACCTAAATTAGTAAACGAAGGTCCTTTCTCCAATAATAATGTTCATATGTTGAGAGTTTAAATGAACGAATGAATGAATCATAAATAAATAAACAAATAAATTAATTAATGTGTACCCTTTGTTATTATCCTTAAGTGGCTTTAATCCGTTGGACTCCTTGGCAGGGACTAATGCAGACAGGTTTCTGTTTTTAGTTTTCTACATTCTCCTTAGAATCTAGCTGTTTTTTGTGACTTTTCTTTTTTTAGCCATCCTATTCGTTAAAAAAAATAAATAAAATCTGTATGTCTTTTTATAACTGTCTATTGTTGTTGCTGTTGTCCATTGTTGTCATCTTTCTTTGTTGAAATCAGGTCTCTCTTGTAAATGAGTCCTCGAGGCTCAATGGGATTATCTGTCTAAATAAAGGTTGAATGAATGAAAAATCCAAAATTCTTATTTTTGTGGCCCACGATTACTTTCATTTGACAGTTCTGGCCCACATGTCTAAAAGTTTGGACATCGTTGTATTAGGATCTGGCTGAACACTGTTAATTTGAAAAACCTCCTTCAGTCACGAAGACTATGATGCTCTTATAGTGTTCCCCAAATAGTTAACATTTCTTTCTGCATCTTCGAGACACTCTTCTGTGTCCTGACTGCTTTAGTCTTCAGCAACACATTCCCATGACGATAATACCACAAATAACCCATGACTGCACCAAGTCCTGAACCTCATGTTGGAACAACTCCATTGGGCCACATCAGGATGGAGCTAGAAGATGATGACGATAATCGTAGACAGTATCATAACATTACTGCCAGTGGTAACATGTCTGAATTAAGCTGTTTCTATGACTTTATCACAGTCATATTATATAAGAGAGAGCACACTGCATTCTTGATGCAAACCCAAAGGCCTCGCCAAGACAGTGAGAAAAAACATTTTGGACTTTGTCTATTTATGCTAGGTCTTTACAAGTTTAAGTTGTTAATAATGAACTGTACAGATTGTATACATTTAGCTGAACTTACATCACCGCAGTAATTTGAATGGTTAACCTTTATTGCAATCCATAAATGGCATATTTACCTACAATACTTATTTTGCTGGAAATCAGAAAATTAATAATATAAAGGTTTAACTGCAATATTGATATTTTACCATAATCATTTATGTTCTAACCTCAGCTGTTAGCATTTGCCGAACAAATGAATTATAATAAATAAAAGCAACAAAGTGATACCGCTAAAATATTTCTACTTTTGTTTTTAGGTTTTACTCATTTGAAGTGTGGTTGCAAAAAATTCAAACAGATCCCTTTTTTAATGAAAGATTTCATGAAATTCGACTCAAAAAATGGCCACTACCTCTTACTAGAAATGTATACTTACTGGCATATTTAAATTATATATCCTGGGCTTTTACGTCCTCTCAGGCTGGAGATGTAAAAGATGTTTGCTGCTCGGTGTAGCCGACAGCGAAACCTTTTCTGAAAAATAATCAGGAGGATCTCGAAGGATTAAAGTCAAGCAGCAAGTGCAGATAAGAGTGGATAACTCAACTGTGACCACGAAAATACTTGTTTTCATTCAACCTTTATTTAGACAGGTTGATCCCATTGAGTTGATTTTTATATATGTTGATCCTCTTCAAGTGAGCTAAATATTCTAATACTTTGCTCTATATACACACACCCCCCACACACATACAACTGAAATTAATAGTAATAATAATAGTAATAATAAATAGGCCATAAATCTTCAAATTTCCAATTACTTTTAAATTTTTCCTTTTGACAAGTTGACACACATGTCACCGTTTCAGACTGTTATTTTTATCTTATCCAACCGCTTCTTGTCCTTTTTTCATGAAGACATGCCAAGCAGAAAAATACGTCTGTTGGACCAAACGTCTCAGCGGTGAGTTCATTCATGTTTTGTTACTGACAAGCAGTGTTATGACTGTAACCAGGAGCTGTCTGTTCTTTTTTTAAGTGTCCTGTATGTTGAGCTCAGTGAGAAGCAAAATGAAAACAGTAGTCAGCCCAGTTCGAATAATTAGAAGACATTTTAATAAATACTAAAAGCAAAATTCTTTATTTTTAGCCCCTATGAAGTCACAAGATTACACACCTAATTGTCAGCTTTCTTCAAACGCATCCAGGTAACTACGTCCCGTTTGTCTTGGCATCAATGTGAAACACACGGCACAATATTTATGAGGAGCATCACCATATAGCAGGTGCTACAGCCAATTTTCAGCGGAAACATTTGATCTTAAAAGACAGTGCTCAATGGAAGGCTCTTGATCAAGGAACAGTGCTGCACCTTTTCATCATGCCGTTCTTTGCTGGAAGTTGCCTGTCCATCCTGTTCCTGACAGTGGCTGGCAGGAAGCGACCCCTTGGCTTCAAAGAAACATTGAAGTTTTGCAAATAATCTGTCAAGCACAAAAACCAATGATTAGGACGGCATCCGTCCTCCACCGTTTGTTGTTGACATGATGGAGCACGTTTGTGCTTAGCGCAGCGTTTTAACTTGGCGAGACCCATTAAAACACCATTGTTCTATTTTTACTATTGTTTTAGTGCAGACTGTTGCGGGAGGAAAAAGTCAGATGACCCTCTGGTTTTTGACATTTAGTATTTCACAGAGGAAGCGAACCAGATTTATGAAATGGGTCACACACATGCACATGAGTCTTCCTAAAGCCTCCAGTTAAAGCCACATGACCTTAAGAGAGAGGAAAACGTATCACTGGAAAATGCTAATGTGGTTCACTTGGTGCACATTAATTCTGTGCATGAATAAAAAGCATATTTCACTTCAGCAAAAAATAAAATAAAAAAATGTCGCTGTACATCGATGTGCTCTTTCATATATCTTTAACACTAAGGGAATCTTCTCTTTAGCAATTAGCGGTGACATCATACTTACAGATATTTTTTTCTTGTAGGGCACGTGAAATCTGAGAAAACGGATGATTTTAGTGAGAATATTACGTTCCTATATGTTCATGTGTTGTCTGTAAGAAGCAGGAGAAAGCTCGTGGGGCATGAGCAAAAATAAGTTTTATATTTAAGCCATAAGAATTGTGGAGGGATTTGCAATAAGAATGCCCAACTTATGAAGGTTGATGATTTTTGCTGCAGATTTTCTCCTGGTTGTCCTACCAATCAGCAGTAACTTCTCTTAAAAAGTGGGCTGAAGTTCAGTCTCAAGGTTAATGCTCCTCGGGAGAATTTACCTCTAGCCTTCAGCGCAGATCACTGCAATTAGGCTTTTCACTTGTGAATTTAAACCGTTTGAAACGAGGAGGTCAGCTTTCATTATTTGACCCCCCTACCCTCAAAACGAACGATAACAAAGAGGTCGGCTGTGTCATGTTACAGGGCTGGGATTGTGGTGAACTCTGAGCAGTGATTAATTCTGCCTCCTCTCAAAGTTTGGACTTTTTCCTGTAAATAAGCGCACACGTTCTTTGGGTCAGCTGGGCTCTTGTTCTATAGCTGTTGACTCGTGCGATTCAGTTCTTGGCAGATTTTGTACATTCTGGTTTTGTTTTCAAATTACGGTAAACACAGAGTTTCTTTCTACTGTGGATTGCTGAATCTTTAACATTTGAAAGTAACAAAACGTGTATTTTAGATGAGGCCACGAGGTTTTGGTTTGTAAACACATGAGTGGACTTTCTGATTACATTTCCTGTAGGCTGATGTCTGAATGGAGATCTGCACTTTGCACATTCAACATCTACCTGAATTATCATTTGATGACTCGAACACAGTTTGTAAATGTTCATTAATTGAAAGTGAAAACATTAATTTTGTTGCAAACACAACCAGGATGCCAACTGCACCATTCGCTAGAGCATAATCTCAGAGAAATATATAAAAATGAAAACGAATTCCTGAATGCAGTAAGTGAGTTAGGCCCGTATGATATGAAACCACAAATCAATCATTTTTAAACTTTATTTTCTTACAGAATGACAGGTTTTAACCCTGAAACAAAATGCAAAATAGCTTTTAAATAATTTTATAAGATAACACTTATTTAAAAACATACACATTTTTGATCTGATCATTTTTCCTGAATACATTTTTAAACATTACAGCAAAGTTTATGTGACAAACAGCTACAGATAAAATAATTAAAAAATTGCATACACCTCGAAATAAACCTTTCCTTAGATTTTAGAAACATGATTGAACAAAACATTTACCTGTACTTGTGGTTTTGCATTTTGCTCAATTCAGCTCCTGTATTTATTCCCTCTCCTGGTAGCTAAGATGCTATTTTAGCAAATTAAAGGCTTTTAAATGTCATGTTAAAGTAAAATAAGTATTTTTAATATGTTTGCCTAAATGCATATTTGCAAATTTAAACCTGTTAAGAAAAACTAAAACAATAAAAAACTATGAGAAAAATAAACAGCAAACCACGGGATGAAAACTAAAACAGTGCCTTTGGATAAAAGTCTGACTCGTTCGTATAAAGTCGGTGTGAGTTTATTACTTTAGTCAGCTGTTCCCTTATTTAAAAAAAACTAATTTTTCAAGCCATAGCTGAAAATATATGAACTTCTGGAACACTTTAATGGATCAACTCAACTGATTTTGCTTGATTACAAAAGAGGTAACATAAAAGGTGTTGATGTGGTCGATAAACTACCGTAATTTCTGGACTATAAGCCGCTACTTTTTTTCCACACGCTTTGAACCCTGCAGCTAATTTATGGATTTAATTTTTTGACGGGGTAACAAGCTTCATGCTGCCAAAGCATTTAGCCTCGTCACACCCGGGTGCTCACAGAGCTGCCCAATACATGTCTCTCTTGGAGGGAAAGCTGACCAATGAAATTACCGAACAGGTCACAGTAGACCAATGAAAGGGGGGAAGTCCCCCGCGCCCTCCCCATTCTCCCCTCCCTGTGGGCACAATGAAGCATTTGCAGCTACTCAAAATAAAAGAGAATCGTGCATTTAAAGTGGCACTCCAAGCCAGTGTTGCCAGGTGTACCATATTTATCGTATTTGTACGACAATTTTGCCCTCTGTACAATGTACGATCAATAATCCCCAAAAAGCCCAAATATATGATAACTTGACCATTCCGTGAATGTGTGGTTGTAATCAGTTGTCATCAGCCTGTCGCAACTTTCTGTCGGACTTTTGTTGTGAACCTTGAAGGCATCTGTGTCCACGAACAGATGCACGATTGGCTGGAAATTCCAGCCAATCGTGCTTTTCTAAATGTGACCTACGAGTGACGTGTATACGTTTACCTCAGAACAACGGCCATGACTGGCTGAATAGTCCACTGCACCCCATGAGTGAGGAAAACAAAAAAAGAAGAGAAGAAGAAGCAGAGTCAGTCTGGAAGCGGACCCATCACTACTATAATGCATAAATAGATTTGTTATTCTGGTTATGACGGGTGTACGATAATTTCCCTCAAAATACGATAATTTTATGTCTCTAGTACGATAATCCTACATTTCTCACCTGGCAACACTGCTCCACAGCCACCTCATTTCAACCACAAAAAAACCAAACAAACCCTAATACTAAAAAACACTATAATCAATCATAAACAAATTAAACCTTGTATTTTCCTGAATTTTATGACTGTGTTCAATATGGGAAGAACTGACCACCTTACAAAACTGCCTAAAAATACAATTGTTTAATATCTTTGTCAAGAAAATTAGTCATTTCAGAACCGTAGGAGTTCTAGGTCTAGGTTCTAGGTCCACCAGCCATTCTCTCACTCATCAGCTGCAGCCATTCCTAATCAACCACCACTGTTCCTGGTTTGGAGGACTACTCTGCCTGGGTATAAGAACCTGTGCCAGACATGCCTCCAGCGCCGGGACATTATCATGCTTATGAGATTTTTTTTTCTACCTCAGACGACCTGCTCTTCTCTCTCAACCAAGACTCACCTCGTTTCACTGCTCGGAGCACCTGGAACCCTGGGACTCCTTGGATCTCTTCTCTCTGGACCAGACTACAAGAAACATTGCACCTGGAGGATGTTGACCAGCAAAATAAAAACATTTATTCTTTTGTAACTTCTGACTTTGTTCTTCCC
>NC_056505.1:29383833-29391095 GCF_014905685.2 Nematolebias whitei
ATTTATTTATCTGTTTATTTATTTATTTATTTAACCAGCCGTGTTACAGGCACGGTTCAGATTTTTTTTTTAAAGTACTGTAGCCTAAGTATTTGTGTATGTTACCAGTACGCATTTAATTAAGTTTTTTTTTTTGTCATTCAACATTTAGTTATACAGGTTAATCCCATTGAGCCTCGGGAACTCATTTACAAGAGAGACCTGATTTTTTTTGTTTGTTTGTTTGTGGACCAACATTCATTAAAAGTTAAAAGTTTAATTAAAAGTTAAAAAAAAAATCTCTGTGTATATATCTTATGTTACAACGTGGACACCCGCAGCTTATAGACAAGCGCTGCCTATATATGTACAAAATTCTTCTTATTTTTTATTTCATGGGCACGGCTTATATTCAATTGCATTCAATATTCTGGATATTACGGTAATTAAAAATATGTCCTTGTTATGGTAAAAATATTTAGGTGGCCTAATGGGCCTCTATCTGCATTTTTTTGGTACAAATTTAAATGACGTAAAAAACAATTTATCAGACAGTTTAAAAATAATAATTTTTCTAAAATTAAAGAAAAAAAAAAAACAAACACAGAACAAACCAGAGCATCTTCTCTGATAAATCAGCCGATAGAGAAGTAACTGACTTGATCATAATGTTAGAAAATCTGATTAATGGGGACAACATTAATGAGACTGACTTCAATAGCAATTAACCACGCTGAGCACGTGTCTATTGATGCTCTGAGAAAACATTTGGAAGTCGTCGTGTTGGAAGGCAGCGGTGGGAGCCGAACACGGAGGAGCGTGTGTGAGCAGAGATAGCACGAATACTTCTGTTGATAGGGAACAATTTTTGCCATTTCATTGTATTGCGACATATCTTTCATTAGGGTTTAAGCATTTAAATTAAACTGGAACCAGTATCCAATAGTAATTAACTTGAGTATATTGGGAGGCCATTATTCACAATAAAGTAACCTTTTAATAGCTGAGCCTTTAACTTGACTGCAGGTAATGACTTTAAAGAGTGCTTATTAAAAGAGAAATGGTAATGAGCTTTAATAAAGCAGAACAACTTTGAAATGAAGAGCACTTTTCAATAGAAAAGGATGGAGGAATTGGACCTGTGATTCCATTAACGAGACTAATGATTCCTTATCAGCCCTCTTGTGTGTACATGGAGTTAGCATTAACAGTGATTGAAGACAGGTTTCAGTAAAAAGATGGGCCCTTTCATTGCCCTTTAGAAGATCAGATAAGAGAAAAAGGACCCCAGTAATTTAAATCATTGAGAATTGATAACACGAGTCCTACGACCTCAAACTCAGCGAGCAGCGCCGGAAATCTCCTTCAGCACTTATGGAGTGTAACAATACAGTACATGTGTAATTACGCTATGAATCTGACTCATTATGTGTGAAGATGAAGTGGGTGGAAGGAAGTAGATTAAGTGATACTACTGTCAAAAAGTTAACAAAGAAAATGGGAGCCATCTTGTGTTTTTTTCCCCCTCCCTATATAAAATGACTTATGCGGCTTCAGAGGACAATCCAAAAAAGTTGGTTTTGCGTGAAATTAAAGAAAATTTGAAAATGTACCTCGTATTGTTTTGACCACAATGGAGAAGGCAGGGAGTTAAAGAAAAGCAGGGACAGAGGGAGTTGAAATAATTAAAGCAATCTTTGGGGAGCAGCTGGAGCCGGATTCCAGCTGACAATAGCACCTGGATGTTCAACACACGCTGCCTGGGGGCTGAACCCCCCCTCCACCTTCACTCACCTACCAACCTCCCCTCATATCACTTTGAATCTCCATAACCCCCACCCCCACCCCCCCCCCACCCCCCCCTGCAGGAGCTCTTGCTGCTACGTAGCACCCCCCCCAACACACACACACTTCTGCGTTTCATGTTTCAGTCTCACGTGGCATCGTCTCACCGACTAATTACAGGGATGATTTGTGAAATATTTTCATCCAGTTAATTACCATAAAGCCCGTCCAATAAAAACATTCCTGCTGGAGTGAAAATACCTAAAGATAAAGGTTTATTAAAGGGCCAATAAATGACAGGTTTAAAACGGGTGCCAAAAGGAGTTCAGTCAAACCTTGGATTTATAGACCCGTCAATCAGTGTGGTGTGTCAGCATCACTGCGACAGAACAAACGACTTCCCTATTAGTGACAACAGCTTGCGTTGTGTTCGTACATCTCAGCGCTTCCTTTAAACAGAAGCCAAACATATATACGTCGAAATAAATGACTGCGAGGTTCTTAAACAAATGCTTCCCTTCCTCCATGTTCTTCCTCGTCGCAACATGTTTTAATTAGTTGTGAAAAATGAGTTCATTTGGAAGATAAATGACATGAGCTGTGCATGTTGTTGGTTGGCAGGGCTAAAGACGGGTGTTTATTCACCCAACGAGGAGGGAAATACAGTCCGCATGGATTAGGAAGTTACTTAAAGGAACAATGATCATTTAATTCGTCCAAATAAATGAAAAGCTATAGGATCCTTGGAAAAGCCAGTAAAAATCATGAAAACATTAATTAATACAAATTTGAAATTAAAGGCCTAACATTGTCTGTGGCTGCCATCGGCGGCAGTTATGCATTTCGGGTTAATTTTATGGTTTTAAGTTAAAGCAATGTAAAGTATTTTGTGTTTATTGAAGGTTGTATGGATGTTGTCAGAGTGGAACCAGTGTTTGGGTTGTTGTTTCTTTGGGGACATATTTTTGGTTACACGCCGCAGATAGAGGGCAGCATGCTTGTTTTACTTAATTGGCGAAGAAGCTTGATGAGGCGTGCATCGCGGCTCGTGCGGAAAAAAAGGCTAACCCTTTCAGGTTGAAGCGGCCAATGAGGTACGCGTTTTCTGTATTTTGTTTTGTATAGTAATAAAATGTTTATTTTCAGAATTTGTTGAGTTTATTAACCACATGTTTAAGGGTAACGTAATGTCTTTGTTTTTTGTAAGCTAAGCCACTTTATTTTAAATGTTTGCTGTGAAATATTTGTATATTTATCTCTGTAAATATGTATTTTGTTGTACAGTTCTCACGGCATGGTCAATAAATGCCAGTAAACATCAAAGAACGCCTTGTGTCCGTTGTCTACCTGGAGGGAGTTATATTGTCTGAAGGAATGCATGTCACTTATTGTCTTTAATGACAGAGTTTCAAACTGAGATCATTTTTTTTATGAGTTGTGGAGCTACAGCAAATTTTGGTCAAACCTTTTTAATACCATTATGTAAAATAAAGTCAGAGAATGTGAAATCTTCCAGGATTTATTCTTGAGTTGAGTCTCAGCTGCTACCACAACAAAGTATAGCTCAATATCTGTAAATCTGACTAAATAATACTAATTTTTTATTAGTTAATGCTGATTAGCTGTGACAGCCATATTGGATTGACTCCAAAGGTTAACCTGTCCAAACATCCATCCATTTTCTTTATCTGCAGGGTGCCTTCACTGTGCGAGAGGTGGGTACACCCTGCACGGGCCGTAAGCCGTTAACAGGGACTCATAGAGACAAACGGACAAACAACACTCACACATAGGGACAATTTAGATACAAATTAACTTAACATGCATGTTTTTGGTCTTTAGGAGGAAACTGGTGAAAACACACATGTGCATATGTAGAACACGCAAACACTGAAAGGCCGTGAAGCAAACCTGTGACCCTCTCACTACTCTAACTCCAAAAATAAATTATATACAGTAGTCCCTTGTTTATTGTGAGTGTTACATTTTGAAGCCCCCCCCCCCCCCCCCCATAAATGAAACTCTGCTGAGTAGCAACGTTATATTTATTTTAGTATTTTATATATTTTAAGGCTTTAGAAACCCTTACTACACTTTTGCAATGTTCTAAATTCTTAAGCCTACGTCATTTTAACAACATATGTGTAGCTACTAAATTTTATTCACCAGCTCAGCAGAACAGCAGCCGCTCGGTTCAGCTCAGTTTAGCTCGGTTCAGCTCAGTTCAGCTCAGTTCAGCTCAGTTCCTTTTCTGCAGACCTACTCTGCAACGACGAAGCCCACGTTCTAAACTCTTAAACCTACTAATTTTAACAACACACTTATATGTAGCTACTAAATTTTACTCACCAGCTGGCAGGACTGTATCTGCTTGCGCTGGTTCTGTGCAGCCCTTCAACGCCGAAGTGCATTTTTTTGGTGGGTGGGTGAGTGGGGGTACTTTGGGTGGCCGGCGTGGGACGGGTGCTCGGATTGAGCGATGCAATAAAGAGATTTCAAAAAGTCCCGATGTGCTCCAAAGTGTAAATGGAACTACATTGGTGCTTCCCCGCTTCGAACTCCTCATGGGCCGCTAGCAGCTCTCAGATTCGCCGATACGTCTGGAGATCCGGTTCTGCACTGGTTCTGGTCCAGTTCTCGGTGGGTTCCATGCGGCTCTCTATATCCGTTGGGCACCGAAGTCACTGTACAGTAATAAGCACCAAACTTTTCTGATCAGATCAAAACTTTCCCTCTACGTATTTCAGCAGAAGGCAACAGGCTTCTGGGCGGGGCACTGTTGGCTTCTGGGAAATATAGTCCTTATGAGCGGGGATACAGTGTAGGCTTATTGAGGGAAAACTACAAAATTTCTGCGCCTGTTCCAGGTCAGGCAGCATTTATTTCAAACAAACTTGAAATGTGCTCAGTATGTTCAGTAATTAAGCAGTTTTAATCTGTCTGTATAAAACTGTTGTAAAAGCATTTAAGTAACGATGGGAAAATAAAATGTACTGTTCTGAGTTTAAAAGAAGAATTTGCATAATTCACATACAGATAAGCTTTTTGTTTTTACTTTATAATCATTTTAACATGTCCTCATCAGATATCCAAAGCATTTATTACTATATTTTGAAAATTTTCCAATATTTCTTACAAACCTACAGGACCAGAAGAAATTAGGAATATCATTAATAAATATTTATTCAGTGTTTGTGGTGAGCTACGGGTGTGAACTCAGGTGTAATTTGGTTTCAGTCCATCAAGATTAATTTTGTCAGGAACATGACGAATGCAATGCGGGCTAACGCTCCGATGCATCAGTGTCATTCCAGATGAGATTTTTCACGTGAGTCGAGGCTTTCTAAGATTAAGCGCAGTATTAGTCAATGTTTTTGGGATAAGACTTCACACTAATTTAGTGAAGAGCAACAACCTGCAGAGGAAGCTCCATTAGCAATGACAATGAACTACAGCTCTGGAGGGGAAAATCTGATTAACGCCGCTTGCCGGAATAGTGAAGTCGTTTCATCGGTCGGGGCGATAATTCCACATTTTTGCAGGGAATGCCAGTTCATAAAGTGCTTTTGTTCCTTGTCAAAGTCTTACTTTGTCGGTGTTATGTCATATTTCACAAGCCCCCCACGCCCCAGAGGACTGTAAATTTACAGACATGTCAAGAGAAAACTGTACAACAACATATCTCAAACAGAGGCAAGGTATTTGTCAATGAAATATGCTGGATCTCATTTGTGCCGTAATGTAAGATGCCAAATTTCAAACAAAAGCAAGAGCAGGCCTGAGGCGTCAATGTAAACTGAGGTAAAAGCTTGTGAGGGAGATTGGCGTGTTTTCTTTTCAAAAACCTGTCCTCGTCAGGAAACACTTCCAGCTGTGTTTTAACTTCATCCTCATTAGGTTCGGACTTTTACTACCTAACATTTCTATATTATTCTCTTTCTTCTCCTATTGAGATCAGATGTCCTGAATATATAACAGTGACAAGCTGCTGTCAACATTGATTTTCATTGTTCCCAGAAATATGGTGTTGAAATCCTCTCCAGGCAGATAAGTATCTTTCCACATGACTGCCAGATTTGATTGCCTTCTGTACAGGAGGTTGTATTGGAGTCACTCGCAATGCTTGCCACACTACATTGTATTATTCTTCTGTTATGCCATGCGATGCCCCCCTCGCAGAGCCCTCATCTAAATAAGAATATGTCTTCCATGCTTGGCTGTTTATAGAGGGATTGGTGAGCAGTGGGGCTGAGCTGTTGGTCTGGGAGGAGGGGAGGCGGTGTATGTTGGGTTTTCAATGCGCTGCTCGCTGTAATGGAACATGTGACCTTACCAAACTGGAGATGTCAGAATGAATTGGTTTAAGAAGTATTTTTTTAAAAGTACATGCACCTCAGATGTCTGTTTTACCCCACAACGTGAGAAACATATTAACACAAGCATCTCTGAACAATTAAATCAAATACGTGCAGCGCATTAAGATCATCTTTTAGTTTCCCACAAATGCCCTTAATTCATAGTTGCCCTTAAAAGTTAGACATTTCAACTTGTTCTTATTTTCAGCTTATTGTAAATAAAATCAAAGGATCTATACCGAGATGATAATCTGTACGTTACTGAGTGAGAGCTGTAGTGGGCTTGGTGCTGTATGCTGTGATGAGGTACACCACGTTTGATGGTTTCTGCTTCACACAGTGCAATAATAAATTTGGAGCTATGGGGGTTTGACATTGTCTATGCTCACTATAATTAAGCAGTGCATTAGAAAAAAGGGGGCTGGAATAAAACATGAGTATGTAAATGCAACTCGGGGCTGATGTTCTAGTGATTATTACAATGCAGATAAAGCATTTCTCACAACTGCCTGTGTCTACTGAAGCCTCAAAAAACATCTGGACCTTTTAATTGAAAAATGGCATGTTGTTTCGCTGGGCTGCCTTGTGAAGTCAACAATTAAGATGAAAATGTAATTGATAAGAATTGCATTGCTTCATTATTTAGCTTTCTAGGCAAGAAAATTGATTTATCAATTATTTACAGGTCACAAAACACAGGCCATGCATTTCTGTTTTCATTGCATCATCATCTGAGAACATGCAGCAGTGAGCTGAGAGCATCTCTGGTGTTCGTTCACATGAAATCTATCATTTTGTGCGCGTCATGTCCAAAACAAATTACTTTGTGTGTAAGTATACATTTTTAACTGGAGTTCAGGGTTTGAGCTTATATCATGCTGTTTAATTATTTTTCTTTGTATTTGAGACAATGAGAAAATGAACAAATCCTTCTGCATTTATAATGCAAAAAACAAATCTTTTTTGGATCTTTCTACCTGGATTATTGAGCATGCATCAGGATGCATTTATAATGGTGCAAAAATATTTTTAAATTGATAGCATGGTACATTCTATGCTGTTTAAGAAAAGGGTGTTTATTTTTATGACACAATCAACCATACCATACCACACCATACTATACCATACCATACCATACATACC
>NC_056505.1:29391105-29391519 GCF_014905685.2 Nematolebias whitei
ATACCATACATACCATACCATACCACACCATACTATACCATACCATATCATATCACCATACCAAACCATATCATATCATATCATAACATAAAATACCACACCATACTATACCTTACCATACATACCATACCAAACCATATCATACCATACCAAACCATGCTATACCATACCAAACCATATCATACCATACCATACCATACCGTACTGTACAATACTGTACCGTACCATATACCATACCAAAGTGCTGACCAAAGTGATGTATCATTAAGACATAAACCTATTCATGCTTTCCATCCATCCATTATCTTTACACGCTTATTCCATTTTGGGTCACGGGTGTCGCTGGTGCCCATGTCCAGCAATCACTGTGCGAGGGGCGGGGTACACCCTGGACGGGTCGCAAGTCCATCACAG
>NC_056505.1:29391529-29393222 GCF_014905685.2 Nematolebias whitei
ACCTAGGGACAATTTTAGAGTTACCAATCAGCCTAACATGCATGTTTTTGGTCTGTGGGAGGAAACCGGAGCACCCGGAGAAAACCCACGCATGCACGGAGAGAACATGCAAACTCCACCCAGAAAGGCCCCTGGACCAGGGTTTGAACCAGGAACCTGCTCGCTGAGAGGCAGCAGCTCTAGTTGCGCCACCGTGCTGCCCCTATTCATGCTTTAAGTCAACCTAATTAAAAATAAACAAAGACATTATTCATGACTCCAAACTTGGTAGATGAGTTCAGTCCTGAACAACCTGGAAATGTTTGGCACAATAAGGTTTACTGAGCCACTTCTTGGTAGCATTTATTTTCTAAAGGAGGGAAAAACATCACTTATTTTAGTTACTGTTTGCCCCAATTATAAACTTGATTAAAAATTTAAAGCGTTGTTTAAAAAAATTAATCAACAACTTAAATCTTTAAGTTGTCAATTTATTATTGATTATATTTTTAATATTTTTGTTAACTGTAAGAAAATTATTCTTTAGTTGTAACAAACCACCTACATTGTACTTGTAAAATGTGAACAATTGAAATTTGCTGCATAAACACTGTCAAAAAACGGGGACAACGTGAATTTTGTGTCTAAATTTGATTAAAAAAAACATGCATTTTCATTATTTGCAATTATACTGTTGTAAGAATGTGTTTTTATTTGAAAAATAGTTCCAGTTTCAGATTTAAAGTTTTAGTTTTCACAGCATGTCAAACTTACCACTGAAATATCCAAATAAACACATATGTGTATTAAAACTTTAAGTTTTGACTCCATCCCCTCACCCCCACTTTTCTTCTTCTCCTTGAATAATGCTGTTGCAACCCCCACCTTTGAGTCGAGTGAATGCACCAAGTCCAGCCTTTCTGATGCTTGGCGAACATTCCTTCATCCTCGCTGTCTAAAGTCTGGAGATTAGTGGGCCTGGGGCAGAGGCTGTTTGTCTGCCAATATGGCACCAGCCTGAGTGATGGGCATGTGGCAATGTCACTAATGATCAGACCATAATGATTCGCTGACAGGGGAGGAGAGCAATAGATTGTCACTGGGGTTTGAGTTAAAGAGGGGTCCTAATGATCTGCCTGCAAACACTGCCAGAGTGCCTTATATCACTCCATCTCTTTACTATACTACTCATCAGGTTCCTCTCCAATGGAGGGAGCCACAGTGTTGTGTCTCAATGCCATCTTACAGCGCACTGTAAACATCTGTCACCTCCATATCTATATTTTATGCGATTACCTTTTAGGCCTTGGGCTGCATGTTGTAAGCCTCAGGGTACTTGATTTCCACGGGCATGAGTTTCTGCTGGAGAGAGGATCATGTTGTAATCATGGAGCAGCTCGGTGGTGTTTTAGCAGCACTCGTCCTATATACCAACATCCCAAGTGGCTCTACTTCTGAAGCACTCAGCAAAGTGAAGAATCCCATACAATTTCTATTTTTACCAAAGGCTGCTTTACCTTTCTCTCAGTACAATCTTTGTTGTAGTGCTCTGTCTGCCATGAGAACAACTTTCAAAATAATTTACATCAGAAAAACGTTGTAGCTTGAAAGCACTTAAGCTTCTTAACAGGTTTTGTACAAAGGACTGAACTGTTTAAACCTTTGTGGGAAAATTACTATATATAAATTTACTGTATATATATATATATATATA
>NC_056505.1:29393322-29394376 GCF_014905685.2 Nematolebias whitei
GTGTGTGTGTGTGTGTGTTTACTACATCCTAGAGCATTATTAACAGTAAAGTACACCTTGTGCTTGCATGAGGACAGAATTGCTTTAATAAGACATTAATAAGATGAAAACTCGATCACGTTGTTTTAAAGAACAAGATAGAAGATGTTGAGCTGAGGGCAGCAGCACTCAGTTGTTATGGAAATTCATAGACGTAAAAGAAAGAACAATGCTTTATTTCACATCTCATGAAGGCCACTGTGTGAATCTCAAAACCAAAGGCACTTTTATGCAAATATAATGAATTAGAAATTATTTGTAGAAAAACCGCAACAACAAATAATGTGTGTTTATAATCTACAAAATATAGTAAAGCCTCTAACTTGTCTAATGAAGGGACAGCTGGCACAGGGATACTGTAAGTCCTTCTTAATGTTTGCAAAAAAGAACATTGTACAGTTTGTATTAAACAAAATGTTTCACATTTAGGTGAAATCTAATACAGCATCTGCATCAAAAGGCCACAGAAACCAAGATTAGATGGGACTTCTTAAAGGAGATGAGGGGTTTTTAGCTTACTTGCATCTTCATCTTCCTCAGTCTGAAATGAATACAGTCAGTGGACGGCAGAAATTAATATGACAATACTCATATGCTCTTTAACCAGAATAAATTATACTTTTATGACCCACTTCAGACACAGTGGAGTTTTGATTTTCAGTAACAGATATTTGTTGCTGCTCGGGCATTTTGAAAACGTTTTAATTTCCAAGTTTTGGATGTTAAATGTGCTCTCCTTGGCAGTGCAACATACAAGAAAGAGACGTAGCTTAGTGTATGTGCTAACAATAACTAAATTCAAATCTTACAAAGGTTAGCATTCACCCTCAGTTTGCACAATCTAATGACAACCATTTGGTGCATCTATTATAATACTTATCTATTTACTAAATTAAGCAAATTTGACGTGGTGAGAAGTCAAATACAACATATACAAGCAAGATTAAGTGTTGCTATGGCCAGTTTTAGTGTGGTCTTAATGTCATAAGATTTGTCATGCTTATATACATATATA
>NC_056505.1:29394476-29396894 GCF_014905685.2 Nematolebias whitei
GCTTTGTTTTGCTTTTGTTTTTTTTGAATGTCCAGAGGACCAGATTGAACTTTTTTGGATTTTTCTACCTGGATTATTGAGCATGCATCAAGATATCTAGTGGTGATGTTTTTTTATTTCTCTATGAACACAAATAGTGCCGACCTGAAGTGTATTAAAGTTATAATGTTTTTAAAACAGCTGAATTTACACAAACTTGGTGAGAAACATGCTTTAAGTGGAATTAAAGTAAAGAAATCTAGATTAAATGTTGCTTTTTTGTAAACTAGAGTACGATTTTTTGCACGCGCACACACACACACACACACACACACACACACTAGTGTCCCCCCCACACACACACATTACAGATGCTTCTGACGCCCATGCATATATGGATACAAAACATAGAATAGTATATATAGTATATATATAGTGTCTGGTAATATTGATTCACAGTCTTTGGGTTACTTAATGCCCATTGTAGTTTCCAGAAACAAATGACTCACTTTATGATTAAACAATAAGCAAACTGCAGAGGATGCTGGCCCCTATGTCAGCTAGTCAGCAGTCTATCCACTTCCTGCCATGACTGAAATGGTTAAGGACGCATTAGGCTGTTTTGTTCAATGGCCCTTAACCAATATAAAGAAGTACTGAGATAGCGTGTTCTGATTTATGTTCTGTGACGACATTATCAATGCATGCAAGCACATGCATAGACAAAAACACAACATAAAAAAGATAAACACGTAGATTACCGGGAGCCACCAGAAGACTAAATAAACGTAATAATAGTAAAAACCTTCTGAACAGGAAATAGATTTTCTTTTCTTTTTTTCTTCTAGAGAGCCTTTTGTTTGTTGGATCTAAATTATAGCTTGATTAAAGTCTAACAGAGAGCTACAGTAAATCCTGTGTGAATGTTTGCTGCAGTTCCTCTAAAATGGGAAATATTGATCAGCATGATTTCCCTGGGTACTAGGGAGCTGTAGAGGAAGAGTGAGAGACATTATTTAAGGGACACGGAGCCTTAGTTAAAAAAAATATATAAGGAAAAACAGTGGCTTTTCAGTGTATGCCCTGAAACATGACTTAGTCTGAGTGGTTTTTGATGGTAAGGCAAAAAGGTAGTTCATCATTGTCTGCATGGGAACCACAGAGAGGTTGGGGTGCTGATTTTACATTATTAATTTGAGGCACACAAGGTCACTGGGGGAGGTATAGTCATGAGAACCAGTTGTTATCTTAACACAGCTGTCAGGCTGAGTCTGCATTGACTGATTGTACCATTGATTGGTAACGTGGTGAGAAGGTAGCCTTCGGGATACTGCTTCAAAATGTTGCACCAAAACCATCACCTACAACCGGATCATATTGTATGTATTTTACAATCTCTCAATCAGGACTGTATAACCATGACTTGGCCACCTTCAATCCAATGTAAGCAAATCAAGCAAAAATGTCAAATTGCCGAAAACATTAAAAAAATCTAGAAAAAAAAAACATTAATGTGAAGGGGAGAGTAAGGGGGTTAAACAGAAAATAACATTACAGAAACTGTGAAATCTTGAACAAAAGGCGAGGGGGGTGGGGGTGTGTGTGAATCCTGAGCAGCTGGCATGGAATGAACTCTTCTGGAGAGGGGAATGCCAGTTTCAGAGCGCCCCGAGCATCAATTTGAAGCCAAGGCAGTAAACAGCTTTTATCAGCAATAATGATGGCATAATCCCAGCTAAAGAGGAAAGTAGCATATGGTGCAGAGCTTACAACTGCAATCCCAACAAAGTAAAGGGGATTTTCATCACTGTGTCCACTCGAAAGACACTCAACCAATTGTTTTTTTCTTTTGTCTTTAAGTCTGTTAATCTACAATATATGGCCCAATTAATGCAATGTTTTGAAAACAATCAGTACTTCTTTAAATTGTAGGACACTAATATTGATGTAGCAAAGTCGTTACCCGCAAAAAGAAGTAAAATTGCAATGTAAGCACCATGATACATTCTTATACTGATATGCTTTAGAACAGTAGTTCTCAAACTGGGGTCCCCGGACCCCCAGGAGCTGGTGCTTTGAGGTCCCAAAAAACAACTTTTTTTTTTATATATAAGCACATACCAGTAAATGTTTAACACCAAAGTGCAGGAAATCACATCTACTTTATTCAAAATTTTCTGGGGGAGGACCATCATTTGCGTTCTGGCATTGCTCAGTTTACAAACGAAGCCCTGTTACTTGAGTACTGCTGTTATGATTCTGTTCAATGTTATGCAAAGAGTGTTCTATAATAATTTGAAGAGGTGGCAATACTGTACATTTACAGCATTATGTTCATTATATATGAACATATATATATATTATTCCAGCTTCTGAAATCTGCATTTAACTACATCCAGACTGATTTGTTTCACCTCAAACTTGTCCTAAATGCCAAAA
>NC_056505.1:29396994-29403383 GCF_014905685.2 Nematolebias whitei
TATAATTTTCTTGTAATTTTCAAATCATGTTTTTTTTATGATTGTCTACTGTTGTACTGATAAATATCTCCTTGAGGGTAAACTATATCTTGGCTGCAAGTATCAAGCTGTGAAATCCTTCATTTTCTACAACTGATAGTGGTTGGTCATTAATTATGATGAAGTTTAGCAACTTCTCAGTAAACATTTGAGCTCTGGGGCTTCAGCGATGTCTTCTTCTTGTTCAATCTGAAGCAGGCAGCCTGATTTCGGTCAGCCGCGCTCAGTCTGCCCCTCCTCAGTGACGGACAGATTTAGCGGGGCAGATTGGACGCGGCTGGCTGGGGTCAGGCTGCCTGCTACGGGTTCTGCGAGAGGAGCAGACCGCTGAAGCCCCAGGGCTCGAATGTCCAATGTAAAACTAATTTTACCGCAGTTTAATGTGGTGCTATGGCTCTGCAGACATTGCACGTTGCTGTCTTGTTTTGTGGTGTTTTTAGTGTAAAATACTTCCACCCAGCGGACATGTTTAGATGAAAAGTTGGTTAGCTGTTAGCCACAGTGCTGCTAACTCAGTCCTCACGTTGCAGCTGGCTGCAAACTATGAACTGGATTTCCTGAATGTGAGGCGGGTCTTATTACTCTGGGTTCATGAGACACGCCGCTGTTCAGGAAATCCATTCCATAGTTTGAAGCCAACATGCATCATGGATCAGAAATCTCTGCAGGTTGGATCGTAAAATGAGTCAGTCTCCTTGTCACGATACCCAATCCAGAAGTTTTTCAGATATCGGTACCAATACCGATATTGATATCGGATCGATGCATCTCTAATTATAACCATTTAGATAAAGCTTACAAAAGCCAAATGAAAGCTTGGGTTGAAACAAAGTATTCTCGTGATTTCCAAGAGCATCCTCAAAGTTCTGCCAAGGGAAGCAACAAGAACGTGAACTGTGGATATTTAGGTGTCAGAGTTTGTTTGGCATCAGCAGGTGAAAAAGGGAGATCATTATTCACGTGTCACACTGACAGTTGTTTCAGAGATCCGTGCTGATCGCAGCTGATAATCATCCCCAGAGCGAAGCAACGATGAACTCGCCCCACCACTCCACTGTCTTCAGAACACTTCAAACATGCTCCACTTCAAACACAAAAGCAGCCATCACCTTTGATGTCATTGTCAAAAAACGAGTTTTGTTCCATTGCATTTAAACACCTCCCCCCCCACACCACCACCACCACCGCTGAATCCTAGACGGAGACGTGCAAGAAACAGATTTTGAACATGAAAAGAGCAGCTGTGTTGTCTGATACAGCCCTCCATCCTCAGGCTGCCGCACGTTTGCTTCGCCTCGCTGTGCGCTGCAACACCTTTATGGTTTCTAAAGGGAGCTACTGGTGTTAATATGATGTTTACTGAATATATGATACTGAATGTACAATTTTAAATAATTTGCTCTCCTGCTTAGCAAAGACTTTGAGGATCTTTTGTAAGCTGCGAATCATCTTCATCTTCACCCTTTAATGGGACCTGTTTGCAGAGGCAGCTGGCGGAGCATGCCTTGCTCATGATGAAATCTCACTACAGACATGGCTGCTTCATAATGACTATAATCACAGCAGATAAGCAACTAGTGCACGGGAAGGCTGGGGATCAGAGGGCTGAGAGAAATAGAAGGAGAGAAAAAGTAATTGAATCTTTTGGCGGCACATTCAGATGAAAGCCACTGGCTGTGTGGGAGATGCTTTTCACCGAATGACATTTAGATTACAGAGTTGCCCTGCTCACCATCACGTTTAATACCTCCTTCTACACAATAGCACTTGAAGTCAAAGCAACACGGCTCTCGGAATAAAGAAAGTAGTGATGTGGCTTTTTGAGGGGGATCCTGTGACTTCTTTGTGGATATTTTTAGACTTCATAAGAAAAGCAGTGGAGGTGCAGTAATGTTTTAGACCTTTTCCTGTTAGTAATTCCACATTGGGTCATCTGTTTAGATTTCAGTGCTTGATCATCATCATTATCATTATTATCATGATATATATCACCGGTACATCCAGATATAAAGATATTCAGTTCTTGCTGTGTGGTCTATGTAAATATTCATTGAACCACCTTGTCACACTGTAACCCATAGCGCCCACCCCCACCCCCACCCCACACACACACACACACACTCCCCCATCTGCTTTTTATCCCTACCATCTCTGGTATTGACACAGACCAGCAAATCCCTAATATTAGAGGGATCACATATTGCCCCGGTGACACACTTCAAATGTATCTCTGATTAATGATATATCACGGTAAGGAATCTACAAAAACCATTAGTAAGGCTGACACTTGGATGTCAAATTTTAAAAAATTTCCAAGTAATCGTTTTGATTTATGAAAGTGTGCCCAGGTTCATTGGGAGTGATTCCAGATTTATCACATCCTGGTTAGAAT
Organism: Nematolebias whitei; assembly: GCF_014905685.2. Lineage (NCBI taxonomy): Eukaryota > Metazoa > Chordata > Actinopteri > Cyprinodontiformes > Rivulidae > Nematolebias > Nematolebias whitei. The sequence goes on from NC_056505.1 coordinate 29,399,426, forward strand.
TATTAATGATTTTCAATTTGTAAATCTGATGCTGTGATGTTCGGAGCAGCTCCGCAGAATCACCAAAGGCTGATATCCGAGTCCAGGGTTTGCTCCTGGAGCATGATTACTTTATCAAAATATTGCTACCTGTGACTTCCATTTCACTTATTTTCTACTCTTGCAATGCCTTTCCCCGTCGCCTTCATTTCTCTCTCCTCACGTACGAGTGCCACAGACATTTTTCAAAAACGACTTCTAAACAGCAGAGCAGCCGCAGCTTGTGTCATTGCTTGGTTAATCTTCTGGAGTTAGACATTGCACTATTAGTCCCGAGTTCCTGACACATGCACTTTTAAGGGCCCATACAGTGTCGCCTTGTCAGATGGGTTGTAGTGCACAGACGGCTGTACATTGCAATCTTTCTCACCATTGATGAGAGGCACAGCTAAGATCATCATCACTTTCCAAACATAGCCAACTTCCATGTTGAGGCCAGGGTCTGCTTTCATGCCATGTCAATGCGTCAGCGCAACTGCTTTGCCTCTGCTTACCTCGTACTCTCACGATGACCGGGACCCTGTTTCCATGAGCGGTCCTTTGTGTGGCATATGCCAACTCGGACATAAATAACAATGTCACTTTGCAAGTAAGCACTATGAGAGCGTAAGATGTACGGCTGTGACAGCTCCTGCTGAAAAGCTCTTTCCCAACTGAACGTGTTCAGAACAAACTAGTTGACGTAGACGGTAACAGTTTAAAATACCTCAAGGCCTACCTTGTTGGTTGAGAGATACTACAATAATTACTCTATAAATACTGAGAGAGGGAAAATTTTGGCCAACATTTCTTGCTGTTGCTGTTTGTGTTTTCACACCCATTCTGTATCCTAAATCTCACATTAGTTGGAATAAGTAGATGTGTGAAACTGATGAGAACCCTTCTTAGTTCCTTTTTCAAACCAAATTAACTCTTTCATTGTGATCATAGATCACTACTGATGCTGCAAACAGACGCATTATTAGCTAAGATTTGCACAAGACCTTTTATTTTTTTTTTCAAAATCTGCATAAACTAACATAATGTAGGTCTGGAAGAGTCAGCAGCAAACAGAGAACATAAGCAGGTGTGATGGATTTGTAGAGTTGCTGCAAATAGAAAGCTTAATGGCATCAAATATGACATCCATGTTTTTAATCAACATATATTTAATGACATTATCCAAAACAATCCTACTGAAAAACTGTTCATTTTTTTTTTTTTTATTGTTTTTTTTTTTTTTTTTTGGGGGGGGGGGGTTGTCCACCCACTAATATTTTCAGGTCTCTCTTGTAAATGAGTCCCCGAGGCTCAGTGGGATTAACCTATATAAATAAAGGCTGAATGAATATGTGCTGGGTTTGTCAGATGAGTTCTTGTCTGCTTCATCGGAGCTTCACTTTAAACCATCACGGTAAAAAAACAGAGTCCATGGCTGCAAACAGCTTCAGAACAAAGTGAGGTATAAAAGTTTTCAAAGGCCAAAGGAGTCTAATATATGGGAGTATATTAAGCTAGCTGACAATAAAACTGGTTTGCTTGCTCTGCAAGGTCTTTTTGTTTAACAGCAGCAGCAGAAGATGCATGCACACAGGAGCCATTCAACATACAGGGAAACAAAACCACCAAAAGGTTTTTAAGCTGCTCAATTCACTTTTTGAAATTAGACACACTGTCTATTTAATAAAATTTCCAGTAAATAAATGTTTGAGGACATTTTTAGACCAGAATCTAGACCCATGTTCATTGATGCTGTACCAGTGTTTCATCTAGACCTGATTCTCCACCAGCGTCGTTCTGTTTTAATCTTGTTCTCTGTGTTTTTAAGCAATGGTATTTTAAGTAAAATAAAAGTAAAGTAAAGTAAAATAAAATAAAGTAAAAAAATAAAGAAAAATATTATAATCTATTTTTTTGTTTGTCATTTGTGGCAGCAAAATGCATCCTGGTGGCTGGAACTGTACAGTGTAAAGTATATAATATATATCTAACAAGGTTGAGTCAGATCCTCTGGACGGAATCTTCTTCTGGACAATCTTCAATTGTCAATTACGGGCACTAACAATCAGTTGTTGAGCTGATGGTCCTCCTTATGCATGTGAACAGCTAGTTCTGGATGTCACCAGAAAACTGGTTGACCCAGGGGCTATTTATAAGATTGAGTTTGTTGCAGCTCCTCAGACTGAAGAAGTATTTTGGATAAAAATAAATAAATAAAGATGAAACATTTCATCAAAGAATAATCCATCCAGAGGACCTGACTCAACCTTGTTAGTTTTATCTACTTGGATTATTGAGCAGCATCAGGGCATTATAGTTGGAGAACAAATCTCAATCTGGGAACACAATTTGACATAACTCCTGTATGTTCAATGAGTCAGGCGTTATATAACTTTTTCTACCACGACAATTTTACTTCTGCCCATTTAATCACATTCAACTGTTCAGACAATATTAACATACAAATGAACATTTAAGTCTGAAAAAAATTATAATACATATAATAACTAATAAACATGATTCAAAAGTAAAATTTTAAAAGTGTGGGTTAAATAAATAAAAAATAGTAACAATAATGTCTTTATTATTTCATTTTAAATACATGTGTTGGATTTGTTTCTCTTTTTTCTAAGCGGTAAAGTTAATCTTATTAATATTTTACATACAATTTTTGGTTTTTTTCTCTGCTCTCTTCTTCAGGGTTCACCACAGCAAACAGTCGCACCAAGATTTGGCAATTATTTTTACACCGGATGTCCTTCCTGACGCAACGATGGACCACAGAGCTACCACAGCCCTCTGTGTGGAGCAGAGAGCTGCTATCTAGGGTGCCATGGGTACCAGATGGTGTGGGTTAAGTGTCTTACTCGAGGGCCCAGGGTGGGGAAAATGAGGGTGGAGGCAGGTATGGGTGCTTCACCTATCCCACGCACATTTTGATGTTGTCGGTACTGGGAGTTGGGCCAGCGACCTTCCGATCACAGGCCCACCTTCTCTAACCTCTGTGCCACCACCCCCTACCAATACTTTCCTTACAGTATGTTAAATGTTTAGGCTTTTATTTTATTTAAAAGCATAAATAATAAGAGCTACATTTTATTTGTTGGTATGCTTCAGCTGCAACTTTATACACATATACACATATATATAAGTTTGATAATTTCAATATTCTGTATTCTTTTTAATTTAACTGAAACTTCAAAATAAATTCTCATCCTGTAGTGTTCAGTCTCAAAGTATAAAAATAAGAACAAAAGCTACTACAAAAACTAAAGTGCAGGTGCAGTATACCAAAATAACTAAATAAAATGAAGCTTAAGATCTGTTGAGCATAAATATGACCTACAACAAAAAATATGTTGTCTTTAAATGAGCTATAACTTTCAAAACTTGTGACAAGGTGATCAGCTGACCCTGAAGCTTGTGGTGTTCCAGCTTCCTCGCAGGAATGATTCCATTTCTCTGATGCTCTGTCTTTGATCACCTGCCTCTTTTCTTGGTCCATGGACTGTGAACTCAAGAGACAGACCCGCGCGTATTTTTACCAGAAGTTTAGAGTAGGGGGAGACCCAGCTGAGCTGCGCCCACACCGGCGGGTGGGGGGAGAGAAAAAAGCCAAGCTGCGCTGGTGGGGGGAGGGAGAGACATTTGAGCTGTCACTGTCTGTACCCGCAAATTAAAGCTGGATGGAGAGACGCAGCCAAGCTGTGCGTTGTTTGTTTTTAGCATTTTAGCTAGCTAGTATTGTGGCAGCTAATTAGCATTACGCCAGTACCAACGGTGGATGGGGGTGGGTGTGCAGTTCAGTTCATAGTTTGGCACGCTCGGTTCTGTTAACGGGGCGGGGCAAACACTGACGTACTTACGTCATGAAATTAGCATATCATGATATCATTTATTTTCCCAGGCAAGCTTTTTTTTTTTACTGGTATTATCGTGA
>NC_056505.1:29403483-29404554 GCF_014905685.2 Nematolebias whitei
CTGTATATATCCTAATGTCTATTCTGAAACCCTCATTGGATAAAAATCAAGTGGTAGAGATAACAAACAAAAATCTCATAACAGCAATAGTTAATAGGTTTAGTAATAATGCTGTGTCTGTGATGCACTTGAGACCTGTCCAGGGTGTCCCCCATCTCCTGCACAGTGATGGCTGGATATGAGCACCAGTGACCTCTAGGGCATGGAAAGGATGAAGCGGATAAAGATAATGGATCAATGGATGGATGATGGATGAATGGATGGATTGATGGATGATGTTTGCATGGATAGATGGATGATGAATGTATGGATGAATGATGGATGGATGGATGGATGGATGGATGGATGGATGGATGGATGGAAAGATGATAGATGGATGGATGATGGATGGAAAATGGATGGATGGATGATGTTTGGATGGATGGTTGGGTGGATGAATGATAGATGGAAAGATGATGGATGGATGGAAAATGGATGGTTTGATGATGTTTGGATGGATGATGGATGAATGGATGGATTGAATGTAGGATGGGTGGATAGATTAATGGATGGATGGATGGATGGATGAATGGGTGGATGATGGATCAAGGGTGATGATGGATGATGATGATGATGGATGGATGGATGGATGGATGGATGGATAGATGATGGATGGATGGATGGATGGATGGATGGATGGATGGATGGATGGTCAGCTGTGGCTAAGTGGTTAGAGCAGTTGTCCTCCAATGCGAGAGTTGGGGGTTCTAATCCACCAGCAGTCACATGCCGAAGTGTCCCTGGGCCAAGACACTGAACCCCTCATTGCCTCTGATGTGTGTCCCATCAGTGTATGAATGTGATAAAGCTCTGATTAGTCTCTACAGATTCAGATTAGTGCTGTAGAGATCTAGTAGAGTGCTATATTAATGAGTAAATGAGGACACAGATTGTAGTGTAAAGCACTTTGAGTATCTTGATAATATAGAAAAACTATATAAGTACAGTCCATTTACCACTTATGCATGTATGGATGTATGTGTGTATGGATGGATGGATGGATGGATGGATGGATGGATGGATGGATGGATG
>NC_056505.1:29404564-29409622 GCF_014905685.2 Nematolebias whitei
TGGATGGATGGATGGATGGATGGATGGATGGATGGATGGATGGATGGCTGATGGATGGATGGATGGCTGATGGATGACGGTAGATGGGTGGATATTGGATGATAGATGGATTGATGGATGGATGGGTGGATGAATGGATAATGGCTGGATGGATGATGGAAGGAAAATAGATGGATGGTGATGTTTGGAGAGATAGATGGATGATGGATGGATTGATTGAAGGATAGGTGGGTGGATTAATGGATGGATGCATGGATGGATGATGGATGGAGGAATGATGGATGAATGGATGATGGATGGATGATGTCTGTGTTGTTGTCTTAGGTCGTTTTCACACCAGATAGTCAGGTAGACTCGGTTCGGGACCAATATTCATGAGCTTTTGTTTACATTTGAGCTGGTGCGTTTGCATTCACACTGCACTGTGCAGTCGAGTCAACCTGTTGAACCAACCTGTTCCCCCGCTCGTCTGTGGGGGCGCTGCATCTAGCACTACTGAAAGAAACGACACAAAAACCTCTGAAGACACGTCATCTTCTTCTTCTGTAAATAAAAATAAAAACGAAGTAGCATCAAGTTTTAGCAGTTTTAGGAGTTATATTTTGTCATTTTTCAAAAATGGACTTAGCATGAGCAGAAGATGAGACAGAAGACCATGGAGAATATTGTTTTTCTACACAAGGCAGCTGACGGCTCCATATAAGGTCAAAGAAATCCGTGTTTGTTTACCCTGAGGAGCGGGGTCCGGTCTGTTTACATTCACACTGTACTCAAACTGCGCTGGAGTTCGCTTCTACCGGACCGAGACCTAGGTTTTAGCCCGGACCAGAGTTCACCTTTTTGTTCCGTGACAGAGTTCGATGGCGCGTTCACACCTCCCTAAATGAACCGGACTTTCTAGGAAAACGAGCTAGAGTTTGATTAAAGCGGACTAAACAGGGCTAGTGTGAATGCACCCCTATACAAACATCTACACCCAGTGTACCATACCAGTGTCCTGCCCTTGTTCTCTTGGTGATCATGTTGGGACAGCATTTGCATCAAACCAAGAGAAATCATGTTCTTGTCGTCTTTTGTTGCTAATCCCAGCTCGTCTGTCCAGTGAGCTCAACCACATCTGACTGTTTCAACCTGGAACTGGAAGAGTTTTTTAAATGCAGTTTGTTTTTTCAACGGGGTTTCTGATGTTAGTGGCAGAGTTACTGCAGTCACTGAGGAGTCAAATTAATGACTATCAGCCGGTAACAAAATACATTCTTACCATCTAAAATATTGAAAACAAAAAATTTCCAGTAAAAAAAAAAATTAAAAACCTTTAACCTTCTTTTGCATCAGAGAGTTATCTGAACTAAAACCCACCATGTTGATGTGTGGTACATTATAGTTTTGTGCTGTGTGAACACAACAAAGCATGCTGAAAGTAAACTATTCTATGGAGAACTACTGCAGTTAAAACAATATTAATGAACCAATTAAAATCAATGAAAAACATTTGCTTAAACCAAAATATATATCGTTACTTTTACACTGTTTCCCATGCGTTTACCTGTTTTTCTTCTATTGCTTGAAGTAATGTGTTCAGAAAACAAAACTGTCTTTTTTTTTAGTCTTTCACTGGACATCCTAGAAAAAAACACCTAAATGAGTTATTTTAGAAAATATCTAAATAAGGGTGTATTAAAGTGAAGTTTACCATGTGCATGTCTTGCATTCATGTGTAACTATAATATGTTTCATGTCTCAGCTTTTCGCTCAACTTCTGAATCTCCTTTCAGTGGTTTGTAAATGTACAAAGGAACAGACTAAAATATTTTTTCCATCTTTAAACCGTGTATGAGATGACAAGTTTACCTAAAGTGACAACATGCCTCTGATTTATTTGCATTTGTTTTTGTGTTGTTTGATCTAACACATTAATGGTCTGGTAAATATCTTCAGCCACGTTTTTCTATATTGGAGATTCAAAGGATGGCAGCATGATGCGAGGAATTATCAAAGGCCTCTTCAAGTACTGTATCTACAGATGTCCTTCTAAGACACTTGTGAGTTATATTTGATGTTTGTAACCTGAATGATCCTTATTGTGTCAGCTGTTTGAGTAAAAAAGTTGTTCCAGTGAAAGGTTTACATCTGTGAGTTTAAAAAGAGGCTGAGGCTGTCATAGAAAATCAAACATCACTACCCTGCAAAGTTTGACCTGAAATCTCTCTTAGCGCTCACATCCAGATAGTAGGAAAAAAAATCAACTCAAGATGCACTGAATGCTCCTTGTGTGTTGAGCTGTCTTTCCTGGAGCCACACTCAGCTTTCATCTATAAAGGGGAATTTTGAGACACAAAGATTAGAGGTGATGGAGAAAACTGGACTGCTTTAAAATTAAAAAGATCTGTAGTGAATGTCAAAAATGTAAAAAAAAAACACATAAAAATGGTTTATAACATGAGAAAAATTGATCATATTTCATAAAGTAATAAAATTGTCCCTAGCTACTTTGCAGTTTGACTTTTGTGCACTGGCTGTCTTGCGGTTTTTCATAGTAAGATTGTACACGAAAACATTGTACACAACACATGATTGTTAACTTTAATATTGTTCACTTGATTGGGATAGTAAGAGATACTGTACAGTAAAAAGTAAACTTTTATTTTTTTTTTACTTTGGACAGGCGCCTCTATTTTGTAGTGTTCTCCCAATAAATATATACAAGAGCTGTCATTTCTAACCCGAACCTGGAGCCCGGCCTGGCACGACCCGGATTAGGGCCGGGCCATAATAATGTGTTTAATGTGCGGGCCGGGCTGGTGCCGGACTTTTGATTGCGTCACAGCTGATGATCCAATTATGTATCAACATGGCTTGCCATATAATCACGTGGCCATTTGACCGCGCGCTGACCAGCCTTGAAGGAGATGGAATTTTTTTAAAATTAAAGTAAAAAAATTAATACATTCAAACAAATGCAACATCTTTGTTCTTTCCTTTAGAAGGTGGTGGTGTAATTTAAAAAAAGATTCAGCTGCACTCAGCGGACGCATATAGCTAACGACCCAAACAGGTGAGATCCCAAAATGTCCTCGCAGATGTCAGAGCAGGGTCCATGTCTGAATAATGCAGAATGCAGGCAGAAGCAGGGATTTAATGCACTTTGACGGCCATGAAAGGACAAAGACCCTTCAGCTCTGATCTTCTGCCCCTTTTACTCATCTGCACATGTTCACCAACCGTTAATAACTATATAAACAGTCAAAGATTAATTAAAAATGTTGTGGGGGGTTTCAGGTTCGGACCTGTAATTAATGTTAATTCCTCGGGTCGGGCGGGGTTCAGAAATTATAGCTATGGGCTGGGACCGTGTCGGGTCAGAGCTTTTGGGCCCGAATGCAACTTTAGTCTGTACTGTATCGTCACTCAGAAGGACTACATTTCCCAGAATCCAACAGTGCCCCACCCAGAAACCCCATTGCCTTCTGCTGAAATGAAGGGAAAGTTTTGATCCGATCTCAAAAAGTTTGGTCCTTATTCATAGTAACTTAGGTGCTCAGTGGATGCAAAGAGCTGCATGGAACGGACCAAGAACGTGACCAGAACCAGACCTCCAGACCCACTGGTGAATCTGAGTGCCGCCCACCGACCCACGAGGGCTACCAAGCAGGGAGGCATCGCCCGGAGTTCCAACGGTCTTTCCAGAGCCCTCTGGGACAATTTCCATCTGGATTTTCAACACTTGCTTTTGTCAAGGATGGATGTATTCACCTCCTCTCCCTCTTTGCTTTGCTTTTGCTCTGTCCTGTCTGTGAAACTGCTTCTAAGCCTCTCTCTACATATCTTCCGAATCATAACTTTGGATTTGAATTTGGTCAGTTGGTCCCTCAGCACAACTGATAACATTTCTTCAAAGAGAAGACAGGCTTTGGGTGAGCCAATTTGCCCTGTTGGCACGCACACAGGTGGATATCTCATCGACTTGGAAGACTTGATGACGTGTCTATCTCTGCTGCCATTTGTGGATTTTAAGGACACATTTATAATTGGATTTATGTTAACTGGTTCCAGCTTTTTTGGATTCAGCTGGTTGCTGGTTTATCTACAATCAAGGAAGTCGTCGGCAGCAAATTTGGACCCGATCATGCTGCTTGCCTTATGATGGCTTGGTTCGTGCCTTGAGCACCCAGACTCAAATGCTTTTGGCAGAATGGATCATATCTCTGGGATTATTCTCAGGCACGGTCCATTGCTGTGGCCATGTAATTTAGATGCTTAGAACTGAGTGGACCAACACAGACTCAAGGAAGATGTAAAAACAAATGCATGAGAAGTGTCAGATCGTCACTAACGATGGTGACACTGCAGTACAAGCTTATTTTTTTTAAACATTATTCTAAAAATTGTGATTTCTAGCTAAGCTGTGTTGCCAAAGCACAATCTATAAGTAGCGACCGTGTCATTAAAAATGTTTTATGATCATTTATTAAGGCAAAGAGATAGAATGTGCTATTCAGAGAAAAATGTTTGTTCTGAAGGCATAAAGCCTGAAAAACTTTCACTAATTCATTTTGTGTGTGTGTTGGGGGGTGTTGGTATTTGAGTAATTTCGAACCGAAATAAACAAATGCTACCTGGATAAATGGCAAAAAAAACACTGATGCATTACAATAACACCTCACAGAGCAAACATTATGTGGTTTATAATTTATCAGCAACTGTCAAAAATCCATATTTAACTTTGGGTTCAACATAAGAATGGGAAGTCTGAGATTGTCATGTATGTTCCCATACAATGGGAAAATTAATTATCTGCATTTAACCCATCAAATGCGAGATACACCCAGGTAGAGCAGTGTGCAGTTATGTGGACGCCCAGGGAACAGTTGGGGATTGGGTGTCTTGTTCAGAGACACCACGACATGTGGGATTGGATTGGCTGGGAGTCAAGTCGTGACTTTCTGATCCCGAGTCGGCTACCCTGCCTCTGCCCCACCTCGGCCCCCTTCAAAGAAAGCTATTCATTCATTATATATATATATATATATATATATATATATATATATATATATATAT
>NC_056505.1:29409632-29415909 GCF_014905685.2 Nematolebias whitei
TATATATATATATATATATATATATATATATATATATATATATATATATATATATATAAATGCAAAAGAGCAAAACAACATTATGCAATTTGCTAAAATTGCACACGTGTCTTAATTTTTTGCATAGATTTGTCAGTCCTGCAACTTATATGCCAAATCAACTATATACTTTTTTTCCATATTCATAATGCAATTTTTGACAGACGCTTTAAATTTCGAAGAACTGCAACAGCGAGTCCTCCCATGTGCGCTCGCTTTACTCAGCTGGTGCAGGTGGAGGAACACTGGAGAGCTAGCGGCTCCGGCTGCGATGAATGGATTGATAGATGGATAGACGGATGGATGGATGGATATAGATGGATGGATAGATGGATGGATTGATAGATGGATGGATAGATGGATGGATTGATAGATGGATGGATAGATGGATGGATAGATGGATAGATGGATGGATAGATGGATGGATAGATGGATGGATTGATAGATGGATGGATAGATGGATGGATAGATGGATGGATGGATAGATGGATGGATAGATGGATGGCGCCGCCCAGGCGAAATTAAGCTGCTCTCACTTTTAAAGTGCATTTATTAAGAAAAAGTTAAACTGAGACACACCTTTGCTATAATGTCGAGCAAACAAATAATTGTTTTTAAGTGTTAATCTTGTTAAATTTTGAAGAACTGCAACAGCGGGTCCTCCCGTGCGCGCTCGCTTCACTCAGCTGATGCAGGGATGGAATGGATGGATGGATGGATGGATGGATGGTGCCGCATCACCTGTCGAAATGAAGCTGTTTTGACCATTAAATAAACATATAATAAATGTGACTTATAAATGTTTTTTGTTTCTCTTTATTATGTCTTTTTTTGACATGCGACTAATACTCCGGAGCGACTTATGCGCCAGAAAATATGGTATTTCTATTTTTATGCTGTTTTACTGCATAAAAACTGCAATATTGCATAATAAACATGACATGTAAAGCTACTATTGACTGTGTAACACCCCATGTCGGGGAAGCCAAAGTATTTTCAAATGTTTCTCTTATTAAAAACGTACGACCTTCACAAAGTTCTGATTTGAGTAAAGGAGTTTCTGTTTCCAGAAAAGTACAAATACAGACAGCAACTAAATATTTTCATTCATATACATACAGTGTGTTTTAATGCTGGTTTTCATTGTGGAGATTGCTGTGTAAATAGATTTTTTGTAGGTGATCAAAGGTTATTGTCATCAGTAAATGTTTCAATAACTGATGACTGAAACATGTAGATTCTTATTAACAGAGTTTTGCAGTTTCACTGTCGCTGTCGTTTCTTTACACTTTTGTACATCAGGCAATGCCATAAAAATGAAAGTGGAATTTTTTTTCCAAACTTGTGAAAACTGAAGGGAGAAAAGGGGCAGAGCAATGTGATCTGAAAACAAATGAATGGATTTCGAAGCTCCATTTCAGTACATAGTTTGTAGTTTTCATTAATATGTGTAATAACCTCTTGTTGCATTAATGCTGCCTGATAGGACAGTGTGGTTTACATCTATTTTATTTAAAACAGGGTAGATTTTGCACTCTTAGAATGAACCAGGTAAAGTATTTTTAAGTGACAGTTTTGAAAGTGACAGTTTGATAGAGACTTATCAAATGTTCGTTGTGTGGACACCAGGAAGAATAGTCTCTACTATGGTAGAAACTAATGGGGATCCTTAAATAAATAAAATGAATAAATAAAGAAAATGTTCACAATCATCCCGAGGCTAAAAGTCATATTTTTCTACACATTATTTGATTTTAAAACCTTTCTGAATATTATACTGTGTAAATGATCATTACGTATGGAACAAAACATTTTTCTGAAATTGAGTCAGACCTGAAATTTACCATCCAGCTGCTTTGATTGTTGGTCATTAGTAGAAAAACCAACTAATTTTACACATTTTTCCATCCGTTGGTGCAGCATGGCTATAGGCTACACTGTGTAATGGGAAGTCATTAGCTTTCAGTCTGATGCAGTTTGTTCTCAGTCCCTTGCTGCTACATTTATATTTCATATCTCATGTTTCACACTGTATTAACAGCTGTGGCTTGTTTTTGCCATCTGCAGACGCTTACTTTAGTTTACTTGGCTTTGTAATAATAACATGTTTTCTTCTTGCAACTCTCTCTATAGACAACATCCTGCAAATTCTTGACAGGTGCTGAGGCATTTGCTCTCGAGACGTGGTGAGGAGGGTTATTACTGCATTATTTAGTTTGGCTGAAATAAACAAACACATCCTGGTATCATCTGTGCCTAGCTAGTCAGGACAGTGCTTTGCATAGCTCCAACTTGGAGCAGCAAATTATTGTTTGCGTTGTCTGGCAAGAACCTCAGCGCCCCTTCTCACCTCCAGCAAGCCCCACTTAGTGGGGAATATTTTCCTTCCCATACCCTCTCATTTATTCACCATCTCCTCCTTTTATGACCTTTTTACATTCACCTTGCCTTGTTTCACCTACTTGCTATCACCACAGTGGCTCAGGTTCCGCTCCACAGTCTAGTTTCAGTATAATAACTTGACACTTCACATTGCATTAGTCTTAGTCCTGACAACAAGGTTATGTGACCTATAGTGTCAGAGAGCATACAGCATAGTTGCCTGGAATAGCTATTTATCAAGACAGCTTTGGGCCACCTATGAATCAGAGCATAACAAATAAAGATGTGAGGCAGTTAAACCGAGGACATATTTGTTCAACTACTAGTCTTAGCTGGCAGTTAGAACCACACAGGGTTATTTTTACATTTCATAAAACACTTAATTTGAATCCAGTGCAAGACATCCCAACGTATTGGAAACATGTAAACATTATCAGAGGTTATTTTCATTACTACGATCACGATTCATTTTGAAATACTGTATGCACAGTGCAGCACTTTGTTAAGTTTTCCAAGAAATTAACTAACTGGTCTATTTTTGTTTTGCATCTCAACTCACGTTTAATTCGCAGCTTTTTTTTAGAACAAAGCTCCATTTCAAAGTGCTTTAAAAACTAAAAAGAATGGTTTAAAAAAAAAAAAACATCTTCAGGAACTGTACTGACTGAGCTCTGTTTAGCCAAGCGCTCGTGGTGATGTGGTGAGAGAGGCCTGAAGCTGCAGAGAAGAAAGCCTGTCCTGAGCCCTCAGGAGGTCATTAGGAGACCAGTGACCTCACTGGTTCAGATTTGAAAAAGCTGCCCACTAGCATGATGTCCTTTTTAAAAATTATTAGTCATTCAACCACCTCTGGCCATCAAATCTGATGAGTGCACTGCAAATGATTTTATTTCAATATAATGTTGTAAAAGACAAAACATTATTGTTGAATCACATGGACCAATTCAATAAAATTCAATTCAGTTTATTTATATAGCGTCATGTCACAGCAGAAGTCGTTTCAGGACACTGAACAGAAACATTCAAATATAAAAATAATAATTTAACATTATTTATCTGAGGAGCAGACTGATTTGAATTTAACTCCATCACAGGCTCTCATCTTGAGCAAGCATGAAGGCGACAGTGGAAAGGAAAAACTCCCTCATGAGGAAGAAATCTTTAGCAGAACCAGACTCAGGACAAGCGACCATCTGCTTCGACCAGCTGGGTTTGAGAGGAACAGCTACACAATGGCAGGGAATCACATGTTAAGATAAAAAATAATATCAAATGAAAACTATTAGATTTTAACAATTCATTTAAGGAAATTAGGTCTATTTGTCCTCTAGTAGTCTAAACCTATAGCAGCATAACAAGCCAACCCTATTTATAGGATTTATCAAAAAGGAAAGTCTTAAAACTGGACAATGTGTCAGCCTCACGGACAGAAACTGGAAGTTGGTTCCACAAGAGAGGAGCCTGATAACTGAAAGATCTTCCATCCAATGTGCTTCTGGAAACTCTAGGAACCACAAGTGAGCCTGTAGTCTGAGAGCAAAGTGCTCTGTTAGGAAAATATGGAACAATAAGATCACTAATATAAGATGGAACTAGGTTGTTGAGAGCTTTGTAGGTTAGAAGTAAGATTTTGAATTTAATTCTGAATTTGACAGGGAGCCAATGGAGAGAAGCTAAAACAGGAGAGATATGATTTCTCCCATTAACTCCAGTTAAGACTCTGGCAGCAGCATTTTGGATCAACTGAAGATGTTTTAAAGAAGTATTTGGACACCCAGATAATAAACCATTGCAATAGTCCAGTCTAGACGTGACAAATGCATGAACCAGTTTTTCTGCATCATTTTTAGATAAGATGGTTCAAATTTTAGTGATATTACGCAGGTGGAAAAGGTAGTTCTAGTAACATTTTTAATATACACATCTTACAATAGTAATAATGATTGAAAAACATGATGTGAATATCATCTTCTGCCACACCGTGAGTTGTCCTAAAAAAGTTTTTTACTGTCACTAATGATGCAGCTTAGATTTGTTTGTTTCAGGATGCGAAAGCAATTTAGCAGGAGTGACTAACAAGCAGGACTGAGGCAGACTATGAAATCAAAAACACTTTATCAGAAACAAAACTAAAATACTGCAGAAGATAGGATAACAACAAACCGACAATACCAACCAATGTGTAAAACAGAGCTGAGAAAAAGGATAGCTGGCATCAAAGGAACATGAAAACCATGAGAATCTTCCAATTAACTAAGGAATCTAAAGAATATACATATACTGTTCTGAACAAATAACTCAGACAGGGACTAAAGCCATGGCAGTCAAAGACTGAGGGAGAATTAAAGCTAATTGCTGCAGTGCTGAAGCAAGAGTCAACACAGCTAGACTTTCTTTAGGCTCTTTTCACAAATAGTCCAGTGAAATGGCAGCAAGGACCAGTTTGTCTTTATCTGTCCTCTGACCACCCATAAATCACTGATGGAGTCAGCTACTTCCTGCACAGATGTGAGCTTTCAGATATGAAGTGAACATTGAGGAACCAAAAGAGGTGTAGAGCAGAACTCAACGAGTTGACGGGAAGTGCGATGCATTGAATGTGCGCTGAACGTCTTCCTTCTAACATGATGAATGAACTCAGTTCACTGATTCTCTTTGTGGTTAACTCGTTTTTTTTTTTTAACTAAATGCAAAGTTGCTGTGTGTCATTATTGCTCTTCACTGGATACAAAATTGTTTTTCTTTTAAATTTTTTAGCTGTCAATATGTGGACAGGTCACTTCATCACATTACTGATCCACAAAGCTTGCTTCCTTTTCACATGTTGACCATTTTGGCTCTGTTACTACCTCGCCTTTTGGCACAAAAAAGTGTCAGAGATGAGTTGGTTTTAACGTCCTTGCTGCCTTGGTCTGATCAGAAATCCCACTAAAGCAGGGGTGTCAAACTCACTTACAAAATGGGCCAAAATTAAAAACTTTTTCAAACTAAGCGCCAATTTCAGAATCTACATGAACCCAAATCAGATATTTTCTTGGTCACAGGTTCCTCAACAAGAGTTTGATTGGTCTCATTTGATGTTCCCTGTTGTGCTTTCCACATCATGATCAAAGATTAGTGAAAAAAATTCAAGAGATAGAAGTATTTTACGTTTCACATATCATCTTGGGGGCCAGATAAGTCAACAAGGGCCACATTTGGCCCCTGGGCCTTGAGTTTGACACATATGTACTAAAGATTCTAGAAGGTGGTTAGGTCCCAAACTGAAGTGCTTAATGAAACTGCTTTTTGTGTTAGCTGTCTTGCCAAACCTAAAACTTCATTCATAGATAAAACACTGCAAACATAGTCCATCTAACCTAGTCTTACATTCTTATATCCAGCAAAAAAGGATGTTTGATCTTGTTTTGAGACATATGCTAAGCAAGAGCAGAAAATGTTACATTATTAATCTTGTTTTTGATAATATACATCTCTTATTTCTTACTTAGTTAACAAATCCTAAAAATAGTTACTTTACATGCATATTAAGCAAAAATGCATCACAGAGATATGTGTGAGATCATACTGTATGTTTAAGAACATTTTTTAGCTGTAAAAACTTGTTTCAAGACCTCCCAGTAAGAATTCACACTATTTGCTCATTTATTTTCAATCTTTACAAAGCTGCAGGGTAACAATACTTTTTTTTTTTACAACATAGACAACAACAAATCACATGTATGATATTATGAACATTTCTCTTCCACTGTTTCAAGGTTATTCATTTGAATTTTTAAGTACAATGACATCATCAAGGTTATATTTTAATTATATATATATATATATATATATATATATATATATATATATATAT
>NC_056505.1:29416009-29423920 GCF_014905685.2 Nematolebias whitei
ATATATATATATATATATATATATATATATATATATATATATATAATATCTGTGAATTGGTAGATCTTTTGGACTTTATGTGAGTTTGCAAGTTTTTTTACACATTTGACTTCTTTACATAAGCCACATGATACCTCAATACTTCATTCATAAAAGCATTGAAATGGATGGATGAATGGATAAAAATATTGTTATTGTGTTGTTTTAGTATTTTATGTATGCATTGCATTTTGATTGTCTACTGTTGTCATCATTCTTTGTTAAAATCTGGTCTCTCTTGGAAATGAGTCCCCGAGGCTCAATGGGATTAACCTGTATAAATAAAGGTTGAATGAATATGTGCATTGCAAAGTAATGCATTCATAATAAAATGTTAAAATGACAAAAAAAAAAAAAGTTTTATGTTAAAAAGGTATATATGTGAGGAAAGATCAGATAACTTTGTAAGTAACACTTATACTCACATTATTCAGTGGCCTTTCATACTATAGAAAGTGAAATTATTGCTAATATAAAACAACAAATTAGTTGCCAAAGTTTCCAAAATTCACAGAGACATTAGACAGACTTGATCAATGCAATGTATATGTATTTATTATCTTTGTTGCCAGTTTGATTTTTGTGCCTACCTTCCAAAAATGTAAATGTCAGCTGCTGTATACAGGAAACTATTCTTTCTTTCTGATTTTCTCATATGATTAAATAAACAACAGTGTCATGAGTCTGTTATAGATGAGGTTTTTATTGTTTAACTTGCTATAATAATACATTTTTGAAACTGAACAATGAAATCCTGTTTTCACAGAGAAGCTGTTTGCAAACCAACAAAACTTTTCTTTCTTTCGTTCTTGTCATAACATTTCATGAGTTCACCTTAAACTGTCCCGACGTCTGAGCAGGGTTGTGTTACTGACGCCAAATCAGCCAACTTCCTGTGGGCCACATCATTCTTTTGAAACGACACCTGAACCCAAACATAGTTTATTCTAAAGGAGAAGAATCCTGAATTACACATGCTTTTTATTTCTGCTATTTTTACATAAAAATAGGGTCAAAAAGCAGATTTTAGTTGATGTTTTGTTACAGCCTCACTAAGATGTCATGTTAGTGTAGCAACACGTGCATTTTGACTGACTGAATAAAATCAAACAGAAAATGCATTTGTAATTACAGCAAATTAAGTTTGTCATTAAAACGACAGCATTTATGTTTAAGAACACCCTCAAAACTTTTCACATCTGTCTCCTGTGACTCCGGCGTTCTTTAGGAACCACTTTACAGAACCAGTGTAACCACCACGATGCATCACTCTGCTGCATAATTTATTTAGTTGCACAACAAGTAAACCTCTATCACTCTCGCACACAATCACAGCTTTGGCAAACGTGTTTATCTTGTTTATTTCTCTCTTGCTCTCTGCTCGGGTCTCTTGGGTCTGAGCGGCCCCTGTCTGTTTCCTGGTCATGTCTGGGAGCCCAGGTCTGTAGGCACCAGTATTATTTTCCCTCTGTAGCTCTTGTCGCTGACATGGACCTGGATAATTCATCTTACTAATGGCAGGTGGGTCAGTTGAGCACTATAACTGTGATTTCCATGTTTTTGCTGTTACTCTGATATGAAAAAAAGCAGCAAAACTGACTTCATGAGAAATTAGCTCCACTTGTCATCGACGTGTTTAGCCTTTAAATGGATTTGCCAAAAAAAATTGGATTTGCAAAGACAAATACCAGTGATTGGGGTGAACCAGTTATTGAATAATTTATGATTTTTCCTCCATAAAATATTTATTTTCCTTTAAAACAGAGAAACTGTTCAAGATTGGAAACGAATTTAAGTCCTCAAGTGGCACTTAGATTTCATCCCTGTTGAACAAAACTAACCGTGAGACAGATAATAAAAGACATTTTTTCCACATACATATAATGAGCCCTGTGCTTTTTAAAGAGTTAACAGATTTTCTTGAGAGTTACTTGTATGAAATCAGTTGGAGTCACTGGGCCATGAATCTCCTGAGAGAAGTGTACACGAAATGAGCCCGGGCTGATTTCAGACAGGAGGAAGGTCGTCACCACACAAATGAAAAACATGAGATGTGGTTCAAGGTCTAATCAAGTCCTCAGACTGCACTCACTGGGAGCAATTAAGTTCCTCCCTCTCGCTGAACATAGGTAACCAGATCCCTCTATTGACATTCTCAATAAAAGGTCATTTACTGTATGGATAAAATGATCAGCTTGTGTTCGTCTGAGAACCTCGAGGCACAAGAATGGACTTGAAAATTGTATCCGGAGCTACAACCTAAAATAGTTAGTTATTCACAGAATTGACAGTGACACAAAATCAAAGAAATGATTCACATGAAAGAGCAAAAGGAATACGTTTAGAGTTTTTTTTTTTCTAGAGTAAATGATGCAGCATGCGTTTGGAATCTACATGCAGCATCTTCACGGCATGAATTTCAGGACCTTGGCACCGAGGCCAACTCAACCGCAGGAATTCATTACCATCATTGCTAGTCTGACACAAATTAAGTGCTGGTACTTTGTGTCGTGCCTCTCCGACCACAATACTTCATCATAAGTCATCCTTAATTTGTATGGTTGTCACAGGCACTTGTTGTCAAGCCTGTTAGCTTGCTGCTCTCTTTGTCAGAGCCTGGCGGGATTGTTGAGACTGGCAGGGAAAGAGCAAAGCCACTTTCACTCTCTGAACCCATCTACAGTCTTTATAAAGCTCGCGTTTGCCTCTCAGCCAAAGTATAAAATATAGTCCTCCAAAAAGGCTCGTTGAGCTGTTTCCCTACAAATACACTTTTTTAAAATAAGGAAAGAAAGAATGAAAAAATGAAAATGGTAGAACTCATGCTAGTCCAAGCTGTGAGAAAAGGTTTTGGCACAACACAGTGTTTTTATCAAAAGTTTCATTTCCCCATCCTTTGGCAGCAAACATCTTACATTTTTTTTCTTCCTAAAAGCATCTGGTTTTTGAAACACAGTCATTTGAGTTTGTGGTAACTTTGATGCCAATCAAGTTGGCTCTAATAAAATACAATAAGGTTTGTTAACGGTATCAGAAAGACACAGATTTAGATGTGACTTGAATCAGGTTGAAGCTTCATTTTGCCATAAAAATATGAAGCAGATGTAAAGTCCCTCGAGGCTCCACGGTGGTGCAGCTGGTTAGCACTGTTTCCTTACAGCAGGAATGTTTTCCTCATGCATTTTCTCCGAGTACTCCGTTCCCCCCTCTCCCCAGACTAAAACGTGCATGTTAGATAATTTGGTAACTCTAAACTGACTCCTGCGTGAGTGTGTGCATTTGTGCTTGTGTCTCTATGGGCCCTGCAGTGTACCCGACCCCTCATCTAATGGCAGCTGGACAGAAAAGCGCACATTTATTTCAGTATAGTTAGATCATTATCGTGGTTACCTGAATAAAATTGGGCAATCGTTGAGAATTGCCCCTTTTTCAACTAAACCAATGATGGGTCCAAAACTGAATTCAGTATAAACATTTGCTGAGGAATTTGTAAATTTTGCAATCGTGAACAATTTAGAAATGACCAAGAAAATAACTATTTTCTTACTTTAGGCTAGATGAGAGTCAGTATCATTTGATTTCTTTATGTTCTTGTTCTCATTTATGTATCTACCTTTATACTTAATAAATATACCTGGACACTTTTGCAAAAACACATTAAACAAACAAACAAAAAAATAAATTTGCTGAGTTACTTAACTAAAAAAAAAAAACTGGGCAAGGAAACAACTGTACTTTAGTCTAAAAAAAGTTAAATCTGGTCCTCTGGACATTCAATTTTTTTAGATTTTCAATTAAACTTTTTTAGATTTTTCTACCTGGATTATTGGGCATGCATCAGGATATTTTAAACTGTACTTTAGGTTTATATACACCATATTTTCCAGAGTATCCATAGTTTGGCCAGTCTTGCGACTTATAGTCTGAAGCAACTTAAATATGTTTTTTTTCTATTCATGGAGCAATTTTTGATTGAAGCTTTAAATGTTCAGTCATACCAAAGAATAAACATTAGAAGTCCCTCTAGGCTTTTGACAACTATATGTTGTTCTTCTACTGCTACCCCAGGGGTGGGCAATTATTTTTTCCATGGGGCCACATGAGAAACAGCAAATATTGTGGAGGGCTGGCACAAATGACTTTTTCATTCAACGTTTATTTAGACAGGTAAATCCCATTGAGCCTCGAGGACTCATTTACAAGAGAGACCTGATTTCAAGTTAACTCAATACTGCATAATAATAGTATTTCATTATTAAAAGCAGTACATAGCACTGTTTTAACAAGCTGGTAAGAGTATTTGTTATGATTAAGCAACGAAAAAGCGAGGTTTCCCTACAAAAATGTCATTTATTCAATTAAATTTCCCAGTACAATGGTAAACTGTTAACATTTTTACCATTTGTTACGTTATATTAGTGATCATTTTCAGTCACATTCACCCCAAAACTCATTTTGAGTTTTATATACTGCTGGAAAAAGTTCTTATCTTTCTAAATATATCACAAGATTGTCTTTGTACTCCAAATATTATGAAACATCATATAATAGTGATCGTCACTGAACTGTGATTTCGAGTCCCGGTTCTTTACGTGCCTACATTTGTAGTCTAAACATCTCCTTTGGTGTTTATCAGTTCTTTTTTCTTGTTTAGTGAGAGAAGTCTAGTCTCTGTTGGGCTTTAACGGAAATGTTAAAGTCAGGTTGAAGGTCTGAGGTGGAGATGTGAAGCAAAGCTGACATCATCAGTGAGAGAGGATCTATATCTGGATTTGGTTAACTTCATTTGTTTACATATGTATTTTGTAATTCCCCTTACGGGGGCCGGTCAGAGTCAACCAAAGGGCCGCATGTGGCCCTGGGGCCGTACAATGCCCAGGTCTGTGCTACCCCCTCCCCAAACCTTAGCTTAAGCCCTATTCACACGGGAACCTAAACGGTAAATGGACTGTACTTATATAGCACCTTTCTATCTTGTCAAGATACTCAAAGCGCTTACACTACAATCTGTGTCCTCATTTACCCATTCATACAGCACTCTAATAGATCTGTACAAAGCTAATTAAACAAATCATTCTAAAGAGACTAATCGGTGCTTTTAGATCACATTCATACACTGATGGGACACACATTGGACCTAGGGACCACATGTTATTTGTAATAATTACGGAGATTTTTTGTGTTGTTAATCCCGTGCGAATCGGCCATGTCAGTAATTGGAATATCAAAAATTCCCCCACAAATTACCCACTATATTTTGCTGAACTCCGAGGTCCTCTGATAATACTAATCCAATGCGAATAGGCATCTCTGTGATTTGGACAGAAATGGGCGGGATCCGACATGTAATGAGGTGCTTGTTGTTTTTGTTTAAGCAAAATCATTTGGGAAAAATATAGAACAAGGTTATTTTAAATGAACGCGCTGCTTGCTTCGGCTTTAAAATAAAAAAGCTTTTTTTTTTCACTTCGGCTTTTATGCTACTACTTCCTTCACCACAGATGACAGCAGGTGCGTAGACACGCGTGTGATCATCTGACCCATCCATCCATCCACTCATCCATCCATTATATTGACCAGCTTCCTCCTTTTTGGGTAGCGGGAGTCACTGGTGCCTATGTCCAGCTATCACTGTGTGAGAGGCAGGGGACACCCTGGACAGGTCGCAAGTTCATTTCAACTGGCGGGGTCAACGGACGCCAGTGACAGCTGTCCATCTGAGCTTAACGTGGCTTATTTTACCTCTTAAACCGGGCGGTCGGACCTGCCTCCTCCTCAACAAGTAGATTAACACAATTTTATATTGTACATTCTTTACTTTTCTTTAGTGCTGTTTTGTAAAACCACATCAAAACCTGAGACTGGCCCAGCCCTCACATTAAGCACATTATATGGACCGGCCCGGTCACGACAACGCAGCGTATTAACATCATATCCGGAAGATGTCCGTAAATTTCAGCTAAATCTCAGGTCATCCCATGCGAACGCGCCACATAAAAAGCAGACGTTGGGGGAGTAATTTATTTATTACATGTGGCGTTTAGGTAAAACTAATCCCGTGCAAATAGGGCTTTAGAGACAACTGAGAAACACGTAACACAAGTAAAATGCCCCCCAAAGTGATGTGGAATGAGAATGGTGAATTTACCGGTAACTTGCTTGTTGGACTCGTTGTCTTGTTATGTTAATTAAGCCTGTTCAGGATCCCAGGTATGTTCTCTGTGTTATTGTTATTTCAGGTTAAATGTTCTTGCACTTTGTGAAATACACTTCTAAATAAATGTGACTGATACTCCAAAGCGACTTGTGTTTTTTTTTCCTCTTGATGAGGCATTTTTTGACTGATGCAACCCATACTCCGGAGCGACTTCTAGTCCAGAAAATACAGTATATTTCACTAATTAGTAATCATTCTGATACTATCTCGTAAAACGTTTGACAAAATTTATAAAGCTAGATGACATTTTAAAGGCGGCATGTGACTCAGTTGGTACAGCTGCTGCCTCTCAGTGACAAGGTTGCCGGTTCAAATCCCAGCCCTGGATCTTTCTGAGTGGACTTTGCATGTTCTCTCTGTGCATGCGTGGGTTTTCTCCGGGTACTCCGGTTTCCTCCCACAGACCAAAAACATGCATGTTAGACTGATTGGTAACTCTAAAATTGTCCCTAGGTGAGAGAGAATAATTGTGTCTCATTTGTCTCTATGTGTCCCTGTGATGGACTGGAGACCTGTCCAGGGTGTACCCCGCCTCTCACACAGTGATTGCTGGACATGGGCACCGGCGACCCCCCGTGACCCAAAATGGAATAAGCGGGTAAAGATAATGGATGGATGGATGGATGGTGTCTTTGTCTCGGGATTGTCCTCATGGTGTGTTTCTGCCTTCTGTCCTGTATCCTGTTTTCTCATGAGTACGCTGCCTGGTCAGCTTCGGCTTTGTTTTTTTTTTTTTACATACTTTTGACTTTTTCCATGAGCCTCCTGTCGTCCTCCTGCACTTGGGTTCAACACTTCGTACGGCAGAACCTGACAACGTGAACATAAAATAAACAGCATTTAGCTGATATTGATTTATTTATTTTTTCTTTGCCACTGTAATTGTTTATTTGAATTTCTGGTTTGCATTTAGATATTTTTCAAATGTTTTGCTTATTTCTAGTCTTAAAAAAAGGTTTTGTGTGGTTTTAGTTTTACCTCGACTTGTGCTGGTAAATTACTTTGGTTTGTTTTATGAAATTATTATATATTTTAAATGACTAGCTTTAGTACTTCTGAATTCATATGATATCAGGAAGTTATTCTACTTTTAAACAACTCAACCCGTAATTGTACAACTGAACTTATAGAGGTTTTTCTTTCTCAAAGCCTGTGCAACATGATTTTTAAGGCACTTGTGCAAAGAGGATAGCTGAGATGTTTTCAATATTTTCATTTCATCAGTCCAATCAAAAATCAATGCTAATCTCAAAGTTTTTATTGCATTGTTTTGTCCAAGGTGTCCCCCACCCCTTGCAGTGACTACTGAGAGCTGCCTGCAAACCAGAAAATAAATAAATAAAATAAAGAAAATGGATGGATAAATAAGGAATGCAGCATTTTAAATTAGCCCCTCTTCAGCACAGTTCGACTTGGTTCAGTTCGGTCCATGTTGCATTTCCAAATGCAAGTTCAGTACCGGTTCTGTAGGTGGGGTCCAGAATCCAACTCGCCTTACCAGCTGGTGGCAGTAGTGCCCCCTTAAGCTATTTACTAGCCACCACTGAACATATTAAGAAGAAGACCCTGAAAAGATACACAACCAAAATGAAGGATCTCATTGGTTTATTCACCATTATACTCAGTCTGTGGCTTTTTGTCAAACGTCATATATG
>NC_056505.1:29428920-29447872 GCF_014905685.2 Nematolebias whitei
ACATTATGAAGTGACGTAAAATACTAAAATGTTGGTTTATGCCATGAACGATGTTTAAAGCCATTTAACATATTATTTTATTTTATTTTATTCATTTATTCATTCATTTAACAAAACAATTTCATCAAAAATAAAACTATGAATGAAAAGAGTGCAGTAAGAAGAAAAATCTTATATCTGCCCCTTATTTAAAAAAAAAATAAAATAACTTTAAACAATCACTTAAATTAATCACATTAATATCCACTTTAAAGCTAGGAATAAAAAGAAACATGTTTTGTGTTAGCAGAATTTAATTCTAACCTTAAAACTTATCCAACATTAATAAAACTATTTTGCCTTTTTGGACATACATGCATAAACTTGTACAAATTGTATTGAGACGAGATTAATACAGCCTCATAAAATCAATGATGATGATGATATTGATAATTACAAGTTATTATAAGTACATTCTTACTTTCATTTTGAACCCTGTTTGCACAGAAACGGCAGCCCTTTGCAGGAAAACCTCTGCTTTCTATTTTCAAAATGCAATGAGTCAAAGAGCAAAAGCTGAGACTGCCCTTATCTATAAACCACTCATTCATATTAGCTGCTTTCCCATAACTGGGCACCCTTAATGGTTACATTAACCTAGTAAAATAGACAAGTTAACAGTCTACCCAATATGTGTAGAAAGCTCTAAATTTAGCTGGGCCTCTAAAATCCTCCTCTGCTAACTATTATTGTACACAGGTTGGCAGTCTATAGTCCAGCCTGTAAAATCTTTCAGGAAGGGTCATTAAGGATATTTCATTATCTCCATATTGCCAAGGTCAGGTTGTCCATATATCCACTTTAAAGCTGCTTGGGGAATATGCTGCGACTGTAGTATAATAGACCAGAAAATGTCCACACCAGGAATGATGGGAAATCAATATCAGGCCCCGCTCATCAATACAAACCCCATTTTCACAAGCAGGAAGACGGTTCTCTTGGAAAAAAAAAAATGTTCAGGGAAATAGATTGAATCAGAGCTCCAAAATAAAATAAAACAATGTTTTATTGTTAATAAAATGTTTGCTTTTTTTCCTGCACAAAATGCTGGGAGACACACAATGGAAGGGGTTTACATTCGTTTGGCTTGATTTTGCTTTAATCTGCCAGCACTGGATTAGACAGTCCATAAACGTCCCAGCACAGTCATGTAACCACGTTAAAGGAGAAAGAAACATGGGTTGTGACAATGATTTGCTACATTTGTTACAGCCGTGGCAGCCAAGAGCCTCAGTCTGTTTGGTCTGTTGATGCCTTTAGTTTATTTCAGGAGAAATTAGAACATGAGCAATGAAATGTTCATATCTTTGCAACTTAGGGAAGATATAAACCACCCAGTCATTAACTTCTCCGCTCTTATTGTGATCATAATTTCATATTGACCATTCTAATCAAGTAAAGCCAGAATATATGATGCACATAATACTCATCTGAGATGGAAGGTAAAGCAGCCAGTGCATGCAGGCTATGTGTTAAATAAACAAAGCTGAGCGTGTTGTGGTCCAACATGGAATTTACAATGTACCATGGTGGAGAAAAGAGAAAACAGCCTGTGGTTGTTTAACCAGCCAGCGGTAGCCTTGGGCGTTGTTTGTTTATGCAGCACAGCTTCCAACAAATGAATATCACACAGGCAAACTGATGTTGGAAGAGAAGAACCCTGCATACAAAAGCATCTCCCTCCCTCGCCAAACGACCAGCAGCATCCAAACAATCCCAGATACTTCATCTGTTGGTTTTAGGTCTACCTCTTCAGGTTGTGAAATGCATTTATTTGACCTGAATTATCCTAAAGCACAAACACTGACTCACTCTCCTCGCTGTACAGTAGATACACTGTCTTTGTGTGAAGATTACACATTGTCTGCTGCATGTTAATGGCTTATTGACCATGTATGGTGTAATGAGAGCTCGGGTGCAGGGGCAGCCATGATATATGAGGGTGAAAATTGGCCTCTGCTGCACTGATGACCTAATTTCAATATTCAGGGACTTGGGGATGGAAATGACACTTTTCACATCTAAGTGCTTTGTATTAGCCCCTGGCTTACTGTACCTCTGTCTAATTCCAGTCCACAGACTGTACTGCACACATCACAGCGAGGCTGGACTGGCTGAACTGGGAAGGTAAATATACAAGCATTCAATGCAAACACAAAGGTGTTCAAGCTACCAGCCAGGTTGCACAAAGACGGAACATTTGACTCCTTCAGGGAGTCACCTTCATCTTTTTCTGTTTTTTTTTTTTTTTTTTGCTGACTTGATGCATGCATTCAAGAAAATAAAGCAGAAGGCAGATTCCAAAAGGGCTCTGTCTTCAGAGATAACCTTGAGGATGTATGGCATTTAGCATTCCGCTCAACCTCGGTCATGGCTTCCTGAAAGCGGTCATGGTTCCCCTAAAGCATATATTTTGATCCCTAGACTTGCATAAAACAATTTTTACCTCGTCTTCCCATAAAATGGTAAAGATTTTTTTTTTTTGCTTCGAATTTAAAGACTGTCGTTACATGTTAGGATAAAAAAGGGTGAAGCTCAATGACCTATTTGCATATTTCTGTCTAGGAGAGGAGAAGAACATGAGGGTGGGGTATAGGCGAAGGCTGTGAATAGGCAGCCTTATTTATCATTCATTCTTTATTTCTCCTGTATTAGTGAGTGGAGGTGTCATGTTTGGCACATCTAAACTCTGTGTTCTGCCAAAGAGATGTGACGCCAAGAGAAATAGGTGTTGTTTTAACCTTGAGCCTGATTTAAGCAAGCATGAATATATTACATTCTGTATCCCTCATCCCGCAGCTGATGCTCTTGCACTGTATTCTTACACTGCTTGTGTATATTAAGTGCACCCTTTGCTGCAGATGGTAATATGAGCTGTCAGGATGTGCACAAAGGACAGGTGAGGAACAACACCGTGGCTTTGCTTTCTTTACTGACAAGTGAAAAAGATGCACCCCGAGCTAAAACAATGTATCTATCGCATAAAACAGATTTTCTTCACACACCTGAGGTCCAGTGAGGGGACATTGTGTCTCCTGTGCCACTCCTGCATATGGAGTTGTGTATGTGTGTGTGTTTGTGTTTGGTGTGCCATGGGGACAGCGCAGTAGCTCACGGTGCACCGACAGGTCCATCGTGTGTGGCGTTGTGCAGCATCAGCAGCCGGACAGGGGCCAGACGGTGGATTTATGATGCCAGCAAGCGGAAATGACCTGCTTCTGTCATTGGGTGTGTGCCCCATCACGAGAGGCCCTAAACTATATTGGCACAGTGCTGACAGACATGTTTGTCATCCAGTCAGTTTTCAAGATGCCAAGCAAGGGGTATTACTGTTCTGACAAACCCCTAAACTTAATGTGTATGTGTGTGTATGTGTGTGTGTGTGTATGTCTGCCTTTTCTGCTACAGTCTACCTGCTTTGTTCTGCTTTCTGAGGTGAAGTTCCTTTAGATCTTGCTGAATAGTCAAATTAGTACCCAGTTTCATGAGAGACGTGAAAACTATTTGCTAAATGTCTTTTGACGCTCAATGAAACTGTAATCTGTACAGCTCTCAATTAATTGGTTATATTTGCCAGATTTTTTTTTCATTTTATTTAAACTTTAAATAAATCTGAATGCTCAAACAGCATTTCTTTGCACTGCATGCAGTTTTTACACAGAACACATGAGCTTTCAGTTGTCCAGGTATTAGAGCCCAAGTATTGCATGAACAGTGACACCTTCTGGTTTTCTGAAAAGTGGATGAAAGTGTTAAGAATTTTACAAACGGCAAAGATCATCTAGAAAATGTGCAGTTTTTGAAAAATAGTGCATTTGACATTATCTACAATTTTAAATAACTTTTGCTAATTAGTGCAAGCCAATAAAGCACTACTTTTTTTTTTTTTTACCAGTTTTACCTTTTTTTTTAATCAGTCAATCCTGTCTGCAGTTTGTGAATATTAGATGAAGATGCATTTTTAAAAATTATTTATACGAGAACACTGATTTTATTAACTCAGGCTGGTTAAGGTTTGAAATATGTATAAATAAAGTTTAATATTATTTCTTTTGTTATTCATAAATGAAAACAATGGAGCTCTAGCAGAAAATACATTTAGTGAATCTGGGAAAGGTAAGTTGGGATCATACAGTTTTGTTATTTCTAAGTAAACATTTTTTAAATTGTGAATGGACAATAAACACAATGCTGCTTTATCAAATGTCATAAATATAAATTTGTTTATATTTACTTCACCATTTTGAATTACAGTGACTTCAAAAATTAAACATGTTGTAAATGTGCTTCCAGTGACTATGTTCTGCAAGTTTAAAAACTTTTGTCCAGTGATCCATGTGATATTTTACTAACAGACACATGCATGGACAGAATTTCTCGATGCAGTCAAGGGATGAAGGGTTTCCGGTTCTTTGGCCTCAGGATTCCTTCTCTGCCATTTACAGATGATGTGGTCCTGTTGGTGTCATCGTGATCTTCAGCTCTCACTGGAGTGGTTCGCAGCCGAGTGTGAAGCGGCTGGGATGAAAATCAGCACTTCCAAATCTGAGACCATGGACCTCAGTCAGAATAGGATGGATTGCTCTCTTTGGGTTGAGGGTGAGGTTCTGCCTCAAGTGGAGGAGTTCAAGTATCTCAGGGTCTTGTTCACGAGTGAGGGAAGAATGGGGCGTGAGATTGACAAACGGATTGGCGCAGTGTCTGCAGTATTGCGGACCCTGTGCTGGTCCATTGTGGTGAAGAGAGAGCCGAGTTGTAAGGCAAAGCTAATTGTTTTCCAGTCAGTCTACGTTCCTACCCTCACCTACAAACTCTGGGTAGTGATTGAAACAATGAGAGTGCGGATACAGGCAGTTGAAATGGGTTTCCTCCGCAGGATAGCTGGACTCTCCTTTGAAATAGGGTGAGAAGTTTTTAGTTATCTGGGAGGGACTCAGAGTAGAACCGCTGCTCCTCCACATCGAGAAGAGCCAGTTGAGGTGGTTTGGGAAACTGGTAAGGATGCTCCCTGGGTGCCTCTCTAGGGAGGTGCTTCAGGTATTTACAAGTGGGAGGAAATGCCAGGGAAGACCCAGGACACACTGGAGAGACTGTGTTTCTCAGCTGGCATGGGGCCACATTGGAGTTCTCCCAAAAGAGCTCGAAGAGGTGGCTGTGGAAAGAGATGTCTGGGCCTCCCTGCTCAAGCTGCTGCCCCCATGACCTGACTTTAGCCCTTTCTAGCCCTTAGCACACTACAGGAACAAGTGGAGGATAATGTTTGGATGGATGGATGGATGGATGGATAGATGCATGGACACGTGCAAAAACATTATTGCTGTCTTCACTTTTTTTGGTAGTGGATGATAGTAAATAACATCATGGCCTCTAAGGTGAATGTTCCTGTTTGTAATGTATTGCATCATCTGTCACATTTTTAAGGACTAGGTACCAGATCAATGATTGCACAGTCTCTAGGTGGTGAGACCATGTCAAGTATATAATAGATAATTAAAAAGGATGGTTTAGGGATGCTCTTAGATATTATGATAATTATGAACACAATACTAAATTAACATAAAATTCAATGTAACACAAAGAAAATCCTACAAAGTATGAGAACCAGAGCTGAGAGTGTCAAACGGGTAATAAAGGATCCAGCTGTAATTGAAACAACATCATATCTTAAATCAATCTTTTGTCCCTGCAAAATGGATGAAAGATGCTGGAACAAAAGTCATCTTATAACAGTAAATCACTCGATCAGCTCATTTACTAGATGCACACCATTTATTAAAGTCTGTAGGAGTTAAAAAAAAAAAAAGTTCATTAAACACTTTGGACCTTATCTGGGATAAGACTGTAAACTCACAGCTGAAACACGGGGCACCAGATTCTTTTTCTAGTGATCTGAACTTCCAAAGACTTCACCGAGCAGCAACCATCTACAGAGCCTTGCCTCAGCCCTCCACCAGCATGAATATTTTATAAAGATGCAACGCCTTCCTCTATCTCATACTGTAATCAAATGCACAAAGTGCTGCAGGGATGTAAAGGAGTGATATAAAGTCACATGTTGAGGCGCTGGCGGGGGGATCCATTTTCTTTAGCATTGCATTCATTTAGGAATCAATGTCCCTCTCCAGAGACTGGCGATTCGAATCACACACATGTTTACACAATTGGTAACATACTGGTTATTATTCTGATTGTCACAGATTTGGATGTTTTTAGACATCAAGCAATTGTGTAACGAAGGTAGTTAAAGATAAAGGGAACTAAAGTGAGTACTTAAGGGGCATGTTAATTAGAAGAATTGCATTATCGAGGCAGACAAACTATAAATCATAAAGGTGTCATAATTCAGACTACAACAAAAATCTTACATAAACTTGAAACTCTGAAACAATAAACCGTCTGGGCCATTTATTCTTATTCAGCAATGGTTTTCATTGTGGTGTTTCTTTTTGATCCAAAGCTGATCTTTGCAAATTAATTTGGCATTATTAATATTAATAAACATTTGTTTTCATTTCATGTACCTAATTAAAGACGAATAAAGGGTAAGTAGAGACCAGAGATTAATTTAATTCCCATTTATTATTCTAAAACTATAATCTTTGAATGTCTATTAGCATTTTTTTGTTGTTTTGCTCAGATCTTATGGCTCAGTGTGCAGCCCATTTGGGTCCTCTTGTTATTTTTACTGTCATGTTTGAAATGCTGTTATGCTGAACTGTTTTAATTAGTACTCTGCACTTCATGGAGATCATTGTTCACGCTTGCCTAATTATGTTTAGATGGCCCAAATCTCCATCAAAGGAAACCATTATCCTCCATCGACGGAGAAGCGACAGGATTCCATCTTCACCCACCAGACAAGGCCATTACTGCTCTGCCTTGGCTTGGACACGCTAAATAAACACATCAATTTCATAGCACTGGGAAGTTAGAAGTTGAGGAGAGATTGTTGATATCTGCTGTTTTTGGCTTATGATGAAGAGAATATGATTTTTTGTTTTTTTTCAAAGGCTGCATTAACTTCTGTGATCTTGGTCTTACAACAAGGCTAGACATGAAACGTTTCACAGCAGCTACTTAAATATTACTGTATAAGAGAAGTGGGGGAAGAGAATGATTGGTGACGTAGATGTTTTTTTTTTTGTATGCATTTTTGTCTGAGAGCCTAGTGAATGTGATGGTTTCATATTTGATTAGGCAGCCTTGGGGCCTCAGCAGTTCAGCCCCGGAATGGGCAGGGGCCTTGTACAGGCGTCTCATTGCTCACCATGCCTCAGTGGTGATGTACACATCGAGTGTGACCACCCGCTTGATTTAAACAGCAGTCCAGCCTCGGTGTGGGAGTGCGCTCACTCAGAGCAATATTGAGGGCCATTCATCCAGTAACCACTGGACATTGGTCTCTGCCAACTACATCAAGCTTGCCACCACATTTGTTTTGGGAGAGAGCGAACTCATGTTGGACAAGTGCCAGGAGAGTTTACGCTTGTGTCCCATTACACTGCACAAAATTAATTTCTGCACAGACGATGAGAGGAGCAAAAATCTTTGCAGTGTCTCTTTGGGTAATCCTGTAAATTAAACCTTTATACATGTGGCAGCACAAATAACAAGGACAGGTAATCTCAGCCTCTTATACTTAAAAATATACATCTATAAATATAGCCAACAAACAAAAGTCCCAGTTTTGAGATAATGTCTCAAGTGACTGGTTTGCTCCACTTTGGAGTAATCTGTTTGGGGGAAGAATCCGTTTTGTGTTGTGTGTTTCCTTGACTGATGAAAACTTCTGGATGAAAGGTGAAACGTTTCAGAAAAAAAAAAAAAAAGAAACAGATGACCTGACTGAAAATTGTTGGATTGTATACCTGGATTATTGAGCATGGACTGTTTTGTTTTTTTGTCTCAAGTGACATTTTGTCAGATAGTTATGAACAGCTATCTATAGTACTATCTATATATATAGTACTATAGTACTATCTACTATAAGATCTGAAACCTGAGTCCGAATTTTGTACCATGAAAATGTGAGCTGGTATGACAATCAAAAATCCTTGAATCCTATCAGTCATGACATCAGCCACAGTGTGAAGAATATGGAGAGAATGGCAGAAGTATGGGCCAATGTTGTCAAGGCTACTAGTGTGTCTGCCTGATCAGCTCGTCTGGTAAATCCAATAGTTTACTCAACTCCAGGTGAACTAATGCATTCACAGCTTCATCACAATCTACTGAAAAAAAGATCATTCATGGTCGTTTTAGTGGATCTATGCTCAGCACACATATATTTGCATAGTACCATGGAAATGGTGCCTTAATAGTTTAGAGGTTTAATAATACAGTTATTAATATTAATAACTTAATTATTAATCCCATTAATATTAATTCCAATACAGTAAAAATACAGTTTATTCCATTTCCTAAACCTAAACTGAGTGAAAAGATGATAAAGTCCTGCGCCCGACCTCATGATCAGCTGAATACAACAGTGATAAACAGGAAGTACCACATGTTCATCTGTATGAAGGTAACTGCAAGTGCATCCTCCATTTTCTGTCACATTGTATGATCACTAGTTAAATTAAGTTAAATTAAGTTTTACTTTGTTTCGTGTGTTCTGTATGTACTGTAGAGATATGTTGCAACTTCTGGTTGCATAAATATTGTCTTTATTTGTTATGATCAGTTAACACTAAACTGATTTTGTACAAAGCGTTTATTAAGTTGTGTAATGTAAAGCAGAGCGCTACATCTGTGGCATCTGAGCTAACTTGTCTGTTTTGCACTCCACTAGCTTACCGCTACTTCGTGTTGTGTCGAGCTCTCTAAAATAGTTATTGAATCAAGTGTTTACTTATGGAGGTAAAGGTAGATGTTTAACAACATGGTAAAATACACCAGAATTCAGGAAATGTCATCTACCAGTAATTTATTCAAAAATTTATGGGGGAGAACCCCCAGACCCCCCCCCCCAAAAAATAATGTTTTAAAACCCAACATGGTGACCATCACAACGATTTGGTCGACCACCAACTACAGCTATCACAACTCAATATAATTTTCATTCTTTAAACAGGTTGGTTTGTCACAAGTGCCAGGTGAATACACCAGATATTAGTTTAAATTAAAAAAATGTATACAGTAGTCCCTCGCTACTTTGCAGTTCATTTTCGCAGACTCGTTCTATCTCAGTTTTTCAAAGTAAGGTTGGACATGACACACAATTGGCTGATTGATGGATAAGCCACACGATCGGCATGAATGTTTTATTTAAAATAAATTATTTTAAATGATTTAGCACCTGCTGCACAGGTGCACAGGCCTGTATGCAGCCCACAGCTGTGGAAGAAACTTCCTCCTGCAGCTGATAAACTGATCTCTGCTCTGCACAAAGAAGTGGGCATGGCTGAGAGCGCTGTTAAGGTAGAGCTGAAATCATGACATTCTGTGCTCTTTTAGCCCCCATTTACACAGACAAGGCAGGGGGAAACATTGGGGTTTTATTTGGATGTTGATTTGAGGAAAATAATCTGTGTTGACACGGACCGCATTTCGTGTTTACATGTATTCCCCAAACCTGCTGTGGTTACCATACCAGGTCGTTAGTTGGCGCTGTGAATTTTGTACATTCACCTAATGTGCATGCACGCTGCTTGGGACTGCTCTCAGTAAAGACTTTCCTCTGTGCTGAAAGTCCAGCTTACAACAACTTAACAACAAGTTAAAGTTGGATTTTGGATACGAGTTGACAGATTTGACGCCAATCGGACCACTTCGTCTAACAGCTCGCCGTTCGCTGAGTGGACCAGAACTAACAAGGAGGAGGTCAGGCTTCTCACTCCGGTGTTTAATCAGTAGCCATCGATACTACAGGCGGTAAATCAACGTTCATAATAATGTTTGTTTTTATTTCATTCGGTTACACAACAAGAAGAAGCTCTCCTCCCACCAGCGGCGGACCGATTCCGAACAAGCGCACATCAGGTGCAGGAGGATGTCGAAGAGAGATGTTGGAGCAACTATTCACTTAAAATTTTCCCCAGTTCTTTTATTCAATCCATTCAATGTTTTAAGCTACGTTAAGCACAGGAGTGACTTCCTGAACAAGCCAGATAAACAACATGGCATCCGTACCCAGGATGACAACAGACAGGAAGGGTCCAGTTCTTTCTTGTAGTTTACAATTCGGTTAACTTGTTTTTAATAGTGTGTTCTGTTTTCTTATCAGTGTTTGTGTGACATACAGTTTGTAGTGTTGAATAAATAAATCAAAATTAAACCTGAAGTCTTCGTTTTCAACTTTAATAACATGCTATATGTTTCATATAATTTTAATCACATAACTTGAATTACATAAAGTCCAGATAGCTTCATTACATCTCCCACCACTAACACAGTTAGTATGTTATAGGTCAGCGTCACACGTGAAATATCCACCTGCCTCGACAGACTCGTTCAGTGATATTAGAATTGAATCCAACCGGTGTCTCTTCCCAACACAGATGTCAGTCACAGCAGCTACATTCTGGTGTAGATTAATTACGAGACCCAAAATATATTCCATCAGTCGTAACACACAAAGCAGTGTTACACTCCCAACGCCATTGTTGTTGAAAGAAATATGCCATTGGTCCGCGCATGCGTGAAATGTACGCCTGTAGTGCGCATGTGCTTTGACACCTCTGTGGGAGTTATTTACATAACAGCGGGCGGCCGCCTCGAAAACCTCAACTCTGAGAGAAAGGTTGAGAAACCTCCAGAATCAAAGTAGGGGGCTACTGATGTTGTGTAAATGAACAACAGAACCGCAGAGAGAAAGGTGCATTTTAACTCAAAAAACACACCATGTAAACAGCCTCTCATAGCACTTAGAGTTTAGAAACATTGTTTAGAATATTACAAGAAAGTGGGAATGGTTTAAAATGCCTTATTATGAATATCCATCCATCCATCCATCCATTTTCTTTACCCGTTTGTTCCATTTTGGGTCACGGGGGTCGCTGGTGCCCATGTCCAGCAATCACTGTGCGAGGGGCGGGGTACACCCTGGACGGGTCGCAAGTCCATCACAGGGCCACATAGAGACAAACGAGACAAACAATCATTCACTCTCTCACTCACACCTAGGGACAATTTAGAGTTACCAATCAGCCTAACATGCATGTTTTTGGTCTGTGGGAGGAAACCGGAGCACCCGGAGAAAACCCACGCATGCACGGAGAGAACATGCAAACTCCACCCAGAAGGGCCCCTGGACCGGGGTTTGAACCAGGGACCTTCTCGCTGAGAGGCAGCAGCTCTACCAGTTGCGCCACCGTGCTGCCCTATTATGAATATATACTGTATATATATATATATATATATATATATATATATACAGTAACTACTACTTACTACTTGTATTAACATTACTACTTTGTGGTTTTTCACTTATCGCGGGGCTTCAGGGTATGGATTCCCCGCGATAAATGAGGGACTACTGTGATGATGATGATTATCCGATCAGTCGTATCCGGCTTTCGGTCACTTTATGAATCTTCGAACTCCATGCCTCCCTGTCTTTCACCAATTTTTTCAATTCCGCAATTGGCATATTCATTGTTGTCGTTATTGTGTCGAGCCATCTCGTTCTTTGGCGGCCTTGTCTTCTTTTTCCACTGACTTTCCCAAGCATCATTGACGTTTCCAAAGAATTTGCACGCATCACGTGACCAAAATAAGAGAGCTGCTGTTTGGTAATTTTGCCCAGTAAGGACATTGATGGTTTGACCCGGTCCAAAACTGTCTTGTTCGTCATCATAGCAGTCCAAGGTATTCTTAGCATTCTTCTCCAGCACCACAGTTCGAAAGCTTCGACTTTTCTTTTCTCTTCTTTCCTAAGCGTCCAACTTTCGCAGCCATACATCATTATGGGGAAGACAATTGCGTTGACTAGTCTTACTTTAGTTACAAGGTTAATATCCTTGCTCTTCCAGAGCTTATCTAAACCCAGCATTGCAGTCCTGCTAAGTGTAATTCGTCTCTTGATCTCGGGAGCCGAAGCCCCACAGCGGTCCATTTTAGCACCAAGAAAGATAAAATCTTGGACAGACTCGATTACCGTGTTGTTGATTTGCGTGTTCATTATACCATTGCCTGCCGTGGTCATAACTTTTGTTTTTTTGATGTTCAGGTACAGTCCCATTCGTTCACTTTCCTTTTGCACACGTCGGACGAGGCAATCGAGGTCCTTTTCACTCTCTGCGAGCAGGGTTGTATCATCTGCATATCGAAGGTTGTTGATGTTTCTGCCGCCGATTTTGATTCCAATTTCAGATTCTTCCAAATTGCAACGCCTCATAATCACTTCTGCGTACAGATTGAAAAGAACTGATGACAGGATGCAGCCTTGACGAACACCTTTCCTGATTTGAAACCACTCCGTGTTCCCGTATGCCGTCCTAACCGTTGCTTCTTGGTCGTTGTAAAGAGATCTTATTAACTGTACGATGTGTTCTGAGACGCCCATTTGTGTCAGGCACTTCCATAGCTTTTCATGATTAACACAGTCGAAAGCTTTACTGTAGTCAATGAAACACATATAGACGTCCTTTTGATATTCCTGTGTCTTCTCCATGATCCAACGTAAATTTGCGATTTGGTCTCTAGTGCCGCGTCCCTTGCGAAAACCAGCTTGAACTTCCGGCAGTTCCTTATCGACAATTGTTGCAATGCGATTCCGTATGATCTTCAGAAGGATTTTACTTGCGTGAGATATGAGGGCGATAGTGCGGTGGTTGGAACATTCCTGGACATCGCCTTTTTTTGGAATAGTGACAAAGACTGATCTTTTCCAGTCCTTGGGCCACGATTTGGTGGACCAGATTTTTTGACATAGGTCTGTTAAAAGCTTAATCGGCACTGCTTTTAGTAGTTCAACAGGTAGATGATCGATTCCAGAGGCTTTTCCGTCTGGTAGTTGTTTCAAAGCCCACTCGACTTCTTCCTCAAGAATGCATGGTTCTTGTTCGACCTGACATGCCTGTTCCAGCGGTCCTATTTGATGGTCTGAGTACAGCTCTTCTGTGTATTCCCGCCATCTACGCTTGATTTGATTTTTGTCATGTAATAATTTTCCATCGTGGTCCTTGATGGCCGCTGCTTTGCGTGCTGCAAACGGTGCCCTGGTCTGTTTCACATAGGTGAAAAGAGCTCGTGTATGACCTAACTTGTTTGCTTCTTCCAGCTTTGCACATTGATTGTTCCAGTAATGTTCTTTGTCTTCTCTGGCTTTCCTTTGAAATATCGCATTTAGCCTTCTGAATTCTGTGCTGTTACCAGTAGCTTTGGCTACTCTGCGCATGTTGGCGATTTGGATCAATTCGTCCGATATCCACTGAGTTCTTCTTCCTGGTTTTTTCAAAGGGACTATTTTTTCCGCTGTATTTTGTGTGATGGCTTTGATTTCCTCCCAAAGTTCGTCGGGGTCTTTTCCATTTGTGCAGAGCACTTCAAAACTTTTCTTGATTTCAACGGCATAAAGTGGAGGGATGTTACCTGTATCAAAGCAACGTGTTGCTGTAGGCTGTCTGGTGTTTTTGATGCGTAGTTTGATTTTAGCAACAAGGAGCTGGTGGTCTGAGCCACAATCTGCTCCAGGAGATGTTTTTACAGCCAAAACTGAGCTTTTCCATCGCTGTTGGCACAGGAAATAGTCGATTTGATTACGATACACACCATTTGAACCAGGCGATCGCCAGCGACATTCCGCTCGCCCAGCCCGAATTTGCCAACATATGGACTATCTTCGCTGGAACCGACTTTTGCATTAAAATCCCCAGTTATGAAAATTACATCCTTAGTGGGAGTCTGTTCGATTGCTTGTTGGAGATCGAAAAAAAAGTTCTCAATCTCTTCATCCTCCGCTTCGGTTGTGGGGGCATAGACTTGTAAAACGTTGGTTACGTACTGTAACCCCAGATTCTATGAATATAGGCGTAGCCCTTTAAGGCTGTCGCTGATGGTTTATCCCGTTATGCGCAGCATAAGCACTGAAAAAAATTAGTCCACGCCCACCTGCTGTGTGGGCCCCACCCGGTCCGTATAAATTACGTTAAGAGCGGGAAATCGGCTCCCAAAATAGCTTTTTTCTTCAGCCATTTAGGAGCCAGTGAGGCCCGACGCTTAAAGGGCTACGCCTATATTCATAGAATCTGGGGTTACAGTACGTAACCAACGTTCTATGTCATATAGGCTTCGCCCTTTAAGGCTGTCGCTGATGGTTTAAGGGCGAAGCGGATGTGGTCCTCGCCTCACTGGGTCCATTCGAACACAGTAAGAAGCGGAAGCTTGCCCAAAAAACGTCTTGTCACTCAGCTCCCCGTGTGCATAAACTACGCATCGCGTAATTATGTGCCATGCACAGACGCATGTTGTGTAACTATGCGTTCTGACAAACATGAATACCCCGGAAAAACTTCAACGGGAAGAGGAAGTTAAAAGAGGGGGGGGAGGGGGGCATGAACCAACTGGTTCATGGCTGAACAGTATAAACAGATTAATGTCCATGAATTGATCAATAATCAAATGAACTGATTGTTAACAATAATCATGAACTGATTAGTGACAATAGAACCAAAATCACAGACACGACTGTGACTGAAAACAACATCTCACACTGTAATGCATGCAGACAGAAGTGAGCTTAAACAGAGTTCCATGAGCACTAAGGACAGAATGTGTCATGGAACGAGCCGTTACATCACGTAGGTAAAAGCGAATAAATGAGCAGGGTGTTGACCATGCAGCCGCAGTGCAAATGTCCTGCATTGACATACCATTATGCAGAGCAGTCGAAGATGCGATACCCCTGGTGGAGTGTGCTTAGAGGTTGACAGGAGGCCCTAAATCTGATGCTCTGTAGGCTTCAGAAAAGGCCTCACACAGCCAGTGTGACAAGCGCTGGATGGATAACGGCGACCTGCAGAAGCATCTCTATAATGCACAAACAATTGTTGAATTTGAACGCATTGCAGCTGTGCGCGTTACGTAACACGTCAACGCCTGCACCGGGCAGAGAAGATGAACAGATGCTTCCCCTTCTGATCTGTGGGGGGGAAAAAACCCCTCCAACGACATCACTCTTGATTTAAAAGAGCTCGTGATGTTTTAGGCATAAAAGCTGGGTTGGTCTTAAATCAGCTGAGCTGCCCGTCAGCCTAATTCTAAGGCATGACGAAACAACAGAGAGGGCAGATAATTACTTACCCTCTTAGCGGGTGTTAAAACCAGCAGCAGGACTGTTTAAAGAGACAAGAATTTAAATGAAAACTGATCCAGAGGCTCAATTGAAGCTTTGATCAGGGCTCGCAGGACCAGCGTTAAATCCCACTGTGGAACAAGTGGGCATGAAACAGGCCTACATCTCTGTACACCTTTTAGAAACCGCTTCATCAGCGGGTGATTAAAAGCTGTTCTGTCTCCAAACCCTTTGTGGCAGGAAGAGATGGCTGCAACGTACGTTAAAGCGTACTGAAAGCCAACTCCCTATCCATCAGGTGTTGTAGAAAAACAACACGCTGCCTAAAAATCATGAAGTGGTCTCTAAACCTTCTCTGTACACCAGCGCTGAAAAGCCGTACCCTTGATGTGTACAGAACTGTGGTAGATGCAGCACGTGAATCTTGAATTGTGCACACTATCTCCTGAGGGAGACCCATCCTCTAAGTGGGACCGCTCAGCGGTCAAACCCACCGGTGTTGACCTATTTCTGGGTAACTCTTGGTCGCTCCTCCTGCCTGAAGGAGAGCATCCTTCCTCCACGACAGTTCCACGGCGACCCCACAACAGACGTTGCAGGCCTGGGAACCATAGTGCGTTCACACGCCGGGAGCCACCAGGAGAGCTGTCAATCCCTCCTCCTGAAACTCGGTTCATGGACCGTAAAAAACAGAGGAGGTGAGGGAAAAGAAACGCGTAAAAAGCGTTTTGGGCCACCGACTGTGAGCAAATGCGTCCCCCCCCAGCGATGGATCGTCTCGCAGGCTCAGGGAAAAAACCGTAGTTGACATTGCGCGTTCTTCTCGCGTCGCAAACAGGTCCACAGCTGCTTTGCCAACTTCTGCTGTGTCTGAAAAACATCAGATCCGGATGGAGGATCCGGTCCACATAACGTGGGCCGCCCTTGGACGTCACATCAGCCCCTCTGTTCAGAACATCGGATATGTAAACCGCTCTAATAAAAGCAGGTTTGATGAACCCAACTCAGTAGCTTCCGCGCAATGTGTAACATCTGGGCTGAACGCACACCCCCCTGGCGGTTTATGTACGCAGCAGTCACCATGTTGTCTGTGTGAATCAACACGTGTTGATTCTGTAGCACGGGAGCAAAATGTTGAATCACATTCAGCACTGTGCGACACTACAAAAAACATTGATGTGGGCTGATGTGCGGTGGGGCCACAGCGCCCCTACTGCTTGAGATAGGCATGTTCCCCCCCCCAACCTGACAGAGACGCGTCCGTGAAGACTGACACGTGACGTGGGTCTGCTGACGGGGACTCCCTCTGACAGAGCCAGGGTGTTTCCCCAGTGTCGGAGGTCTGCTCCCATGGAGGGAGGGACAGTGATCATCCGTCTCTTTTGTTTTACTGGATCCACACGCAGACGCGTAAACCACCTCTGGAGGCGTCTCATGTGTAACAAACCCAGCGGGACCACTGTGTGAGCTGATGACGTCATTCCCAACAGCTTCATGACGGAGACAGCTGTTACCACTTTGCCAGGTCTTACGTGGCGTAATTGGTTTTTAGAGTGTCGATTCTTGTTTGTGATAAACGAGCCGTCATGGTAATTGAGTTTAATTCCACTCCCAGATAACAATTATCTGGGCCGGGAAAATCGAGCTCTTCTTCCAGTTATGGCGAAACCCAGATTTAGCAGGTGTGATGCTAACACCTGAGCCTGTATCAATGCTTCCTGTCTGGAGTGAGACAGGGGCAGCAGGTCGTCCAGGTAAAACAAAACTCTCATCCCTGCTTGTGCAGTGGATGCAGGGCTGTCTCCACACACTTTGAGAACGTACGAGGCGCGAGGGAGTACCCAAAAAAGGTAACCTGTTGTACTGGTACTTCATCCCTTGAAAGGCGAAACGCAGAAATTTTCTGTGTTTTGGGATGATTGGTGTGTGAAAATAGGCATCTTTTAAAACGATGGAGACAAACCAGTCGTTTTCCTGGATGTTGTCCAACAGCTGTCTGTTCATCAACATGTGAAAAGATCTGTTCATGATCGCTTTGTTGAAAGTTGACAGATCCAGAATCGGTCTCGTCCCTCCGGTCCTTTTGGGGACCAGGAAGTAGCGTGAGTAAAACCCTGTGTTTTCCTCCTCGTTGGGAACTCTTGAGATTACACCTTTTATCAGAAGCTCTTGGACTTCTGCATTTAAGGCTGAGACTTGGTCTGTTGATGACAGGACCGTCTCTATACCTCCTCCGAACGGAGGGGGTCGGGTTGCAAACTGCAGCGTGTAACCCTTGCATAACACTCTGTCCATCCATCTGTCCGGTGAACATGTTTTTAACCACTCTGCGTGACGTTCGTGGAGTGGACGTGCGTTTAAATGATGTGCCGTGTTTTGAACGGATGTCATCCAAACCTCCGCCTCGACCGCCGTCATGCGTCGCGGAAAATGTTTTCCGCGTGACCCAAGGCGAGGCTTTCTCGAAAAGGCTGTTCTGCGCGCGCCCGCGCGCTGTGACTGGATCGCGGACCAACCTTCATGTCCGGGCGGGGCGGTGTGTGCTGAGGCGAGGCGTGTGTCAGCTGATGAAGTGAAGGTTGTGAGCCTCGCGGGAGCGCACGTTTCCTCTGGAGGGACGCGCGCCGCTCTCGCTGAGGGCGGGGCCCGTCATTGGATTCATTCAGCTGTCTCACGCTTATGCCGCCGTGAGCTGCTGATCGCTGGGAC
The DNA here is from genome assembly GCF_014905685.2 of Nematolebias whitei. NCBI lineage: Eukaryota > Metazoa > Chordata > Actinopteri > Cyprinodontiformes > Rivulidae > Nematolebias > Nematolebias whitei. The sequence goes on from NC_056505.1 coordinate 29,446,907, forward strand.
GCGGTGGATGACGGCCACTCGCGTTCATTCAGGAGAGGCGTGTGTTGTTTTCGCTGAGAGCAGGGACCTCCACCGGACCCGGCCTGCGGTCCCACATTTATCCCGATGTGGGCCGGTGAGCGCCGGGCAGCTGTGCGTGCATCATCGACACAGTGCCGTTTGGATGGAGGCTGCTTGCCTCGCTCGGGTGCGCGTTAACACCGTTGGGAGGTGATCGTGCGGGTCTGATTGACAACAAGTTATTTCGCTTACCGTGGTGTCACGTGAGCGTCTGGGCATGTGAAGGAGCGGCGGTGGATTTAAAAAACCTTTATTTAAGGACACCGGCTCTTATGAGTGGAGGATGTGTGTGTAGCGGCTGTGAGCTCATCCGAGCTTACAGACTGGCTAAAAACAGGCATTTTGATCTTGAAAAATCATTTATTCAATTCCTGTGTCATTTATACACACATCCTCCGCAGACCGTCATTTCTTAAAACTTCTCCCCCGTGAGCCCTGCGGTTTGTTTGCTCCGAGCGCCGTCTGCAGGCGATCTCTGGGGAAAACGCTGAAGTGCAGGCTGCCGGACTGAGGAGGGGTGGTCTCTGGCGGGCGGGGCTGGTGGTGGAGCTGGGCGAGACGAAGCTGCTGCTGCCGTGGAGCGTCGATGTTTCTGCCTCTGCTTTCGACGATCTCTCCAGCGGGCTGGAGGACGGAATGAGCCGCGCGGCTTGATGAGATGGCGTACAGCTTCCGACGTCTCCTCCGACTGCTTCGAATTCGTCAGCATGGACGTCAAGCTGCTTCCGAACAGCGCGTCCGATGAGATGGGGCCCTCCATCCGGTCTTTGTGCAGCTTTTCCGGCAGCAATGGAGAGTGACGGAGCCAGATGGAACGTTGGATTACCGTCATCCATGCTACAATCCTCGACAGGCAAACCGAGGGAGCGGCGCACATGTTGAGGATGGCGTCTGCCGATCTACACA
>NC_056505.1:29452872-29463506 GCF_014905685.2 Nematolebias whitei
CCAAATCAACTGAAGGAGGAAAACAATAAGGCACTTGGCCTTGGTTACATCGCAAATGAAGACAAGTTGCATGTCATGGTGAGAGTCAACTTCTCCAAGCGAAAGAAAAAAATGAGACTGGGCCAAGATTTGCTGCTAGAAGAGGTACGGATGAAGACACCACACCCATTGACACGGCGTGAGCTGTTAAGTCAAGTAGCTGGTTTATATGACCCAATCGGCTTAACAACACCAGCAAAGCAAAAAGGGGTCATTTTGGTCCGAAGAGCATTCCAGGAGGCAAAACCAAAGTGTAACATTGTCAAAGACACATGGGACCTTGCCTTATCTGATGAGCTCCATAGAGATGCGGTTGATCTATTTGAGGAGTATGTACAGCTAAGTAAAATCGCATTTCCAAGAGCCCTTATTCCTCCAGATGTCACTAAGGAACCCATTGCAATCACCTTTTCAGATGGCAGTGAAAACTCATATGGTGCTGTTCTTTACCTACGGTGGAACTGCTGCAAACAAATAACAGTTCGACTAGTAGAGTCAAAAGCAAAGTTGACACCTCTAGACCAGAAAGGGGATGCAGTCAAAGCAGAGCTTTGTGGTGCGGTCTTTGCAAGTCGTCTTAAAAAATATTTTGAGCAGCATGCCCAGATCAAGATCAGCCAGTGGTACCATTTATTGGACAGCCAAACAATTCTTGGAGCCATTCAGCGTGAGAGTTATGGATTTCGAACTTTCTTCGCTAATAGAATAGGAGAAATTCACAGCAGTACACGGATACAAGATTGGTGGTGGATACCTGGACAACTCAACATAGCCGACATTATCACTCGAGGGGCTGGGCCAAAAGAACTTGATGTTGATTCAGAGTGGCAGGAAGGTCCAACGTTCCTACACCTCCCCGAGTGTGAGTGGCCCATTATGTCTGCAAAAGAGGTGTCTACCGCAGCTCGAGAAAGCATTAATAATATGCAGAAGAAGTCCTTTGTAGCAGCACTCACCAGAGCCCAAGCCAAGAAAGATCAAAGTTCTGAGCAAAGTTCTAAGCAAGGTTCTGAGCGGAGACCTCCTGATGGGGCAGCTGTAAAAAATTTGGTGGATGAAAGGCGTTTCAGTAGCCTAATGTGTCTGGTCAAGACTATTTCTTTCATTTGGAGGGCTGCCAGAAAATTTATATCTGGAAACAAGTCCATAAAGACACCAAAGTGGGAGGCAGTGCCAACTAGTGGGGTCATCACTGCTTTGGAACGTCAAGATGCTTTTAGAGACATCTGTCTTGCTGCTCAAGAGGGAGTGACCTTACCAGCTACCACTACAGACCGCCTGGTGGTGTACACAGAGGTAGAGACTGGATTACTAGTCTGTGGTGGGAGAATCCATGGTTTCAGAGAAGACGGCATGGCAGTCCCCCTTCTACCATCCTGTGCGTGGGTCTCTAATTTGTTGGCTCGAGAGGCACACAGTGAGGGTCATGAAGGTGTGGCTGCAACCCTGCTGAAAATGAGAAGAAAGGCCTGGGTCATTCAAGGGAGGAGAATTGCCAAAAAAGTGGTGGAAGACTGTATTATCTGCAAAAAATACAAAGCAAGAAGGTGCCAACAGATAATGGGGGATTTACCTCCTGAGAGAACCAAACCTGCAGCTCCGTTTGAGTTCACGACAGTTGACCTCTTTGGACCATACCTCGTCAAAGATATTGTCAAGAAAAGAGTCTCCATGAAAGTGTGGGGTGTCGTTTTCAGCTGCATGGCCAGCCGGGCTGTTCATGTAGATCTGGTGGACACAATGTCAACAGAAAGCTTTTTGATGACTTACAAACGATTCACTGCAATTAGAGGACATCCAAGAAAGATCTGGTCCGATCCCGGAACAAATTTCATCGGTGCCAAGTCTGTATTAAGAGAACTGTACCAGTTCTTGGATTCTCAGGACAAAGATGCAATAGAGGAAATGTCAGCTCGGAAAGGCACCCAATGGGAGTGGATAATTAATCCAGCTGACTCACCTCATCGAAATGGAGCTGCTGAAGCTGCCGTCCGCATCATTAAGAAGGCACTCCAGAGTTTGGGTACCAATACTGGTCTTAATTATAATGAGCTTCAGACAACTTTCCAACTTGCTGCTAATCTTGCCAACGAGCGTCCCATTGATGCCCAGGTGCAGAGTCGGGAAGATTGCATCCTGTATGTATCACCCAACACACTCCTCTTAGGACGGGCCTCTCCAAGTGGTGACATCAGAACATTCGACTTTGCAAGCTACCCTTATAAAAGACTAAGAGAGATGCAGCATCAAGTCAACAGATTCTGGAGATTATGGAGCCAGCTTTCTGGCCCAAACTTATTTGTGAGAAACAAATGGCACACGTCGCATCGAAATGTCGCAGTTGGCGATATTGTTTGGCTATGTGACCAAAATGCGGTGCGGGGCCAATTCAAGTTAGGACGAGTCATGAGTGTTAACCCAGATGCTAAGGGTATAGTGCGGGATGTGAATGTCAAAGTTGTCCAAAGCTCCTGCATTCCTGTGACAAGACTCATACCAAACCAGCCTTTGTCTAGAGTCCTGAAAGAACCTGCACAAACTACTATCCTGCACAGAGATGTTCGGCGCCTGGTGGTTCTACTGCCAGTTGAGGAGCAAGTATAAAACTAAAAGGCAGTTCATAGGCATTGATTCTGCGATCTCTCCATCAATTCTGTGGGAAGATCGAGTGGGAGGTGTTCTGGTGAACTGCCAGGTAACCACTCCCCTTTGCCAGTCCCCTTTGCTGCACCTTTCTGCAGCTCTTCTCTGCCTGTTAATGAGGAGGACCAGGTGGACTCAATCTCTAAGCAATCAGAGTGCAGGTACTTTTGATGTGACTGACCTGTCATTCTTGTTTTGAACCAAGCAGTGCTGGTAGCATGTATAGTCAGAACTGTGAAAAGTCTACTACAAACTGTGAAGGACAGCCGGTAAGCCTCATATTGATGTTACTGTTTTAATCTTATTGAAGTCAAGCTAGTAAGTTAAAATATATATATATATAAAATAAAATACACTTGGTGTTTATTGGTTAAAGTAGAAAAGGAAAAAAAATAAAATAAAATAAAAATGAAAAAAAAAAAATGTTCAAAATGTATGACTATGAAAATATATTTAAGAAATATTGAAAATATGCTAATTTATTTATTGTGTTGACTTTCACTATAAAATATTTGCTATTTATTATAATTTGGAATAACTGGTTTAAAAGGGTGGAAATATGATTATTCACAATGTATTTATCTTGTTAATTTCAGAATGTAATAGATGTGTTTCTGTGTTTTTGAGGTTTTTCACCTATATGGCTGAAAGGCTAAAGCTCTGTGACCATCATGAAAAAAGTAAAGATGGATCAACTAAATTGAAGAGTCTGAGTGAAATCCAGTTAAAAGCTTCATTGTAGAGACTATCTCTTTCAAGTGGGGAATCGCACAGTTAAAGAAACCTGACAAAACTTGACAATACATATAGGGACTACTGTACTTTAAGTCAAAATTCTTTTTTTCATTAATTTAAGCAAATGATACTGCTGCTTTTCTCTTTGAATAGTCTTCATTTTCCTTTAACTTTGCACAACTTGAAACCATTTCCGTGTAAATTACGTGGACTGTGATGTCTCAAATTATAAAATATAAAAAATTAAAATATATAATTTTGTTTTCTTGAACTAGTTTTGTGGGCAGCACGGTGGCGCAACTGGTAGAGCTGCTGCCTCTCAGTGAGCAGGTCCTTGGTTCAAACCCCAGTCCAGGGGCCTTTCTGGGTGGAGTTTGCATGTTCTCTCTGTGCATGCGTGGGTTTTCTCCGGGTGCTCCGGTTTCCTCCCACAGACCAAAAACATGCATGTTAGGCTGATTGGTAACTCTAAATTGTCCCTAGGTGTGAGTGAGAGAGTGAATGGTTGTTTGTCTCGTCTCTATGTGGCCCTGTGATGGACTTGCGACCCGTCCAGGGTGTACCCCGCCCCTCGCACAGTGATTGCTGGACATGGGCAACAGCGACCCCCGTGACCCAAAATGGAATAAGCGGGTAAAGAAAATGGATGGATGATGGATGAACTAGTTTTGTGTGTTCAAGGATCAAATGCATTCAAGTCACAATAGATTCCTAGTAACTTTTAATTGCTAGAAAATATAGCTTCCAACACAAGACATCACAAATGCATCTTGGTGCCTAACAGCTGGTGCTCTGAACATGGAGAAAGTAATAAGTAAATATACACTGAAGTCTTTTGAGTTTTAACTTCTTTCTTTTGTTCCTTTCCTTTGCACAAAACAATCCATCTGATTTCAATTTAGAGACCTTGTAAACCAACCCATCTCACTCTTTTTATGTGAGAGGGCAGCGGCCAGTGAGCACTGAAGTTATATTTAGAAATCCAATTCTTTACTCAGACCCTCAGCCTAGGGGCCTTTGCTTTGCACAAAATGAGCAAAGTTATTTTCATTTCCTAATGGTCACCACAGCCAAGCAGTAATGAGCAAGGCCAAGGAGGTTTGTTATTTTCTTAAGGACCAAATTAAAAAAGAAAGAGAGAATAGGAAAATCCTGAGTGGTTCCATCATTACAAAAGGAAGCCTAGAGGGTAGTTTGCAGTTCATTAGTCTACATGCTTGATCCTCCCTTCCTACAGGGTGAGAGAATATGGGTGATAAATTGTGCATCCATTCACTTCCACAGTGCATGTTGTCATTAAAAGTCCAACCTGAAATGGAGCAGAGTGCTACCTTTGAGGGTCGCCTGCTGTTGTTGCAATGTTTGTTTTTGCTTTGCAGAATGGTTGTGACCCTCAGAGAAACTATTGCTGATAAAAATAAAAATAGCCCTCAAATGTATTTAAACATGTTAAAATTGTAATACAGTAGTTCCTCGCTACTTTGCAGTTTGACTTTTGCGGACTCGCTTTATCACGGTTTGTGGACGTACAGTACTGTCAACAAATTGGACAAAATTATTATTTTTTTTACACACAATTGTGGACTGTAGTAATATAACTGTACAAAACTCACGTGGACGTGAAAAAGTTAATTAAAAAAATAATAATTAGGACAGGTGCCGCCATTTTGTAGTTTTCTTTCATTCAACCTCCAACAGTACTGTAATTGCCACTCATGAGGACTACATTGCCCTTCAGTCAGTGCTGTGCTGTACTGTAGTGCCTCCAGCTGTTGTTTACTGCCGAATAGTATTTTTGCAAAGCGAAATCATGACTGCTGAACCGGCCTTTCAAAAGTAAAACTGAATTAAGGTCATATGGAATTTTTTTTTTTTTAAGAAAATTCAACTTTATGAACGTAAGATTTGCAAGAAAGTGTAAATCATGTGAGGACATGTCTTTTTAAGAAACAGAGAATTGTGCTTAGTAACCCGGGCGCTGATTGGCCATCAGCTCTGTTTTCCTAGCTGCTGATTGGCTGTTACCATTGGTTTACCTTTGCTCTTTTTCAACTAAACTTCAAGCGTTACTATTGTGTTATGTTTTCAAAATGTTCTGTTCATTCAGAAGTTTCTGGCAGCGAGCCAAAATGACAGAAATGTTTTGTAACCAAAATGCTTAGTAACCCGGGCACTGATTGGCTCAGTAACCATCAGCTCTGTTTAACCCGGCTGCTGACTGGCTGTTACACTAGCAGACGGTCGCTAACACACATAGCAGGGGTTTGTTTACTTCCGCTCTTTTTGAACTAGACGGCTCCCAAACATTCTGTGTGTTCAAAAGTTTCTGGCGGCGAACCGAAACACCAGTGGAAGATGCTGATGATTAAAGAGAAAGTGGAACTTCTGGACAAACTCTAAAATGGCTGTACCTACGCGGATGTTGCCGTCCACCTATGGCACGATTGTTAAGAACCTGCATTGGTTGTGTGGGTTAATGATTGCAAAATAAACCCCACTTAGGATACCAACACCAAAGGTGAAGCAACTTTACTGTATGATCATCTTCCAGCAAGCGGCACAGAGGAAGAGAAATGGCAATGTCAGTCAGAGATTTTTTATTGGCATTCGCACCTCATGTGGTACATGTGGTGGAGCGAAATTATGTACACAGAGTCCCAGTTACATCCAACAACAAACTGTAAATGAGGAGCAGGGAGCTAACAGACGACAAACCCTAAGCTGGACCTTCCAACCACTAGTTCAACCACTGAACCACTGCGTTTAGTGCCAGCAAGGGATGGTTCGACAAATTTAACAATTTGGATTAAAAGTGTTTCTTTGCACAGAGAGGTTGGTGAGAGTCGTGAGCTTCACTTCCTCCCCCATTACAGCTATCTTTGTTAGTTTGTCTGAGGTTTGCCCACCCTGGGTTACATTTCCTCGTGGGCAGAGCGTTCTAAATGTTCACATAAAATATTTGATAATGTTCTTATAGAAACAATTCCTGAATGTTGTTCATACTGGGCTAATGCTACACATTTGTCTGTTGACTCTACAACTGGCTAGGATGGTCAGGTTACTTTTTGTTGTGCCATTAACTCCAAAATAGTTATTGAATAGTTTACTTATGTAGGTAAAACTAGATGTTAAACAACCTGTTAAAATACATCAGAATACAGGAGATGGCATCTACCTTATTCCAAATTTTCTGGGGGAAAACCTCCAGACCCCACCATCAGGGTGTCCCCCCCACATTACAAATGGTTCTGACACCAGTGGCCACCATGTTGTTGAAGCCAAGAGCCATTGTCAGTACTTGGGGCTAAGCCCCCCAAAAGTGAATATTCTAGAATCACCCCTGATGTAAGATTATAATTACAGGACTTTATTAATAATAATAATAATAGGTCATGATCTAAAGTGGGCCACTCGGAGGCATGAAACTCCAGGGCTGAAAATGAGTCCCACTCTGGCCCTGACTCACAGAGTGGTTGCCTCGCAACGTTAGTTGGAGAGCGCTGGAAAGAAGTCAAGAAGTCAGAGCATCATACAAAGTTGATTTCAGCCCAAATCATCAACTGCATATATTAGGTTTGTACTGTATTTTATTTCTCTTAAGTGTCATGCAGTATACTGTAGTTATAGTTGTCCGCTAGAAAAAATGTTTAGTGTAATAACATTTGTAGCTTTATCTTGCTAACTGATGAAACAATAAGGAAGAGGTCTGTGCCTTTAGACATTCAACGTGTTTGATTTATTTATTTATTTTTTTAAATGAGAATCTAAATTGTCAAACAATTATTTTGTGTCTCCATGAAGGATTTTAGTTCTGCAGCGACAGAGCTTAAATGGGGGGTTCCGCAGGTGTCCATCCTGGGTCCCCTCCTATTCTCTCTATACCTGCTGCCACTTGGTGCTATTTTCTGGAAACACAACATACCGTTTCACTTCTACGCCGACGACTGTCAAATTTACTTCCCCCTAAGACACAATGGTACATGCTCTATTCAACCTCTGCTCGGCTGCCTGGCTGACATCAGGGACTGGATAGCTTTAAACTTCTTAAGTTTCAAAGAAAAGAAGTCTGAAGTCATGTTGTTCCCTCCCAATGGCACGATCACAAACCACTGCATCGACCTTTCCACTCTAACCCTGTCAGAAAAACAAAGAGTCACTAATCTGGGAGTGATAATGGACCCTTCCATGAAACCTAACAATCAACGTGATTGTTAAATCATGTTTTTTCCAACTGAGGCAGCTGTCTAAACTGAAGCCCATATTGTCCAAAAATAACCTGGAGACAGTAATACATGCATTCATTAAAATATATGCTTGATTACTGCAATTCACTCCTGTTTGGTATCAGTCAGACCTCCATTGCATGACTGCAACTGGTCCAGAATGCAGCAGCCCGATTTTTAACCAGTACAGGCAAAAGAGAGCACATTACACCAGTTTTGGCCTCACTGCACTGGCTACCAGTTCGCCTTTGAATGCAGTTATAAATACTCCTATATATCTACAAATCGCTGAACAGTCCCCCCCCCCCCCATCTCTCTGATCTACTACAACCATATGTCCCACTACAACCGTATGTCCCACCACGTTCCCTGAGGTCAGCGGACCAATTGCTCCTCACAGTTCCAGGAACTCGTCTTAAGCAAAGAGGTGACAGGGCCTTCTCTGTAGCAGGACCAAGACTTTGGAATGAGTTACCTCTGCTTGTCAGACAGGTCCCCTCCCTCTCGGTTTTCAAATTCCGTTTAAAAACTCACTACTATTCAGTAGCTTTCAACACCAGAGGATCTGTGTTTTGAACCTATACGCTCCACACTGGTTTCTCGTCATATTTATTATCTGCATCGTTTTTTTGTCTATATTCTGATTTACTTCATTTTGTATATTGCTTTGTGTGTTGTCTGTTGTTCTGTCTGTACAGCACTTTGGTTGGCTTTGTCGCTGTTTTAAGTGCTCTATAAATAAAATGGTATGGTATTTTAAAGAATGTTAGCGTTGGGGCTGCCAACTCCTACAAACACTGTCACTTTTTTAATCTCCTCATTATTCACATCAGGTGGGGTACCTGCCATTTTTATATAGTTTAGCTGTTGTCCCCTTAGTTTACCTGGAGCTACAAATAAAGGGTAATATCAAGTTTCTTTATTGTAATTTGCATCACATGTGGTATATGTGGTGGAACAAAACTCTGTACACAGGGCCCCAGTTACATCCAACAAAAGTATAAGGTGTAAAGAAAAAACAGTAATAAGATATAAGATATGAAATAAGAAATATGCAAAACTAAGAATATGCTAAACACTACTAGTACAAAAACAACACGCCAAACAACAGCAGCACGACCATGAGTCTGTGTGAGCAGGTAAGTACGAATGAAAAGAGCAGCATGAAATAAATCAACAGCATGAGATCAGCAGCATGAATAGTCAACAGCACATATCAACAATCAAGTGGCATCACAGTGATATTTTTCTTTTTTACAGTGATAATCCTGGTTAGAGATTCATAAGTCTAACAACTTTGCGGTAGAAGCTGTTCCTCAGTCCAGTGGTTCAGGCTTCCACTATAATCTCTGTGTAGTATATTGCTGATAATCTATATGCATTTTTCTAATCTGTCTAAGTAGAAAAAGTTTAGACATAATACCTAAAGCTAAAAGTACCATCAGCCTAAAAAAAAAACATTTTTGCAACAGGTTTAATTTCTTCCACCAAGGCACAACTCTTTGTTTTGCTATTATCTTGAAGCTACCAGTAGTCATAAAATGGTTGTGAATGGCAGTGAGCTTGACAAAAACAGAAGAATTATATTAAAAAAGTTAAATCTGGTCCTCTGGACATTCAAAAAAACAAAAAATAAAAAAACCACCAAAACAAAGCAAAACAACAAAAAAATGTAGAAACGTTTCGTCTCTCATCCAGGAGACTTCCTCAGTCTGAGGAGCTGTATTCAGCTCAGTCTCTTAAATAGCACCGTCTCAGAGTGGATCAACCAGTTTTGCTGCTGACAACCAAAACCAGCTGATCACATGCTCAAGAAGGACCATCAGCCTAACAATGGATCATTAGCACACTGATGGCTGTTTACTATTCACAGAGGGCTGAGTGATACTAGCAATAACAGCATTGTAAGAGGGGGACAGTTGAACCCGGAGGCCTCCACCCCTGTTTAATGATGGAGGGTTTCTTTTCACAAAGATGGCCTCCTTTACTCCTCTCTCAAACCATCGTTCCTCTCTGTCCAGGATGTGGACATCTTCATCACTGAAAGAGTGACCGCTGGCCTGGAGATGAGTGTGGACTGCAGAGTCCTGGCCTGATGATGTTGATCTTCTGTGCTGGGCCATCCTTTTGGCTGTGGCTGTTTTGTTTCCCCGATGTAAGACTGATCACAGCCCTCCTGACACTGAACACCATACACAACATTACTCTGTTTGTGCCGGGGGACTGGATCTTTGGGATGAACCAGTCTTTGGTTCTATCATCAGGTCTATCATCAGGCCAGGACTCTGCGGTCTACACTCATCTCCAGGCCAGCGGTCACTCTTTCAGGGATGAAGATTAGAGATACCAAAAGCCAAACTGCCACACAGTCAACACTTGTCACCCAATGGAAACTCACTCCATCCATCCATCCATCCATCCATCCATCCATCCATCCATCCATCCATCCATCCATCCATCCATCCATCCATCCATTTTCTTCCACTTATCTGGAGTTGGGTCATGGGGGTAGCAGTTTAAGTTTTGGAGGCCCAGACGTCCCTCTCCCCAGCCAATTGGGCCAGCTCCTTCAGGGGAATCAAGGAATTCTCAGGCCTGCTGAGAAACATAGTCCATCCAGAATGTCCTGGGTATTCTTCTGGGTCTCCTCCCAGTGGAACGTGTCTGGAACGCCTCAACAGGGAGCCGTTCAGGAGGCATCCTAACCAGATGCCCAAGCCACCTCAACTGGCTCCTCTCGACGTGGAGAAGCAGCGGCTCTACTCTGAGTCGCTCCCAAATATCTGAGCTTCTCACCCTATCTCTAAGGAGGAGCCCAGGAGCGATTGGTGTGGGGGTCAGTGTTGAGATAACCAGTGGCCATAAACAGGTTGATGAGTCGCCTGGAAGTTTACGTTGGAGTCTGACAGCAACACACAGGACTGAAATCAGTGGAGAAGTCGAGCTTGGGGCCATGGGGTATGTGTGTGTGTTTGGGGGGGGGGGGGGGGGGGG
>NC_056505.1:29463606-29463860 GCF_014905685.2 Nematolebias whitei
GGGGGGGGGGGGGGGGGGGGGGGGCTTGCCTTGTGTGTGCCCCACACACACAGTCGAGCACACATTCACACAGAAGGAGATCGATGTTGTTGTTGCTCTTGAAAATAGTTATTGAAACGTGTTTACAAATGTAGGTAAACATAGATATTTAACAACCCGTTAAAATACAACAAAATGCTGTAAATGGCATATATGTTATTCAAAATTTTCTGGGGGATGAACCACAGATACTCCCCACCTACACACCTGCAGCC
>NC_056505.1:29463960-29476553 GCF_014905685.2 Nematolebias whitei
CCCCCCCCCCGGATCAGTTTACAAACTAAGCCCTGGTGCTAGGTGAGTTAATATTTCATAGTGTAGGTGTGTGTGTGTTTTTTATTTCTCCAAAAACCAAAAATTAAAATATCTTTTAAATGTGAGGGGAACACGTCCCCTTTACATATAATTAATGCGACGCCTATGGTCCACAGAGAGGTAGATAGCTGTTTCCTGGTAGCTTGAGGTCCAAATTGGTTTGAGGTAAATTGAAGGCAGGCAGGTGGCAATGGTTCTTTGGATTGAGCACAGCTTGAGTGCTTGGAGAACACAGGTGAGTTCCAGGCTTGGTTTCTCAGGGGGAGGGTTACTGCAAGAAAGACACAAGGAAACTGATTAGTCATAGATGAGTCGTAGAGACATATTGGAGTTGTCAATCATACAGATGTCATGTACCGGTAATGTTCCAGTGTTGGATGGAACACTTTCACAGGCTTAACTACACCAGAGGCTCCTCAACAAGACTGGACACTGGTGTGGTCCGTAAAGAACCTACAGGCCACAGTGGAGCTGCTGAAAAGGAAAACACTGGAATACCGCAGATTTTCTCTGTTTATGTGAGTCTCCAATATATAGTCACTTTAATTAGGTACTGTCATAGATGGGGGAAAGTTTAGACCCATAATTTCAGACTGGACTTGAGGGTCTAAAAAGTAACTGTTTTATTACAAAAACAAAGTACAGCACCATCATGGCAGCCAAAACCTTGCATAGAACTCGAGGAGGCACTAGAAATAATCACAAAGGCACGAGAAGGACCAAGATGGCATTTAACAATTCATGCCTAACTGAAGAACAAACAGACTGTGCAGGCGCTAAAGACTGAAACATCAGAGGATCTGCAGTTTCAGAAGGCTCTAGCTCACATTGCAGCTGTCTAATCTGGCTGAAGATCTGGTCTAGGGGTAGAAGAGAATCTTAGATCATGATGTTAGGAGGTCTTTGATCATGAGGTAGTTATTTTACTCACTTCTCAGGTCAGGGGTAACACAGATGGCCGTCATGAAACCTCAAATTTACTTAATCACCAGTACCTCTGTGGGTGACAGTGTTGATAGGAGGAAATAGACATACATTCTTTGGTTTACTCCCACCAAGAAAAACAAAGGGGGGTGTAGTAGCTTGGTGGTCAGTGCCACCGTAATGTAATAGTGAGGTTGCGGGTTGAAGACCAGGTTGCATCTGGAAGGGCATCCTGCATAAAGCAATTGTCAAATCTTTCATGCAGGTTCGCTTGCTGTGGTAACCCCTGAAGAGGGGAGCAGCTGAAAGAAACTTACCTACTGACTAAAAAAAAAAAAGCAGAAATTCAACATTCTTTTGTGAATATCCTGATGCATGCTCAATGATCCAGGTAGAAAAATCTAAAAAGGTTAAATGTGGTCTTCTGGACAGTCAAAACACAAAACAAAGCAAAACAACAACAACAAAAAAAAAATGTAGAAACGTTTCGTCTCTCATTCGAAAGATTTCCTCAGTCTGAGGTGCTGTATTCAGCTCAGTCTTATAAATAGCACCTTCTCAGAGTGGATCACCCAGTTTTGCTGCTGACAACCAAAACCAGTTGCTCACATGCTCAAGAAGGACCATTAGCCTAACAATGGATCATTAGCACACTGATGGCTGTTTACTATTCACAGGGGGCTGAGTGATACTAGCAATAACAGCATTGTAAAAGGGGGACAGTTGAACCCGGAGGCCTCCACCCCTGTTTAATGATGGACGGTTTCTTTTCACAAAGATGGCCTCCTTTACTCCTCTCTCAAACCATTGTTCCTCTCTGTCCAGGATGTGAACATCTTCATCCCTGGATGAGGGACCGCTGGCCTGGAGATGAGTGTAGACCGCAGAGTAGAGGATGACATTTTTTTCGGGAGTACCGCAGGTCACGTGATTCCGTCCGGATTCCAGCGGGACTGGAGTCAACCTGATTATTATAACTCACGTGACCGGACTGAAAGCTAATAGGAGCAGACAGGAGCGGGAACCGACCAATAACCAAAAATGAAAATGAAACCAAAAAAAAAACAAAAAACACAGGTGCAGCTATTTTGTAGTTTTCTTTCAGTAAGTCTTCACTTTAACACAAGTCTTAAAAGAACTACATTGCCCAGAAGTCAACTGTTCCAACCGTAGCTTTTCACCGAGAGGGTGGGAGGAGCAGCGTAGCCAGTGTTGCCAGGTGTACGATAATTATCATATTTGTATGACAATTTTGCCCTCTATACGATGTACGATCAGTAATTCCTAAAAAGGCCAAATATACGACAATTTGACCATTCTGTGAATGTGTGGTTGCACACGGTTGTCATTAGCCTGTCGCAACTGTCTGTTGGATTTTTTTTTTAACCCTCAAGGCATCTGTGTCGCCAAACAGATGCACGATTGGCTGGCAATTCTAGCTAATCATTTTTTTCTAAATGTGACCTACGAGTGACGTGTATACGTTTACCTGAGAACAACGGCCATGAAGCTGAGTGAAGCTGACACCCCACCCACTTCCAAAATTAAAGCAACTAGTCTGAATGGTTAGTGCTCCGTTAGTGCTGGTTTGTGCCGTTAAAATTTTCGTTTGTGCTGCTTTGGTTTATGAGATATTAAAAGTTATAATTTTGACCTGTAATAGACGCTCAGGCGCGTTCACGCGTCCTCAGGCGCGTTCACGCACACGTCAGGGCAAAGCGTTTACTTAAGGCGGACGCGCGCTCCGGCTGTAATTGTGTGGATCAGATTTGACAACAAAAACACAACTGTCGTAAATGTTTCCTTTTAGTACCTGATTGCGGTTATAAAGGACGCGTGAACGCGCGTGAACGCGCCTGAGCACGCGTGAACGCGCCTGAGCGTCTATCACAGGTCAAAATTATAACTTTTAATATCTCATAAACCAAAGCAGCACAAACGAAAATTTTAACGGCACAAACCAGCACTAACGGAGCACTAACCATTCAGACTAGTTGCTTTAATTTTGGAAGTGGGTGGGGTGTCAGCTTCACTCAGCTCGGCCATGATTGGCTGAATAGTTCACTGCGCCCGCCCCATGGGTGAGGAAAAGAAAAAAAAAAGAAAAGAAGAAGCAGAGCCTGTCTGGAAGCGGACCCATCACTACTATAGTGCATCAATAGATTTGTTAATTTGGTTATGACGGGTGTACGATAATTTCCCTCAAATACGTTAATTTTATGTCTCTAGTACGATAATCCTACATTTCTCACCCGGCAACACTGAGCGTAGCGGTACAGAGTAACTGAAAATAGTTTGCAATGCAAGGTAAGAAGTAACTGTCTGTCTATTAAACTCACAGAACGGGCAGGGAAGTGTCCAAATAACCCTGAACTTCATGAGAGTTGTGTTGGTGCTGTGCTGCTTTAAACATTTAATCTTAGCTGCAGTGAGGAGCTGCTTTGTTTATCGTCAGTAAATGAACAGACTCAAACAGCGCATTTTTCTGCACCTTGTCCCTTTTAATTTAAAAAGTATGCTCTGTTTTGTTATGTGGGTTTATAAGTTAAAATCTTCATTATCTGTTGCTGTTTGTAATGTAAAAAAAAAAACAAAAAACCTCTACCTGGTTAATGTGCACGCATTCTCCGGTAAAAATATCCCTATTTTTATATTGTGATGTCCTGCTGGATACTGAAATTGAGGAAAACGTGAATAACCATCACTTTATTGTGTAAATAGTTACTGTCAGCTGTAACCATGTCAGTACAACAACAAACTCGTTAGTGAAAGCATTCTCCGGTAAAAATTTCCCTGTTTTCATATGAAAGGCTGGTTGCATATATAATATAATAACTGTTTTGGTTTTAGATTTAAGATATGATGTGTACAATTATGTTGTGTTAAATTTTAGGCCAAGAGTTGATTTTTCTCAGTTCATTTCTTCACACCAGGGGCGATTCTAGAAGTTCTTTTTAGGGGCCTTAGCCCCCCAGTGTTAACAATGGCTCTTGGCTTGAACCACACAGTGGGTATTAGTATTATAATTATTGTGGGGGGACATATTGGTGTGAGGTCTGTGGGTCCTCCACCATAACTTTTTGAATAAAGTAGCTGCTATTTCCTGCATTCTGGTGTATTTTAACAGGTTTTTAAACATCTATGTTTACCTACATAAGTAAATACTTGATTCGATAACTGTTTTATAAAGCATGGCACAAGAAGTAGCACTAAGCTTTTTGTTTGTCTTTAATTTAATGACATTTTTCTACCTAACACAGGAGGCTGTTAACTCTGGAAGCAAGCTGTTAAACAGCTTTGGACACAAAGACCCTTGTCACACACTTCAAACGAGCAGGTAAGATACAAAAAATCTTGTAATCTCTGCCTGGTGAAGCTGCTTAAATAATTATAAAGTATGATAAGTGAAATAAATAAAGAAAAAATAAGCTACTGTAATTTATAATTGCAAAGTTCACATTTTCTTGACTTAATCTCAATTGTAAATCTCTTGTTTTTGATAAAATATTTTTTTTCCAAAAGAAAGGCCAACAGATTGTAATTTGTAGTCACTTTAACCCTATTTTGACTCGTACACTGTCTTCTTTCACTTTTAGGTTACACAAGGCTCTGGACTGGTCAAGCTGTGGAGAGATGAGGTGGAACACCAGACCTGCAATGGTACAGTCTGTAAATGATGCTCTGAAGTCTGGTAAGATGCACGACATCATGCTTCGCCCAAACGAGCTCGTTACCTCGACCACATAGACTGAACTTCTTGAGGACGACGTCCAATGTATAATAATGTCTTTAAACATTTTTATTTGTTGAGTTCTCTGCTTGGTACATTATTTTTCTTTTTTTGTTTATTTGTTTGTTTAAACAAATTAAAACATGATAGTAATGTCACTGTTTAAAGGAAACAATTGCTCAATAAATTAGTAAAATGCAACTTGTTATGTTTACCATACCATACCATACCAACTTTATTTATAGAGCACTTTATGCACCCAACAGGACCAAAGTGCTTTACACAATTATATAATACAATACAATGATAAAATGGAAGGGTAAAATTTAAAACAGGAATAAAATAATAAAATAAAATACAAACACAATAAAACAAGGTAAAACATCTCAGATTGTGCTAAAAGGCCAAAGAAAAAAGATGAGTTTTAAGAAGGGACTTAAAAACCTCAATTGAAGAGGCCTGTCTTATGTTCAATGGAAGGTCATTCCAGAGCCTGGGAGCTATCACAGAAAAAGCTCGGTCCCCTCTAAGCTTACGCTTTGTCTTCGGGACCTTCAGAAACAACTGGTCAGCTGACCTGAGTGAACGAGAGGGTGTGTAAGAATGTAGCAGCTCAGACAGGTATGGAGGGGCATGGCCATTTAAAGCTTTAAAAACAAATAAAAGTATTTTAAAATGAATCCGGTAATGCACCGGCAACCAATGTAAAGAGGCCAAAACAGGAGAAATACTGTCAAATTTCCGTGTACCTGTTAAAAGTCGTGCAGCTGCATTCTGAACCCTCTGAAGCTGGGAAATACATGAATCACTAATACCTATGTAAAGTGCATTGCAGTAATCTAGCCGTGTGGTCACAAATGCATGGATTGCTGTTTCAAAATGCTGTCTGGGAAGAATTGGTTTTACTTTAGCCAGCTGCCTCAAATGAAAAAAGCCTGACTTTACAACTGTTTTAATTTGAGACTCCATCCTAAGACCAGCATCCATCTTGACCCCTAAATTTGTAACAACTGGCCTGACATACTGAGCCAAAGAGCAATCAACAGGCAGAGAGTCTTCATTCGAGCTGCCAAAAATCACTACCTCTGTCTTGTCTTCATTTAATTTCAAGAAATTTTGGGCCATCCATGCCTTCAAATCCTCCAAACATAGAAACAGAGACCGAAGAGAAGTGGAATCTGCTTTCTTTAAAGGTAAATAAATCTGTGTGTCATCAGCATAACAATGAAAAGCAATCCCGTATTTCCTAAAAACAGAGCCAAGAGGAAGGATATACAGTAAGAACAAAAGAGGACCCAAGACTGAGCCCTGCGGAACACCACATGATAGAGGAGCAGAGGATGATCTATTGCCATCAAGACAGACACAAAAAGTGCGTTTTGTCAAATAAGACTTAAACCAGTCTAGAGCTGTTTGACCAAGGCCCACATATTGTTCCAGACGAGCAATTAAAATCCTGTGATCAACTGTGTCAAAAGCAGCTGATAAATCCAACAACACCAAAACAACACAGTCACCAGAATCAGTTGCCCAAAATATATCGTTAAAAACTTTTAAGAGAGCTGACTCTGTGCTATGAAGTGATCTAAAACCAGATTGGAAAATCTCTAAAATATTATGTTCAATGAGATAAGACATTAGTTGCTTATAAACTACCTTCTCAAGAATTTTCGAGATGAAAGGCAATTTTGAAATTGGTCTGTAGTTCGCTAGGACAGCAGGATCCAAATTTGATTTCTTAATTAGAGGCTGGACAACTGCATGTTTCAGATTTTCAGGAACAACACCTGAGGACAAGCTACTATTAACAAGAGCAAGGATCGACAGACCTATAGTATTAAAAACCTCATTGAACAATCGAGGTGGAATAGCATCATCTGGAGAACCAGTTGGCTTCAAGTGACTAACGACCTCCTGCAGGGATTGCAAAGTCACACATTCAAAGCTATTAAAAACAGCAGGGCAAGACACAGTATCAATAGGGTCATACACAATGGGTATGATCTGTGCCCTAATAGAAGTGACTTTCTCAACAAAAAAGTTTAAAAAGCTTTCACAAACAGCAGAGGAAGTCTCCACAAAAGCACCATGTGGGGCATTTAGAACAGAGTTAATAGTTTTAAATAAAATAGCTGGATTGCAACTGTTTGATACAATTATATTTGTCAGGTATCTTCTTTTAGCGTCTTTTACAATCCTTTGATAACAGCGCCAGCATTCCTTCAATATTTGCAGCGACACCTGCAAATTATCCTTTTGCCATTTTCGTTCAGCTTTACGACAGTTCCTCCTGGCAGCCCGAGTGTCGTCATTTAACCAGGGTTCATGTTTGGATTTTGCAAGTCTAGTTTTTAACGGTGCCACCGAATCCAGAGCTGCTTTGCTAGTAGAATAAAACCAGTTGCTGATATCCTCGGTTTTATTTCTGACAGTCTCTGGGATTGTACAGTTCTTATTAAAAACAGAAGAAAACTGAACAGCAGTAGAAGGGTTAAGAACACGACAGAACCGAACTGGTGCACATGGTTTAACCTTAGTAATAGACTGCTTTATCTCAAATAAAACAGGCATATGGTCTGAAAATAACGGGTCACCAATCACTAAATTAAAAACTGGTAGACCATAAGATAAAACCAAGTCAAGAGTGTGTCCATGCTCATGGGTAGCACCAGTTACAGACTGCACAAGATTAAAAGACTCAATAACATTAAGAAACGACTGAGCCATAGGTGAAGTAGGACAACAGATACGAATATTAAAATCACCAACCAATAAAACTCTGTCATATCGTGGCATGATATCAGCCAAGAAATCAGAAAAATCACTTATAAAATTTTTGTTATATTTAGGAGGCCGATAGACCACCGCACACAACACTGTGTGGGAGCTAAGAAGTTCAAAGAGACCAAGCTCAAAGCTACCAAAACGGACTGGATACAACTGTTTACAAGTAAAACAGCTTTTAAAAACCGTTACTATTCCTCCTCCTCGTCCAGACATCCTTGGAAAATTGAAATAGCAACAGTTTTGCGGCAAGAGTTCATTAAAAACGCTGGACTCACCCATACCAGTTGTCCAAGATTCCGTTATGAATAAGAAATCCAGGCTTTGAGAGGAAAAGTAATCCTTAATGGCGAAGGTTTTGTTAGCTAGCGACCTAGCATTTATCAGACCGATCCTGGCAGAGATTGGCGGATCTCCGCCACCATCTGACGTCCGAGATTCCCGGCGAAGAGGTCGCAGGTTGTGAAGATTCACCACACGTCTATAGGGCCGAGGAGTGCAGGGAAAACGGGGCTGGAACAGTCCATCATGGCCTCCATCAACAGGCACTAAACAGGTACCCACAGGATCCAACGCACGTAACGGGAAGTTACGAATGTTTGTATTCTTTCATCTAAGGTAGACATGGTGTGACCCATGGACTGGTTTGATTTTTTGTTTTTACTGTAGCTGACCTTCAAAAGAGCCAGAAACAGGGACTCAGCAGCTGATCCTCCGTAGAAAAATTATATGGACTACAGGCCATGTATTATTTGTTTTATGATATTTAGTGAAGGCTTTTGTTTGGATTAAGGAAATAAATACCTCTATTTCACCACAGATGAACTGTTCTTGTTGCAATATCTTTTGAAATAAAACTGCACAACACAAAGTAATTTAAACAGGAATGGGTAGAAGATCAAATCAAATTCAATGTATTTCCTAAAAATTTAATGAAAAACAAGAGCAGGACAGGAGCAGGAGTCATGTTACCAGGAGTGGGACAGGACAGGATTATTATTTTTTACTCTGGACCAGGAGTGGGACAGGACAGGAGTGAAAATCCACTCCTTTGTCATCCTCTACCGCAGAATCCTGGCGTGATGGTGTTGATCTTCTGTGCTGGGCCATCCTTTTGGCCAGTGGCTGTTTAGTTTCCCAGATGTAAGACTGATCACAGCCCTCCTGACACTGAACAGCATACACAATATTACTCTGTTTGTGCCGGGGGACTGGATCTTTGGGATGAACCAGTCTTTGCCGTATTTTGGGGTTTAAAAGTCACTGGGACGTTATGTTTAGAAAATAAACGTCTCAGTTTCTCTGATACTCCCTCAACATACGGAATGACCACTGGTCTGGGTCTGGGTTCCTCCTTTTCACCTATTGGCTGACTGGAGTCCTGTTTGGGTTTCTTCTCTGCTTTCAGGAAGGCCCAGTTAGGATATCCACATTGCTCTAGAGCCTGTCTTGTGTGGGATTTCTCCTTCTGCCTGGCTCCTGAGTTAGTGGGGACACTGTCTGCTCTGTGGTACAGAGTCCTGATGACTCCTAACTTGTGCTCCAAAGGTTGATAGGAGTCAAACTGCAAATACTGGTCTGTGGTTTGCGGTACAGGTGTACCCACCCATTACCATTAGGCTGATGGTCCTTCTTGATCATGTGAGCAGCTGATTTTGGTTGTTAGCATCAAACTGGTTGATCCACTCTGAGAAGGTGCTATTTATAAGACTGAGCTGAATACAGCTCCTCAGACTGAGGAAATCTTTCGGATGAAAAACGAAGCGTTTCTACATTTTTTTGTTGTTTTGCTTTGTTTTGTTTTTTGAATGTCCAGAGGACCAGATTTAACATTTTTTTTAGATTCTTTTGTGAAGTTCAAATGTCACCTGTGAGGTAATTTATTCCTTTGAGAGATTTTATTTTTTCATAACATTTCTAATCAGGACGATTTTGGTAATTTGATGGTTACAACCATTCCACTGCATGAATTGATAGGGGTTTATGCATAGACAATTATAACATGGAGGGAAAAAAATAATAATTTTCATTAAAAAATACCCATGCTTGTCATCTGTTCAAACTGTGGACAGCTAAACTCTGAGGAAGTGATTCTTAACTTAATAATGGAAAATAAACAATGTGAAAAAAAAAAAACACTTAGCAGTTTGGTGGTTTAAACTGTTGCTTCTGTAATAGTTCTCATCATTTCATAAGTCTGCTAACACAAGGAAATAAATGATTTGGAAAATCTAAATCCTTCTCCGTACATCAAATTGACCTAAAGACGTCAGGTATTTGACATAGTTTTCACACTTTCAAACTCTTCCTTGTGTCAGTATGATAAAGGCTGACATGGGAAGTATGACATCATGCCAGTGGACAGCTTTTGTGTGCTCTGCACCAGTGAGGTCACTTGTCCTCCTAATGACTTCCTCGGGGTTCATTTTTGGCCCCCTTCTTTGCAGCCCATAGGGTCTCCCTCTCCAGCCACAGTGCAGCTTTTTCCAGCACGGACAGCTCAACGCTTGGCTGGCCTCTCTCATTGTTCCTAATAAAGAAATGTGAGGCATAAAGATGCAGCAAGTCAGTTCATGCATGCCCACTGGGGTCCTTTTTGTCAAGCAGTCAGATGAAGTCGAGTGGAAAAAAGTGGTCTCTAATACTGTACATACGCACACACACACGCACACACATTTAGTAAGGAGTCTGTAGGGCAAAAGTGGCTACCATTGGCTGGTGTGTACATGAGACGATTATACACGGTTAATATGAACAATAGCACTTGCATATAAACTTGTATTGTGCATAAATTGTTATAATAGAACAACACATTCTCAAATTTTCCAAGTGATGCATCTTCAGAGCAATAAATAGATTTATTCTGCTTACAAGTAAAAGACCACAGGCCTAGAGCAATTTTTTTCTAACTACTTGGGCATCTAAAGGCAGGATGAGAGGCATGTAAATCAGGCAGCCCATGTACTTCTTTAATATTTAACATAGGTTATTAGACAGGGCAAAGATTTGACCCCCAAGCGCTTCTGCGCATCACATGAATAACTAATGCTGGCTGATTATGTTAATCAGTGGTACTAGGCTGTGATGACCAGGAATGTAGTTCCACTGCTGCAGGAAAGAGCTCTAATCTGAGGCGCATCGCAAAAAAACACAGCCCGAACCCATCATTAGCTCGGAAACACAACTACTGCACAGTGTGTGCAGTGCTGGGCGGTTTGCACTTCACATGCTCAGCTTGAATTTTCCTTTAATATGCATTCCAGAGATAAACATGCTGCATATTTGTGAAGCTACTAGCTGTGATCTCTCTTAACAGATAATCAAATATTTGCATAATGATAAGAACACTGACGCTACACCAGGCAACTCCACATGTCAGCAGCTCCTAATAGCAGTGAGAAGAAACTGAAATAATTTTCAGTATCTGGAACTCATGTCATGTTGTTTCTGCATATATTACAAACCACACTTCCCACAATCACAACTGAACCATAATAGGGTCCACAGTTTTTCTTTATTTGTGTAATTATTTCTTTGCTTATGTAAATTGAACGTCTAAATTGTGTGAACTGGAATATATTTGGTTACAATATGGCAGATCTATACTAGCATCACTATCGGCTTGGATAAAACAACCTGTTAAAGATGTTTTTAACCACTTTGTAAAATTGACATTGGCTCTTCTGTTGAAAAAATACTTCTGTGAGTGAATTTTCCTAAGAAACGCCATTTTATTCAAAACTGGCTGGAGTGATTTTCAAAGCTTGTTGCTGCTTCACGTCTAAAGTGCCAGTCTGCTCTCTGGTTTGTTTTGCGCTCAAGATAAAAACATACTCTTGGAAAGCCATTTAGAGCTAGAGGCGGGTTGAGTGTGGCTATATTCCATCCCCATCACCAGAGTTCTTTGGCCTCCACCATAAAGAATTCCAACGAGACAATTTTGCGCAGTGTGGGGCGAGCTGACAGGGAGTGTTATTAAAGCACAGGGTGCTGACCGCTCTCAAAGTTATTAAAGTGCTGTGAGATTGTGTCTGTGATAGCCCTGCCGGTCGGGATGTCCTTCACACACGTACAGGTGCATTACGGTGGGGATGCGGTCATTGCAGAGAGGGGGGGTGTTGGCAGAAGTGTGTGCGTGAATGTATCGCGATGGGTGGGGGAGGTTGTAGGGGTGTAGGCAAACACAACAACATCCACATGGCGTGCTGTCATTGTCTTCATTCCTCCATAATGGGTTATCGTAACTATAGGTAACCAGCTGAAGAAATCCTTCATTTTAATTGTTCAACACTCAGAAGAGTCTGTTAAGGGTTTACATGTGGTCCAGGTCATATTATGACACTTTATTCTAAAAGTTTTTGCATAATTTCATACTTTTTTTGACATAGAAGAATTTGGAATTTCCCTTCTAAAAATAATATTTTACATTGTTTTTAGAAATCAAAGTATAACTTTGAATGTAAAGTTATCACAGATAGTCTCAAATTTAGAAAACACCTATATTACATAAATTAAACGTGGACACCAGCACATTTAATGTTTGATAAATACTAATATTTATCTGTGTTGTTTAGTTTTACTATATTGTGGATTAAGAAGGACTTGGATCCCAAAGTGCATTTTATAGGGACAGTTTACATCTTTTGAAGTAAGGTTTGGTGGAAAGCTTATGATCAATTAATATGCCACTTAATTGAAGATTATTAGTATAAAAAAAACAACCGCTCTTAAGAGAAATATTTAATTATAAAAGGATTGTCCAACCAATGGCTAGGAGTGGGTCTAATACCTAAGTGGACTTATGCCATCCTAAAACAACCTCAATCTCAAGTGTGTTACAGCTGTTTATGTATCTGATATTATAATAAATATTATTCTGTTGTCAAATATTCAATAGGCAAAATATTTACATAAGGTTTGTAGTTATTTGCAAACACAAACAGCAGCATCTCCAGCTAGATATGGTACCAGTAACACCTTCCAATGCAGCTTGGGACCCTTCCAAAAAATGTGTAATGCAAAAGTGACAGCAGCATAAAAAAAATAAAAGTGTATATATAATATTTATATGTATATGTTCTTTTATTTTTTATGC
>NC_056505.1:29476653-29481109 GCF_014905685.2 Nematolebias whitei
TATATTATATGTGTGTGTATGCATTGCACTTGCTGTTGGTGCTATGATTTTTTTTTAATGAAATTGTTTTAAGACAGTACCAGTCATCTCTGTTTAGGGTTCCACTTGTTAACTGTTAGCTCATCAAATTAGTCAGAATCAAACTAGTTCCTCTAACTAAAGTTCAAAATGCTACATACAAGAGTTAAAATATTATTTGTTCATAAACTTTTCATAAAACTCAAATTCAATGAATCTACATTCTAAATGGAATGGTAAATGGATTGTACTTATATAGCACCTTTCTATCTTATTTCAAGATACTCAAAGCGCTTCACAACACAATCTGTGCCTCATTTACCCATTCATACAGCACTCTACTAGATCTGTACAAAGCTAATTGAACAAATCATTCTAAAGAGACTAATCAGTGCTTTAGATCACATTCATACACCAATGGGAAACACATCAGAGGCTATGAGGGGTTCAGTGTCTTGCTCAAGGACACTTCAACATGTGACTGCTGGTGGATTCAAACCTCCAACTCTCGCATTTGAGGATGACTGCTCTAACCACTCAGCCACAGCCGCCAATCTAAGAAGAAAAAAGATCTAACAATAAAATAAAAGTTAAATGATAGGGGTTTTCGATGCGAGGGAAGTTGTCCCGAACATCAATCTGGTGTCTGTCCCCACTCAATCTGTTTCAGCTCCACTCTGACATGACAGCGTGTGGGACTACAGCCGTCGATTCATCACTGGGTCTGGAAATAAGAAGACACTTCCAGTTTGTCATACTAGATTAGTCTGTGGCCCATAACCACTGTTCCTAATAGAGTCACCAGTGTTTCATCTGAGTTGTCCATGAGACCACCACATCAGGGAAAACACAGTGAGAACCATGTGTATACACTAAGGAATAGTTTATTTCATATTGTACCACTGACAAATCAGTGTCTCTCACATAAACAACTTGGAAAATTTTAGAAGCTGCTTTCACAAGTGATTTTGTCTATAACACTAGGACATACATCAAATATAGACACTGTCTTTCAAGCAAGATATTCAAACTCTTCAAATCCGCTTTCATCACAATTCCCCAAGGTCCATAAGCAGAAGTCTTGTACATGAAACTGATGTGTGCTATCCAAGATATTTTTTAATTGGTAATTAGCGTTTAACTAGTGGATCACAGGTCCCGGTAGTGGGATTAGCTTCAGTCTTTATTATGCTGACCTAACAGCAGTGAAGTGTAATAGACAATGCAGGTTAGCCCTGAACTGTGATAGCTTCTTACTGCGTCCCCCTCCTGACCTTCACTGACCGTATCGCTCTTTGAAAGTCTAAGTGCCCATCTTACAGTATGCCCGAAGCAATTTGGAAGTCCATACACATTCATACAAGTCCTGCTTATTGATTCTTTTGCTGCTGTTCACACACAGTCTGGCAATGTAGAGTATCAATTATCTCTATGTGAGCTGCCATTGTCTGGGGAAAATGTGATCTATAGCCAAGGAATCTGAACATTTGCAGGAAAGAAAAAAACTCTTCTGAACATCGACAGCACGGGCATGCATTCAATAAAAAAAAAGGTTTTGACCTTGCAGGGAAAAGAATGGCTTGTATCTTTTTAGATACGTAAGGATTTCCAGAGAACCCATGAAATTAAAACTTGAACTGTCTAGTTGCAAAGCCAGAATTCAAAACGAGCCAAAAAAAATCTGGCCAAAAAAAACAAGCAAGCAAACAAAAAATACTTCATACATCAAGTAAAAGTCAATGATTTTGCTGTGTGACTCTTGTCAGTTTGGTCTGTAAACAGAGTCAGGGCCCCTGATGGGTACGGCACTGCCGGTGGGGGTGGAGGGGTTCCTTATTTAGTCTGGGATGATGTGCGCTGTCTCTGGCTCCAGAGGCTGCCCCTCTTCCTGTTTACCTGAGGGTCCTCTGGGATGAGGTTGAGCTGAAAAGCCCAGTCGGAGCCAGTCAAAGGGAGCATGGCGCAGTCTTGACCCTGGCGCTCCACTCATTGTGTAGTGCAGCGGTGTAATGAGGCCCTGTGTGGATATTGATATGACAGAACAAAAGGCCAAGGTGCAGTAAGGACAGCAATCCACACGTTTCACACCATTTGTTTTTCACACCGTATCCATCACATTAATGGGTCACCTTTCTGTGACAGCTCATGATTACCTGCTTACCCATGGAGAGAAAAGGGGGAGAGGGAGAGAAAGCCTGGTAGGCGCACAGACACAGAGATAGGCAGGAAGATAGGGAGCGACGGTGCTCCGGTAGTGAGGGTAAAGGGTGAGCTGGGGTTGGAAAAGGGCTCAGAGAGTGCGGGGGATGGGAACCTTGTACCATTTTTTTTTTTTTTTTTGTGTTCGTTCATGAAGATTGGCTCCGGCCCTGTCATCATCCCCACAGAGTGAATTTATGACAGGTCAACTCTCCATGTAGTCACCTGATGGATGGAGAACATCCAAGTTTATTTGGGGCACAGTGGAAATGGCTGAACAATTCCCTAAAGCACAGAAATATATTTTTTTGTTCTTTCAAGCTAAGGGGAAACTTAGATTCACAAGAGCTTCTAATAAAATCCTTGTTGACTGTAAAAAAAAAAAAAAGGGAAGAAGAAGAAGCATATTTAGTATACTTCACACAAATCCTCTTTGGCTTTCCATTTTACCTCCCTTAAGTACCTGTTTAATTGTTTTGTTTATGAGAAATTCTAAGAGCATAATGCATCTATCAGTCCTCGTAAGTGAATAATTATTGGCAATAAATGTGAAAGTGCAAAGGTTTTCTCTCATTGATCACACATCGTCCTATAAAGTTGTATATTTGCTCTGTTTTTCTGTGTTGGTTATTGCTCATGCTTGGCTCATTTGATGTAACGTCCAGTCAGTTTTAATGCTGAATTTCTTCTTTCTATTTTATTGATGCAGCAATGTGTCTTCTGCTAATACTTTAAATAATTAAACAGACAATAAATGCATTTATTTTATTTTTTATTTCTTTGCTTTTTTTTAATAAAGAATGTTCTGACCTCACTTTGGACTTTGCAGGATTGTGCAGGGGTATACTTAACACAGTTATATGGTTTATGTAAATTCAAAGTAGGGTTCGACTGATTGCTTAAATCTGTGACAACTACACAAACTATAGAGTGAGCTTCATAAAATAGTATTTTTAGCCATATTAATATCAAAATCAAGTGTAAAACAAGTGACATTAAGCCTGTGTTTCACTCAAACACCAGTGCTGAGCCAATATAAGTTCCCACAGTGCTTACAGACCAGTATATTGACTAGAATGTATCTAAGATTTTAGAAGAACAGTGTTGGATTGACCAGGGAGAACTGTGTTAAACACTATGTTTTTATTTGTTTGGACTTGGAATGCTTCTCTAAAAGCAGACATGTATATTTGGAAGTAAATACATAAGAGCCTTTAATCAGTCAAGGTAAAGGGGACCATTGTTTAATTGCATTTAATGACCAGGAAGAAGTGGGTGAAGATAATGGATGGAAGATACCACACTTGAGAAGAGTTGATTCTGACTTCTATGCTCAGTGTGATGATGAAACATGAATTTTTACTGTATGTTGAGTAAAACATGAATTTTGCTTTGTGGAATTACGAAATAATAGAATTTTAATAGAAAGACGATGCCTAAACCACTCCCAGATATATTCTATGCCACACACTATAAAAGTCCCACATAGCACTGACATCGTGTTGAGTCTTCACACCTTTCTAACCTTTCACCTCTTAAGCTGCTTGTTTAGTAATAATGTGGCTGAATTTCAGCCAAACAAGTTCAAAGTTACAGTACATTGTTTTCCCTCCTCTCATATGTTATATTACCCATAGCCTGCACTAGCAGAACAGGGATTTTTCTGAGGTGAATAGAATATCTTCACATGGCTGTTCATTTGTTTTTTAACCACAATGATAAAAGTTAAATATTGCTTTTACTCTTTATTTTGAACCGTGACATGGGAGAGTCAAAGTCTACAAGCCACAACATTTTGAAATGTGTGTGATTGATGCCAGCTCACAAACGAACCATGGTCAACTAGATTCACTTGTTCTCTGCTACAGAACTCAAACCAACAGATTTGTCTGAATAAAGTTTTTTGTCATCAGACTGAAATTGTTTGTGTAAACTTGTCAAGCTTAGAATATTTAGCCTAAATACTCTTGGGCAGTGGTGGTACAGAGGTTAGAGAAGGTGGGCCTGTGATGGGAAGATTGCTGGGTCAACTCCCGGACCGACAACATCAAAAATGTGGATGGGATAGGTGAAACAGCCCCATTTGCC
This sequence comes from Nematolebias whitei, assembly GCF_014905685.2. Lineage (NCBI taxonomy): Eukaryota > Metazoa > Chordata > Actinopteri > Cyprinodontiformes > Rivulidae > Nematolebias > Nematolebias whitei. Next base: position 29,480,959 of record NC_056505.1, read on the forward strand.
TCCACCCTCATTTGTCCCGCTCTGGGCCCTTGAGCAAGGTCCTTAACCCCCACCATCTGCTCTCCCGGGCAGTCTTTGTGCGACGTAGTTTGAAGAAGGGAGAAGCTGAAAGAAAAAAAAAAAATTATATGTTCGGAAGAGCGGCGTGTAG
>NC_056505.1:29481209-29499194 GCF_014905685.2 Nematolebias whitei
ACTGTACTCTGTCATTGCTCTGTAGATGTTATAAAACAATGATAGTTTGAGCTACAGAACCTGGGCATCGTCGCTGATTCAATAATGAAAAGTGGGGAGTGGTGGCGCAGAGGTTAGCGAAGTTGGGCCTGTGATCAGAAAGTCACAGGTTCAAATCCCAAAACTGACAACATCAAAATGTATTTGGAAAAGGTGAAACACCCACACCTGCCTCCACCCTCATTTTCTCCACTCTGGGCCCTTGAGCAAGGCCCTTAACCCCCACCATCTGCTCCCTAAACAGGTCTCTTGGATATGAGTTCTCGTGACTCAATGAGACTACCTGTATAAATAAAGAGTAAATGAAAAATAAACTTTTCTGCATATTTTAACTTCTGAACGCTGAATCTCATTGTGTGCATGTGTTTTTATTTTGTTTTATATCACTTATTTTATTTACTTTTCATTTTATATGCTTGTTTTATTGTTGTCTGTACCTCATCTGTGTTTTTTGTTTAAAACAGGTCTCCCATGTAAATCAATCCTTGAGACTCAATGAGACTAACCTGTAGAAATCAAAGGTTGAATGAAATAAAAACTGGAATTGTACTAAAATTTAAATGAGAAGAACAGAGTAAATTTAAAATATACCCTCCAATATAAAAACCACTGAAATTAAGAGTATGCTTTTTTCTTACAGGATGTTTCACTCCTAGTACTGAAATCATTTTATTTTAGCAACAAACACTTATCAAAAGTGCTTACCAACTCACAACAGTTACTAAGTTTTGTTTCAAATCTTGAAAATAAAAGAAAAAGAAAAGTATCCGTGCTGATGCTGTTCATACTTGTTGAGGTGACACTTTTTGCAAGCTTTTACAAGATTAAATGGTAATGTTTACAGCAGTAACTGGGCTGAATCTTCTGCTTAGCTCAACACTCATTGATGTAGCTCGTTCCCACAGCAGCTCCACCAGTGTCACTTTAACACTCTTTAGTCATTTAAGATGAGGATTTTAACTTTTAGTTATTACAAGAAGATGGCAAGTTCCTATTTTATGATTAAACAAGACTGCAGCAATACATCTCTGAAAAAGCCCTTGCTCAGCACATCAGGTGAGACGAGAGATCACTTTGTCCCAAATTAAAGTCGGAGTGTCATCTTTTGGTCTAATTGCCTGAAACTGTTACTGGAAAGTGCAAAAAAAAGTGTCTGCATATGCATTTATTTTGTAATCAATTGATGCTCTTCACTCTGGGCGCGGTCTATTGGGACCAAACTCCAGGCATGCAAACATGCTGTTTTTGTATGAATGGGGGAAGGATTAGAGCTTGTACTGTGCACAGACAGTTTGCCATATGTCATAGCATGCAGCACATACGAGGGGATGTTGTCAATACATCTTGCATCTGCCCAGCAGAGGCTTGCTCTGCATTACACTAAAACATGAATTATATGAGTGGAACAACTCTGCGTTGGACGGGGACGTAAATCAGAAGGGAAAAAAATTGCTGACAAGTTTTGCTATTAAAAGATAATTGTAATCAAGGTGCAAGACGAGCAATGAAGTGATGATAGCAGATAGATAGACAGCTGCAAAAGATGGATTGTTTTAATTTGCACCAATTAAATTGAAGTTCACTGGATCATCTTCCTCAATCTTCATGAATACTTGATTTTCTGGCCGCTGTAAAGCTATTAAATAGAGTGATTGGAGTCCAGCACTTGGTATAACATATTTTATGCTAAACTTTCATTAACCCTTTGTAATGATGCTTACTTCAATAAAATGCATATACATTAAAGGCATGCTGCTAGGTACAATAGTTTATAATTACAATCCACCAATTATACTTATTGTCTATGAATGCATCATGATAAAAACTGATAACTACACGTTTTAAACTGATCAGTTACTGAGTTTGGATTTATCTATTTCTGTCATGCATTTCAGTTAATGACCAAATAAAGTTTATATGGAGATAACAAAGACTTCAGCTGAATGGCTGCAGTAACAGCACTGAAACATCCATAACACAATCCCTTAAAATATAAAATTTTATTTATACAGCAAACTAATTGTATGAAATAAGTTAGTTATCTTTCAACACTTCTGTAATTGTGTCTGTGGTACAAAGTTTAGTGGATCCCATAGTACAGGTTCAAAATCTGACTGTCTATTATAGAACATGGCTTTAACAGAGTCAAACAACGTGCTGACACACAACTATTGTCAGTTGCTTTTTGACACAAAAATGACCATTATTGGAGCAGCAATGGTGGTATTGATTCATAGTGTATACCATTTGTACTTTGATATTGGAATTTTTGTGTTCCAAGTTATAAAATATTGATTGGACTGGCCACTAATGTCAAAATTCTGACCAACAAAACAAACAAAAAAATTATATATATATACAGTATATATACATATACATTTTTTTATTCATTTATTTATTTATTGTTATTTATTGTTTATTTTTACAGCCCTCACTTTAAATCCAACATGGCTGACTCATGCATGAAATGTTAGCTCTGATAGCTGTAGTAATAACTTATTTTCACATCTGTTCATTTGTAAGTCAGTGGTCCAATCACACACAGTACTCGCACTTATTTCACACAATTAGTTTGCTGTATAAACAAAATGTCTTAATTTCAAGGGTATTTTTTACAACACGTCAATAAGGTGCTATTCAGTACGAAAGATCCTGTTGTCAGGCCTCAGACTGATGAAGTCTTTTGGATGAAAGACAACACATTTTCCTCCAAAAATAAACTGTCTATATCACGATATAACTTTTTTGGTGATTTATTTGATTATGATTGAGCCTACTTACTCTTTATCTTTTTACACATTTTGGCCAGGTTGTCCCCGTGCTGGTTCGGCGAATAGCAAGCGGCCATTTTGCCTATAATATTTGATCGTTATGCACTGATGATCGATTGTTTTAGACTGATGGTCCTCCATGTTGCTTGTGTAAAGCCATGCTGGGAGCTCAACAACAGACTGGATTGAAACATGTAAACAAGGTGCTATAATACGACAGATCCTGTTGGCAGGCCTCAGACTGACGAAGTCGTTCGGAAGAAAGACCAAATGGTTTCTTCTGAAAAAGAAACTGTCCAGATGACATGATTTAACCTTTTTTTTTGTGATTTACCTGGATGATTGATTCTTGATTCTACTTACACTTTCTCAGTGTTTGAATGCACAGAATGCAGAAATCCATTGTACCTAAGTTGAATTGCTAACGGTGAGGGGTAGTGTGGGACTGCCTGGTCACTGAGCACAACTCACAACTTCTACTGGTTTTCTGACTTGCAACTGGAACACAGTAATTCTGGTCTGACGTCATTCCCAGAATTCCGACCTCTGAGGTAAACAGAATGCAGCGTTAAACAGGTTGTTCAGATCTTATGAAGTTTGGTTATGTACAAAGGTAAAAGACAAATAACATATCTGTTATATAAATAAATAGTTTTATTTCTAAGATGACCACTGTCTGTGTTGGGTTTAGGCCCTCTCAGATGAACCATGAGCTTGTCAGTCCAGTCAAAACTACACTGAGCTTTTCCAAACTGTCATTCAAAATGCTAACTACAACATCCATCCGTCGTTTTCCTTCACTCCGTTTTCTCTGCAGGGTCCTGGGGAGCTGGTGCCTTGCTCCAGTGGTCATTGTGAGAGAAGGGGGGTTACTTCCTGGACAGGTTGTCAGAGGTCACATTAAGACAAAACGAGACAAACAACAATTCACACTCATACCCAAAGCCACTTTAGATCTATCAGTTCACCTAACATGCACATTGTGGATCAGACGGAGGAAACCAAAGGACCAAGAGAAAACCCACTCATGCATGAGGAGAACATGCAAACTCCACTCCGAAAAAAAAAAAAAAAAAAGTTAATTGTTTTTAAAAACTGGTATGGTGTATTTAATTCAAAATGTCTATTTTTTTCTTCTGAATGATGTTAACAAATTGGTTGAAGTGAGTTCTAACAAATAGCTAGATTTATGCATTACTCCATTGTGAAATGTCTTGGTATTAATTGATGCTGATGCTGTCTGATGGGAACGTTGTAATTTCTAAAGGTCAGTGATCTTCACGTTTGGTTTTGATATACAGGCGTAAGGTGTTTCCAACAGCCACCGAGGAGAACGCACACCCCTCTGCAGCAGTCCCATTGTGTATTTAAGGAAAAGTTATTTATTATTGGCAGATGTAAACCCATGTAGTAAATCACAGTTTCAAACAGGAAAGGCACAGAGAGTGGCTGCGAGAGTGGCGAGGCGTCTCAGCGGTTCCTACAATGGGAGCCAGGCTCGCTCCCAGGCAGGGTGATTAGTGCTTGTTGGTAATTTGGCAACCTTGACCATGCAACCTTGCTCAAGCTGGATTAACATTTTACTCTGGAAAAGCCAGAGACGCCTTAAAACACGTTCCAATTTTCTACAGGTTATTATGAAACAACAGCCCACAGAGGCAATTCAGATGAGTGCCCGTGGTGTGCAGCATGAGCACTCAAGGAGAAACTTATTAGATCTGAGCATGCTAAGTGTCATAAAAATGTTGACATATCCATCGCATCACTCTCCCAAAGAAAACCACCAGCAGACTGTTTTAAATAATGACCGGTAAATTCATGGAGTACACTACAAGGTCTAATACAAAAGGTCTTTATTTATTTAATCAACAAAATAAATGCAATAAATTTGTAAGGATTCGATTAACTTAATGAATATTTATATTTTCTGTAATACTGTGACATGATTTTTAGTTTTGTTGTAGTTTTGCCATTGTTCTTAATGTCAACATGACTCTAGTGTATTATTATTATCGTTATTGATATTGTTGTTGTTGTTGTTTAACCAGTTCTTTCATCCTATTAACTCAATTAACTTAATTATTATTTGTTCACAATAGTCTCTGATTTTGATTTCAAGACAACAACATACAAACCAAAGAAACCAGTAATGCAAAAACACAAAGCAACAACAGAACATAAAACAAAACACAATGTTTCATAAAATATAAAACAAGAAATTCTACATGAAACAACTACAAACACAAAAAATTGTAGCACAATGCACAAAGTGGAAAAATAAACATTTAAGGAAAATGGTTTTGAATTTGTTGCTGTTCGTTGTGGAATGTTTAAATGTTGTTTTTGATTTTGATCTTGACATTCTTCACTATTTTTGTGATTGATTCAGTTTTTATATCTTGTTTTGTTGTATTTTTAAATCTGCTTTTTGTGTTTGTTTTTCTCCTCAGTTGAACATTTGGTTGTTTTGTCTAATGGTGCGTTCAGGTGCTGTTTGTTCAAGATAGTGCTCTCAGTTTTTTTTTGCAGTGTTTGTGGAAATGTGGATTAAATTTTTATGTTAATGTTCTAAAGTAAATATGTTCTTTGTTTGTTTGTGTAGTTCTTGAAAAGTTCTGGGCTTTGGTTTCAGGTTTTTTAAAGTGTTTGTGAAAGGTATTGTTTTATTGTTGTGTTTATTTTTAAACGCTGTTAATTGTTCACTGTTTGGCCTCCATTTATATTATTGCACAGTTATTTGTTAATTTACTTTAGTGCAGCTTTGTGTTTTGTGGCATGTTGTATATCTGTGCTAGGTGGTCCATTGCCCTCCCTTACAAAAACCTCCAGCTTATTATTGAGCCTCTTTATCTTTACTCTAGCTAAGTTGTTAATTAGCTAGACCTTGAATTAGATTATTTGCATGTCTGAACAAGGGCTAAGGTATTAATGCTCCCTTAGGACAAACTGTAATAACCTCTTTGGTGGCTCCCAGATCCCTGTGGAGTGGGCTGCATGGACGCTAGCCCCTGGAAGGAGGAAGAGAGCACAGCCATTTTATCCAATTAGCTGTGGATTATACTGCTCTTCTCCCTTTGAATCCTATTTGCTGTGATAAGGTGTTCTCCTACAGGGACAGAGCTGAGCTTTGCTATCAGGAAAAAAAAATGATTAATTCACAACCCAATATTAAAATGCAGTGCCTTCCATTTCACACTGTCTGACATAGCAGGAAGAAACAGCTCAAAAATCAATACAGGCACTAAACAACCGCGCAGGAGAAGGAAAGGTTGGCCAAGTAAGAAAATACCCCTAAGAATCTCAAAAGCAAGCTGCATTTCATTTCACACATCACACTTATACGGCTCTCCGTGGTGTGGTATGTCCTTGAATTATTCAGAACCTGTTAAACCATGAGAATGGTTTTAAGACTAATGTGGCACAATATCATGGCTGCTATTGTTATTGCACTGTACTGTGCAATTTTCACAAATATTTATCTCTTTCTTCGTATCCTCCCAAGGACATGGATTTTAATGTAGCAACGCCATGGTCCTTGCACCTTTTTGAATAATCAACATGGTCACATACAGGATGGAGTCAAAAGAACATTTTCACAAGTTATCATGTCTTCCCTGGCCCGTAACTGAGATATGGTGTGCAGAGTCCAGATTTATATTTTCCAAGCCCTCCGACGCTGCACAAATGATGTTTAAACACCCGGCACCTAGGGTTTAATTAAGTCCCTCTAATCGTGTTCCAATCAGAAGCTTGGACTGATGGGCTGGAATTCCTGATGTGCATTTCTGTCAGTCTTAATTGGATAATTGATTGCCAATTTGAACCTGGCCACACACTGCATACACAATAAAGCGCCTGGCCATGTTCCTTGAGGATTCATTTTCCATCCGAATAAAGATGCTGCTTCGATAGGCAGAACTCCAGCTATTGGTCTTGCTGAAAAATAAGCCCTGGCTGCCAGTGTAGATTGGAAGTCCACTTATGAATGCCGTTTGAATTTTCATCACACAAACACAGATTTTGTTAGCGTTTTTGTCTTGATGTTTGTATTCACTTGTGGTGCACAGAAAGACTGAGCAGCTACTGTAAAAGGGACCTCATCATAAAATACTACTCTAAAAATGTGAATGTGTACATTTAAATTTTAAGTAACACATGAAATCTGCAGTTTTCTCCGGGTGCTCCGGTTTCCTCCCACAGACCAAAAACATGCATGTTAGGCTGATTGGTAACTCTAAATTGTCCCTAGGTGTGAGTGAGAGCGTGAATGGTTGTTTGTCTCGTTTGTCTCTATGTGTCCCTGTGATGGACTTGCGACCCGTCCAGGGTGTCCACTGCCCCTCGCACAGTGATTGCTGGACATGGGCACCGGCGACCCCCGTGACCCAAAAATGGAATAAGCGGGTAAAGATAATGGATGGATGGATGAAATGTGCATTTGAAATTAATAAGGATTGCAATGAAATTACGTAAAAGTTGTAGGTTTTATAAAGAGCTTAATGAGTAAAGTGGAATAAGAATTGAGAAGTAAAATGTGTAACTTTACTCCAAGTATCTACAATAATTTGTGATATGTGACTTGTCTGTGCTGCTGATTTTCCATGCTACTGATCTTACACTGCTGCTGATCTCATGCTGCTGCTGATCTCATGCTGCTGTATTCATTCATACCCATCTGCTCACTGTAGACTCATGTTCATGCTGTTGTTACATTGTATTGTTTTACATTACAAGTGTTTATTGTATAGCTTAGATCTTTTATCGTATTGTTTGGTGTTTTAGCATATTTTAGTGTATAAATTAGATCCTTATTTACTGTTTATTTTTATACTTTATATTTTTGCTATTTTGGGGAGTAACTGGGACCCTGAGTACATAATTTCATTCCACCTCATGTACATGTGATGGAAACGACAATAAAGTTGACTTGAACTTTAAGAACGTTCATTATATTTATTTCAGAGATTAGTAAAAAATGTTTTCTATAAATATGGCATCACAGAGGAACATTAACAAACCACTTAAAAAAATCATGTGACTTGTGTGTTTTGTTGCAAGACGATATTTCTGTTCTCCCACTGTGTGTGTTTTGTTTTTGCAGCATTAAATCAGTCATAAAGAGGTTAAATACCTGATCAATAAAACCAGAAAACTAACAGTATTTATGTTCAGGAATGGCTTGTTCTACTAAAGTATTTCTCTGGAGTTGTTCTTTTCTACTCTTATGCTGATTATGTGCAGCTAGGTAAAAACAGGTTAAACATTTTAATCTTTAAGTAAAAACAAGACCTTTAAAATAAAAATCAGATGTATTCAACTGCAGCGAGCGTCTTGTCTTTATTTTAAATTTCTTCACAAAATAGCATTTTGGTAATTAACCATTTATTGCTGCAAACATTCAAAGTGATGAAGATCAACAAAGCGCCATGCAATGATAACAGGCTATAAAAACAGAGAACAGACCAGTATATATATCTTTGTGCTGCTATACACATTTCCCTTGTCATAGTAAATTTCTCCTGAGATTGTGAGGCACGATGGTTTGATGTGAAACAGATTTGAACCGTCAGCGCAGCACCGAGCTGATGTCCTCAGATCTCACTCATCAGTGACCCGTTTGCTCTCTTCGGGGACAACCGAGCATTTGGTTCCATTTAACCCCCTCTGCTAAAACGGGCGTTTGATGGCGTGCCCTTAACTATCAAAGTGTCACCAAACTCACCAGCATTTTATAATTTGTAAGAATAACATTTTCTCAGCTTTTTGCTGAGGAAGATTTTTTTTTTTTTTTAAGTTGAAGGTGCCAAAATATTCTGACATACAAAAGGCAAACGTCTCTGGAGGCCTAATTTTGTGTGGACGGCCACAGCTGCTATGAGTCTCTCACTGGGTGGGCTCGCACTGTTATTCCAGTTTTTCTCATCTGCTTTACAATTCCTGCACCTCTTTTTCACAAGAAGTTGTTTTTCTCCTTTAAATAAGGTTTGATCAAAGGAGCCAAATAGGAAAGAGAGATTTCTCCTGTTATAAATGGCCTTCCCCAGCTCTGTAACCTCGCTACAAGTTTTAACACAGAAGTGCAACCCTTGGCGGGATTGGATATTTTGGCCACCATTTGTACAAAGTGAAGTTTCTTTGGAGTCTCCTTGAGACAAGTGACCAGTGCAGGGCAAAGTGAAGGCCTTATCAGTCACCCCACAATGGTGCCACCCCATGAATTATATTAGGAACCGATGGAGCTCACTAAGGCACTGCATTGTGAACCATCTGGGTGACAATAAACATGTCGCCACATAGTTTCCTCCATCATTCAAGTCTAGATAGCAGATCTGGACCTTAACTATAGCTTGCTATCTCCTAGATCTTGGCTTGACCTGCTAGAAAGATGGAGGTGAAGCTCAAGGATATCTCTCAGAGAGTCCATTTCAACACCAGGAGGTTATTACAGCCACGCTGGGGGAAGGTAGTCACACTCTTTGCCTCTCTTTGAATGTGTTTGTATATTACACGGATACCAGGCTATGTGGGAAAATGACTGAAGACATACATGTAAATATACATGTATTTGCTAACACCACAGTAAAAGGTTAAAAGAAACAGAATATGTATATTCATATTTCAAATACTGACAGCCTCCTAAACTCCCTGTCTGGTATTTTTTGATTAAAATACAACAAGATACAATTATTATAGTACCAAGTTTAGTATCGTTATTATACGCAGACGATCTTTGAGCTGTTTTCATTGCAGATGACTTTATGTGTTGAAATAAGAACTTGACTCGTCTCTACACTTTTTCTGTGGGAGTGTCTTCAGTAAGATATTGGGCAGTATCTACCCAGTAGGTTTAAATACTTCCAAAACTTCCTCCAATATAACCCAGTACGCTGTATTACATTTTTGAAATACGTGCAAAGTTGTTTTACTGTTTTGTGCAATTTTAGGGAACTTTTCACGACTTTTAATATATTGCCAGCTTTCTTTTATTAGATTTGAAATTTAATAGCAAGATCAGTTTTTAGGAAATGTCATCACCTTTCAAAACAAAGTAAATTAATAGCAAACGGATGAACAATAACTGCAACAGGAAAGTGGGGATCATCATCTCATTGAATCACAGGAGCGCTACAATAACCAGACCGTTCTGACCATGTCTCAGCACTGCATTTGCTGCGTCCGCATTATTTATTTATGTATTTATTGACTGCCAAATATTCATTTATTTTAGGTTTTTAAATTGGACAGTTTGACAAAAGTATTTTATACAAAACATGTTTTTACAGTATTTTTTATTTTTTTTAAAGCTGAATGAAAAGCTATAGAGCACGTTTTTAAACTAAAGGTATTCAAAGTGATACCGTTTGGTTAACCTGAGACGTCCCGTTATCATTTTACTGTCATCATTCTTTAGTGTTCAACCTGACAACTAACAAAAGTTGTCTTTTGTTGACTGTTTTTGGCCTGTGGGTGTATATTGGAACACAATTAATTAAAAAGAACACACACAAGGAAAATATGCAAACTCCACACAGAAAGACCCCAGCTGGAAAGAAAACCTGCAAGATGACAGCGCTATCCAGAGCACCAGCCCATGACCAAGAACATATTAATAATTAATTTTATTTATGTATTTATTTATTCTTCTTTCGGCTGCTTCCTTCCTCAGGGGTCGCCACAGCAAACTAACTCTCATGAAGACTTGGCAATTGTTTTTTCATCGGATGTCCTTCCTGACACAACCACAGACCACCAAGCCACCACAGCCCTCTGTGTGGAGCAGAGAGCTGCTAGCTAGGACACCCAGTGGAGCAGATGGTGGGGGTTACGTGCCTTGCTCAGGGGCCCAGAGTGGGGCAAATGAGGGTGGAGCAGGTGTGGATGTTTTACCTTTCCCACCCATAGGGGCAGCTGTGGTTGAGTGGTTAGAGTAGTCCTCCTCCAACACAAGAGTTGGAGGTTTGATTCCACCAGCAGTCACTTGCTGAAGTGTCCCTGGACAGAACACTGAACCCCTCATTGCCTCCGATGTGTGTCCCATCGATGTATGAATGTGATAAAGCACCGATTATTCTTTGTACAGATCTAGTAGAGTGTTGTATGAATGGGAAAATGAGGGCACAGATTGTAAAGTGCTTTGAGTAAGGTAGAAAGGCACTATGTAAGTAGTCCATTTACTATTACCATGTTTTGATGTTGTCGCTCTGGGGGGGTCGAACCGGCAACATTCTGATCACAGGCTCACCTTCTCTAACCTCTGTGCCACCACTCCCCTGGGCAATTAATTTAAAATATTGAACACTAATGTTGTGTGGTAACTTTAAAGTCATTTAAATGTTTGTCTTTTACATATTTATTACTTGATATACTATTTTCAAGTAAACTGCTCTTGTAAAACAACAACAGATTTTTCAGTGTAGACACAAATTTGTGAATTTTGAATGTCAGTTGACAAGGACTTCTTTTTAATTTGCGCTCGATCTATAAAAACAGCAAAGATGCTGGTTTGAAATGGACCCTAAACTAATACTCTGTATTAAATAAAACAGGTATAAGCCCTCGTTTTTCTCGTGCTGTAACACTTGTCACGAGCAAAGCAACAACTGAATTATTCTGCGGGCCTGAATAAACTAAAAATTTGTTAGCAGAAGTTTCTGTTGTTGTAAATCCACCTGCTTTAACAAATGGGTTACCGATGCTATTTATTCCCTGCTGCTGTTACTGATAGTAAGCCACACAAATTAATCATCCACAAGTAAACGCAGTCAGCGGGCTAAAAAATGTGAGGTTCCACAAATGTGGCATGAGGAAAAATTGGTTAATTTAACGTAGCATGCTAACGCCTTGATGATGAAAACTGAAGTGAGACTCAAATGAAGCGTACTAAATGCAGGCAACAAAAAGACAGCGGTGGACCAATGAGGAAGTGAAAAAGTCAAGCATAAACAATGGCATTTAATACAATTTCATAAAACCACTTATAGCCCATGACAGGGGCTCACATGTAATCACTGTAAGTGGAGACGAAGATGGGGGGCCGCGGTGTCGTCGTCACGATGCCAAAACACTTCTCCATGACACGTCCCCTGCTTCTCTTCATTAATCTCCTAAGCTACATTCATTAACGGTCACTCCATCCACTCAGCAAACCTACACAGTCGAGTGAAATCACACAAGCTGTAACAAAAACAACCGGCTGCTGAAATGCAATACGAGAGGTCGTTACTGCTTTATGAACTCTACAATTCACTTTCATTAATTACTAAACACTGTTTCATCATTTTCCATTGTAATAAAGAAATGGGAAAGGTACTTCGCATTGCTTGGAGTCAAATAAAAGTGATGGAGAAGAAAGGGATGTTCCTGATGTTTTTCCAGACCAAGAGAGAAACCAGGCAATGAGCTGAAACTGAAGGATAGTCGTGGCAGTTAGCAAAAATTTAAGAAGACGAGATGATAAATATTAAAGATTTACAGGTGCTCCGACTGTCAGGTGCTTTTTGGAAACAGTGCAACGTGCGCTTTTATCTAGATTTACCAGTTAGTGCCTTTTGGAGGATCCCCCTGTTCTGAATGGGGTTGTAGTTTCAGAGGGCAGCATTTATGACTCACCAGTGCACTGACCACAGCCCATTAACTCAAAGAGCCTCCACAGGAGCACTGGAGCAGGGAAAGGGGCCGTGACCTGCCCAAGACCATCTTATTACTTTAACACATTATGTCTCCCACTGCGATCTTTTTATTTAAGTGACTTCAGCAGAACGCATCATCTCGGGCCAAGTCGGGGACAGACGGGGGTTTCTAGACAAGAGAAGCGGTCAAATGATTTATTGGAAACGTCTGCTATTGGGTTCTACAGAAAAAGAGAGCAGGAACGGACAGCGAGGAGAAGAGCGCGGGTGTATGTGGGGACAGTTAGTGATGAACCTGACTGTGATGGGAGCTGTTTATGGAGTGGAGCGGCCAACCTGACCCCCGAACAGCTCCTAGGAGGATTCTCAAGTTCTTCCTGATGAGCTTTTGCAGCTCTCTGATGACCACATGGCTCAGACACTGGGGAGGGGGTGGAGAGGTTGGGAGATCCAGCGGTCGGGGGAGTGATTTATTTTACCACCATGTCACTCTTTATGAGCCACACCACACAAGATGGCTTCAAATCTTACCGTCCTCAGGAGGAGGATCAGAACACGGTTTCCAAACGTTATTACTCTCCACCGTTTAGTTTGCATTGGTCTGAATTCACCGTCAAAGTTCAATTAAAAATGTGGATGGCTAATGATAAAACTGACTTAAAATTTTGAGACATTTTCTCATAAAAAGGCAAGGGGACAGAATGAAAATGTGCGTCTATGCCACTGATGTTTACTTCTTGTGCATCTGACCTCCAATGTCTGGTTCCACACTGAGTGACCCATGTCCACATGTGATCACAATCTACAGATGTTCACAAAACAAGCATTCATACACTATCTAAAATTATATCAGTCAAAGTTTTGATGAAACGTTTAACCTCATCATAAAATGGAATTAAAAAAACTCCCTAATATAAAATAACAATAAAAGCTTTGGAGGTTTTTTATTTTATTTTATTTTTACTAGTCTAGCTGACAATGTAATATCCATCCATTTTCTTTACGCGCTTATTCCATTTTGGGTCATGGGGGTCGCTGGTGCCTGTAGTGGACTAGGCCTATGTAGCAGCTAAACCTGCTGATAACACGGTTTCTGTGCGCCCGATGTTGACTGACCCAGACATCATCCAACTTCAGAAGTTGGATCCTGCAATTAACTCGATGATGTTGTATCTGACTGACCCAGACAAATACACTCCATCGAAAGACGAGCTGGATTCCAATCCAGACCTTAAAGTCCTCTTTCAGCTGCGCAAACAGCTAAAACTAGTTAAAGGCATCCTAACTTTTGCTCATGGACGGACGTCCTCACCTGTGTTCGTGGTCCCCCATGACCACAGGGGGGTGATGTTAGTCCATGCACATGACCTTCCGTCCGCAGGACATAAGGGTGACAATGCCACGCTGAAAGCATTGAAACAGATTGCTTATTGGCCTGGAATGAAAAAGGATGTCAAAGACTACATAAAAGGGTGCCTGATCTGTGGCCAGTTTCAACCATCCAGACCACTTCACAGAGCACCACTGCATAGTAGAGGCATTGCATTTCCATGGTCGGACCTCCAGATTGACTGGGTCGGACCACTCACTAAGACCTCTAGAGGAAATAAATATTTTCTCACGGTAACCTGCGCGTTTACCAAATGGGTAGAATGTCTACCAGCCCCTAATGACACAGCACAAACCACTGCTATGTTATTAATGAATCATGTATTTTCAAGGTTTGGACTTCCCCTTAGGGTGAACTCAGACCAAGGTACACACTTCACAGGTGAAGTAATGAAGGAACTGTGGAAGACGCTAGGCGTCAAAGCCAACTTCCATATTGGCTACCACCCACAGGCTTCAGGCCAGGTTGAGAGAGCAAACAGGACTGTGGTGAGTATTTTGAAAAAATACGTAGCCGCAAACCACAAGGACTGGGACGTGAAACTCCCTCTGGTCCTCATGGCCATAAGGGCCACTCCACACACGTCGACTGGCATCGCTCCTTTCGAGATGATGACGGGTCGACAAATGACTCTCCCTCTGCACCTGTTGTACCAACCAGGCGATGCTGCCATGGCAACAGCCTACACCACACAACAATACATGAAAGACTTGGAAAGACACCTTAAAAACACTTTTGCTTTCGCACAGAAAAACCTGGAAAAATCAGCTGAAGGACGCAAAGCGTACTACGACCAAAAGGCCTCTCACGAGGAACTCCAAGTGGGAGACAGGGTCTGGTACTACACGTTTGCCCCCAAAACTGGGAGAAGAGAGTCCGGGACCGGAACTCTCGCCCGTAAGCTGATGCCCAGATGGACTGGACCCCATCTGATAATCGACAAAGTGTCTCCAATTATCTACCAGATAAAAATCAGTAAAGGCCAAAAAGAACCAACTGTTAAATGGGTACATCGTAACCAGGTTAAACAACACAAGGCGTGCAATAACTCCTCAGGAGACAAAGATCTCACAAAATCTGACCTCGTGGGAATAAGGGTCATCCAAGCAGAAGATAACTAATGGATAATAAACTTAACCATAGTTTAAATTCACAGGACCTACCCTTGACCATTACGAAGCTAAGACCTATCTCTTTGTGTTTCCATAGGACAATGATGATACCACTACTGGTAATCTTCACCCTCTTGGGTGCCACCCAAGAAGAGCAAGCCGAGATCGTAACCCTTGGGCCCACCTCGGGCATCGCTCTGCGGGACCAGCAGGGACTGCTCATCACAGATTGCCGCCTATACACTCGAAAGGTCTTCGTCCGCTTCGACCCCCAAACCGTGGTCCAACAACACATTAACATTAAAAATGAGTGGTTAAACAAGCCATGGTACACAGTATCCCTAGAGGGTGCTAAAGCAGAGATCCAACACATCCTAAAACAACTACATAAATTTACTTACACTCAACAAGAGTTGGGCGTAATAAGTACAAGGCAAAAGCGCGGCATCGGCGGACTTTTGCTTGCTGCCTCGTCACTAGGATCACTGTTCAGCCTAGGTTTGTCCGCATACAACACTGTCAGTATAACGTCCCTGAAACAACATGTGTATGAAGTAGAGAGCGAGGTCCCAAAGATCCGAGCACAAATGAACCTTCAACTAACACAATTGACACAGGTGACTAAAACCGTAAAGGATACTGTTCTAGTGCTAAATACTCACACCCAAGAGATCAAAGCCCTCGTAATAGCGGTAAATGAGTTAGCCCTTAAGGTTGAAGCGGATTACGCTGTCGCACACCTAATGGATAGGATTTTTGCTGACATGCTTAGAGATATCAGTTCGTCGGTAGATACACTAGCCACCGGTAGGATCCCACCGTATCTAGTCTCTCTACAGATGGTGAACGACATCCTCAGCTCCGCTACGCACGAAAAAGTTACGCAAACACAGGCACACCTGGCTTACACTCTCGGTAGCGCAATCCCAATCTACGTCAATCACAAAACATTTGAAATGGCGTTCATTATCAACCTACCGATAATTCCCTCAAACGGCATATATAGACTCAGGGACGTCGTAAATGTTGGCAATTGGCACAGCGAAAACCATGTTCAAATTGACACACCAAGGATGGTTGCGTACCACGACGACAACCCCTCAGTATACCTAGCTCCAAACCTGCAGATGTGTGTTCTCACTCGGGAGATACACTATCTGTGCCCGAGCAAACCGTTTATGTGGAATAAAACCGCGGGCATATGCGGATTAACACCTATTCCGGAAAATTCTAAGTGCTCAACGACCGTAACGCCTCGACGCCTGGCTAAAGATGCAAAAGCGGAAATAATTGGCTCTCGTTGGCTAGTGAACGCTCCTCAAAGAAAGGCGATCATAGCCTACGACCAACCCGGGGCAAATAGACCTTTGACGTTACCGGACAAAACGATGTGGATCAGTGTTCCCCAGGGAACAACCATACACATTGGTGATTTGACGCTCTATCACCTCGATCCGGAACGATGGGACGCGACTCTGGATGACTCAGAGTACCTGGGAAATATGTCTATAGACATAGATCCAGAGACTCTGGGAAGGATCCGTTTTGAAGGCACCCAAGTCGTCGACGTGGAACCAATAAACCGAGTTCTCAAGTCCCTCAGGTCCACAATTAAGAACCCGATCCAACCAATTAACTATGCGTGGTCGAGCGCGGACACATTAATCATAGCCCTGCTAATGACGATAACCCTCGTATTGTGTGGGATACTCGCATCCCTGTTCCGGGGCCAAACGTCACTCCGAGTCGACGTGGATCGCCATGCAGCGCACCTCGATATGATTATGCCTCGCGTAAGCGGGTCCGCAAAGAAGCCACTCACACGGGACAGCGCGACTGAAACTGACAACCAGGGTGAGGAGAAGCAGTGAAACGATGTTTCTAGATGCTTAGTCACTACTCTTGTCGGTGTTGAAACGTTGTTTAGTTGATTTTGGTTGTTTCTGAGGTAAGAATGTATCTTGTGTGTAAGTTAAGTTAGAGACTAAGAAGCCTTTGACCATGTCAACATGCAGTTCATTCATTAAATTGCAATCCTTGCGGAGTCAATGTATATTATTGTTACCTTAAGTACCATAATCTACATTGGTCTCACATCGCTTAAGCCGAACCTACTCGAACAATTCTATTCGGGGGGATAGCTAATTCTTTTTGATAAGTCTCGCCATAGACTTCCAAAACATTTATGGGAAACCAAACACCCAATCTCAAGTCGTTCGTCTAAAAGACAACAGACATTTGAACCAAACTATATTTTGCCATGTAAAGCTAACTTAACCCAAGTTAGAAATGGAAAAGTAGTTTGGAACCCTTTTCTATAGGTTTAAACCCCTGTAGTTACCCCTTTTCAGCATGCTCCACCCCTTAACTGGTAGTTGTAGCTGTTCCCAACCATAATAGCTTACACACCAGGTGCATATAGTTTAAGGCCTTATGTAAAATCACTTTCATAAGCCCACCTTAAACCACATAATTGCATGACACATTTGAACCAGAACGACACAGGCTGGACGTCGCTGGAGACAACCTTCGTTGGAGGCGACCTGCAATCCTGACGTTGGTCTCCACTCTTCATCCAGTGGCCGCTTCTTCAGTTCAACCCAAGGGTACCCCTCTGTATGCTGATTAATCAACACTTCCAATCGTTGTGGATTTACCATTGTGGATTATATGACTTTTTCCAGTGGATTACAGACTCTGTTTCCAAGGGGTTAAAGCATTGCCACAATGGAATTATCGAGACGATATGGAATTATAATCAACACAATGGGATTACCAAGAACATTGTGGAATTACCTTGACTTTTGTTTTCCTTGCTGGATTACTTTTGACTTTTGTTTCTTTGCTGGATTACATCAAGCTTCAAGGACAATCGAAGGCGTAAGTCCACGGTTGGAATTCATCTCCATGGACAGGCGATGATTTCCAAAGGGGGGACTGTAGTGGACTAGGCCTATGTCAAAACTGAGTCTTAGGTCAAAACTCTTGACCTTTAGGACCTTGTGGGACAGGAACTGTCATTTCATTCATTTGAACTCAGAAAT
>NC_056505.1:29499294-29503987 GCF_014905685.2 Nematolebias whitei
TATATATATATATATATATATATATATATATATGTGTGTGTGTGTGTGTGTGTGTATGTATGTATGTATGTATATATATGTGTGTGTGTGTGTGTATGTATGTATGCTACTGTAAATAGATTTCTTTGAAGGTATTTTATTTTAGTTTTTTATTTATTTAAGTTTCTCACTCAGCTTACCATCAAATTTACACACATAGAATCCCTTGCATCTGTGTATGAGGAACCCCCCCCCCCCCCACACACACACACACACACACATGCACACATACACTTTCCTCCGTCTGGTGGGGAGTCTGGCCTGCTCCGACTGACTGCGCCTCACTGCCCTTGTGCAGTGGTGTGCCAGTTGTGCCTTCCCCCATTGCTGTGAATGCCACCATCTGGTGTGCCACGTGGACATCATAATCTCCCCTTAATTACATTAGCAGTGCAATCAGTTACTGCATTACAAGGCCGGGCGAAGAGCTTTTAAATCTTGGAGGAAATCATAAATAATTGCACTAAGTACCCAGCGCCAGATGTGCGTGCCAACTTGGCTGGCATGAGATAAATAGTAACCTCAACCACGGTGTTCAGTATCCAGTCTGCAAACAGTTTTTGGCTGGTGCGATCCTTCCGTCCTTCCCGCTCATTTCTGTCCTCGAGCTGCGGATTTCTCTTAAGCTCCAAGATTTTAGGCTCCATTGGATTCACTGAGCTACTTGTTGCTCATTGAATCCTGCTGCGATGTGACTGAAGTGGTCCAAGAAACAGCCTGTAATAAATTTTCTTACCTCGTCAACATCCAGATCATCGCTGCTTCCTTCAGTAATTCATTAGCTCATAAACTGGATACTTTTTGTTTCAGAAATTGAAGTTCTGCTTGAAATTTCTATAGTTGGTTCAGCTGTGTGGATGTTTGTTCAGCATATGACTGTCAAGGTTTTGTTTCGGTGAGGGATTGTTGTGCATGTTCTTTTATTTTATTACTGTTAGGCTTGAAGGGTTTGTGGCAGCTCATACTGACACACATCTCACAGTGAACCACCAGATAAGCATATTTCCTAATGCACACAGGCTACGCAGGGCTTCTGGATCAGTGGTCACTAAAAATGACCTAAAAGGAAGGAAGCATGAGAAACCTAAACATACATTAATTCTACAATTATGCTAATTTAACATTTTAACTTTAGGTAACACAAGATAAAAAAAACTGACAAGGATTTCTACAAAAAAAAAATACAATAAACACATTTTGTTTGGTCAATAAAAGAATGCGGTCCTATTTTTAAAACATTAACAGAGCATTTCTGTTTCAATATTGTTACAGGTAGTTATCAGATCCATTTGGAGTCTATTATGTCTATATATATAAAAAAAAAAAACATATTAATTTCACTGCAGTTATTCATAACATTATCCGATTGACAGTCAATACAATATATACCTCAATACATCATGTCCAGCTGCAGGCAGGAGGTAGAACACCTGGAGAGCTGGTGCAAAGAGAATAACCTTCACATCAATGTGAAGAAGACAAAAGAGATGATTGTGGACTTCAGACGTAACAAACACACCTACACCCCCTGAACATAAGAGGATCTGCGGTGGAAGTGGTCTCCAGCTACAAGTATTTGGGTGTACACATGAATGACAACCTCAGCTGGGGCAACAACACCACCAGCCTGATCAAGAAATCTCATCAGAGACTCTACTTCCTCAGGCAACTGAGACGAGCTGGTCTGGGAAGCTCAGTCCTCACCTCCTTCTACAGGTGTGCAGTGGAGAGCATCCTGTGCTCGAGCATCAATGTGTGGCATGGAGGCTGCACAGCTGCAGAAAGAAAAGCTTTGCAGAGAGTGGTGAAGGCTGCACAGAAGACTGTTGGAGTCAGTCTCCCCACCATCATAGACATCTACACCTCCAGATGCAGGAAGAGGGCCACCTGCATCATGAAGGACCCCACTCACCCAGCACACACAGTTTTTGCCCCCTCCACTCAGGCAGGAGGTTAAGGAGCATTAAGTGTAGAACCACTAGACTGAGGAACAGCTTCTACCCTGAGGCTGTTAGACTCATGAATCTCTAACCAGAATAATCACTGTGAAAAATCACATCATGTTGCTGCTGATCTGTTTCATGTTGCTGCTGATCTGTTTCATGTTGCTGTGTTCGTGTGTACTCATCTGCTCACACAGACTCATGCTCATGTTCGTGCTGCTGTTTGACCTAATGTTTTTATGCTATTAGTGCTTACTGTATTTTTAGTTGATGTTTTTCTTAGTTCATATCTTAGATGTTATCATTGTTTTTCTACATTTTATTGTTGGATGTAACTGGGACCCTGTGTACATAATTTTGCTCCACCACATGTACCACATGTACCACATGTGGTGCGAACGCCAATAAAGAATCTCTGACTGACACCAACATGCAAGGGAATACAGAATTTTTATACAGGAACCCAGAAGTTGAAACCAAACCACCAGGTGTCCTCCCAAAATGGCCTTTTTTACAAGTTTTACAAGTCCTGCCTCCTCCACATAAATAAATGAGACATTGCCATTATAAATAAATAAATAAATAAATAAAACTGACAAAAAACATAGATGATTTTTTTCAGGCGTTAACTCTTGTTGATTTACCGGTAATTCTTATCTTACTGGTATACGTTCACAAGTAATCATGGTGGCGCAGAGTTTAGAAGATGGGCTTGTGATCAGAAAGTCGCAGGCTCACCTCCCGGTACCGTCAACATCAAAAATGTGGGTGGAAAATGTGAAACACCCACACCTCCCTCCACCCTCATTTGCCCCACCCTGGGCCCCTGAGCAAGGCCCTTAACCCCCACCATCTTTTCCCTAAACAGGTCTCTCTTGAAAATGAGTTCTCATGGCTCAATGAGACTACCTGGATAAATAAAGGGTAAATGGAAAAAAAAATATGGTGGCATCCGTTGGTTTTTTTTCTTACGATGAGAGAAGGTGGGGCTATTTGGGCTAGGATTTCTTCATATCAAATAAATAAATAAATACATGTCCTTTCATCATAGTGTGCAAATGTTAAACCAAGGGGTTCGGGTTGTTGCTTTGGTAAATTATACCAAATATTTTTTTACTTAAACAATGACGTGCTTGTAATGTATTGATCCCAGCTGGTTAGCATATGGTTATGATGTGAAGTTCTTAGCTTGCAGCTGTTGATAAGAGTGTTAAGAACATTACTGAATATTCAACTTGCATTGTTTTTGTGTCAATGTAATGTCAGAGTAAAGAAAGTTAATGTGTAAAAAATAACCCCCTGAAATAATTCTATGTCTCATTATTTAAGGTATTTGCATTTTTTGTTAGGTACACATAAATACAGTCAACACGTCTTTAAGCTGCATCATTTTTCCATGATTATCCCTTTTTTTTGGCTGCTCCTTTCTTCATGGGTCACCACAGCTAACCAAGTTGTACAAAGACTTGGCAATACTTGCCAATATACTGCCAATGCCAATCCTTGCCAAACTTGCCTAGGCAATACTTTTCCATACTTGTACTAACAGTAAAAATACTCAAAAACAGACAAAATGCACTTTGACTGGTTATGGACAAATCCCTAAATGAGTTGCAACAAACACTTTGTTGGGGTTAGAAAATAAATTGTAAATTGAGAATGGTGTCCACAAGACAGTTAACAGTATAACCAAAAGTGTAAACTATCAAGCCTGACTCAGAAGTTAGAATAACAGCAAAGAAGTATGATGATGATGTTTCAACTATCTACTTGTCCACAGGCTATGGTAGGATTATAAGATTACAGCACTGACCAGCAAGCTGAGGTTGCGGTTTCAAGCTTAGGTTGCATCAGGAAGGGCATTTGGCCTAAATTCAAATTGAAATTCAAATATACTTTATTAATCCCAAAGGGAAATTAATTGTTGTAGCTCATCTTGGTTTCATTAGAGTTGTTCTAGATGCTGATGTCTTTGGGCCGGAAGGATCTCTTGTAGCAGTCCGTCCCACAGCAGATCCGAAGCAACTGGCTATAGATGTCAATCTGTCCACCCAGACCCAGCAGACCTCTCGGTCCTCTTGGGCAGCAGAACTGCCTGAATGTCGGGCAGAACTTCTCCCTGAGCGATGGCCATTTCTCCCAGCAGCCTGCCAAGCCCCTTGTTGCTGCAGACTTAACTGCAGGTGCCGGGGGATGATCTTGGTCCTCTCGCTGTCACAAGCTGTGTTTCCCGCTACCTCCAAGATCTCTGCAGTCAGGCACTCAAGCACTGCCTCCTGGTAGATGAGAATGCATCCACAACACCTCCTTTTCATCTTGCTATGGTGACCCCTGAAGAAGGGAGCAGCTGAAAGAAATGTAATACCATCTATTTGTCCATGTTTTTTTCTTTTTCTTGCTTTTCCATGCTGGGTTGTGGAGAGCTGGTATCTATCTCTAGCAGTCATTGGGCATGAGGCAAGGGTTACAGTGTCATGGAAAAAAGAAAATTTCCAAACAAGACCAAGGTGTAGTTCAACAGATTTATTTACAAATCTTGGGAGAACAGTCAAGATCAATGCAATTACAAGATCACACGCTTATCAGTGTCCCCATTCGTCTGAAACACTAATCTGCTCTAACTTCCTGAACTGGACAAGTTAGTTTTATAGAATGACCCCCAGCCCTCAGCCCCTCCCCTCCATGTCAGAGCCATCATCAAAAGGTCCACC
>NC_056505.1:29504087-29508046 GCF_014905685.2 Nematolebias whitei
TTTTCCTGCATTGTAAATAAATATCACTTTTGTTTTACCTGAGTCTCGAGTCTGTTCAGTCTGCCATTTTGGGGTCAACCCCTCCAACACTGTGCTGCTGCTAACAGATCACATATTTTAAACTGTTGTGCTGGAAGGTGGGCAAGAGGCATCACTTCTGGAAATCCTACTTTCATTGCATGTTGTTGATTACATTTATACTTTTGATCGTCTGACTCATCCCTCATTGTTTTGTACTTAATGAATATCTGAAGAACAAAAATGATACACCAGTACTTGCTGTAAAAGATTTTAGTACTGACTAAAACAATATTGACCTAAAAGCAGGTACATTCAGAAAATAAATAAATAAATAAATAAAAAATATGCATAACATATTCTGTAGTCCTAACTAGTTTAAACATATATGCTTATTGTTAATGTGTGTTAATGTTCAATGTGTTCAGTTGGGGGAGTGGTGGTGCAGAGGTTAGAGAGGGTGGGTTCGTGATCGGAGGGTCGCTGCTCAACTCCCCGTACTGACATCACACCTGCCTCCACCCTCATTTGCCCCATGGGCAAGACCCTTAACCCCCCCAAGCTGCTCCCCGGGCACCCTGGATGGCAGCCCACTGCCTCACATGCGTTTGCTCACATGTGCAATGGGAAAAATGTAGATAATTAATTTCCCCATTTGAGATTAATAGAGCACAATAAAATAAAATAAAAATAAATAGAAATAAAGTTACCAAAATGTACCTTTCCCGCAAATTTATATTCTTGGTTGAGTCTTGAACCAAGTCTAATAGATCTGATCTATTAAATGTGTGAAATTTAGAAAAAATAAAATAAATCAAATATCGTCATTTATTAAAGGAGCTGCCATGTATTTGTGCAGTAACTGGTTTATCCCTAATGCTTTAATTTTTCCATCCTTAAAATGAACATAAATCAACACATTTTTTTCTGTTATTTTCCCGGAAACAAATAAATCCTGGCTAAATACCTAACACAGTCTAAAATACATATCTTTTTTCCAGAAGTAAAATATTTTTTTGTCTTTCCATACAAGGCCTTGTTGGGTTCAGGACTCGGGTCATGGACATTCCAGTGTGACAGATTTACTTTTGCTCCATTACAGAGACAAATCTGAAATCCTCCTCATTTTCCGATCCTCTTTTTCACCCAGCCGTGGCCGACAACCCACACATCAAAACTACCATTACCTTCTTGTTAGTTCACACTGTCGATTAGAGAAGGGCAACATAGATTCCTGCCAAGGGCTAAATGTGTTTATTCTAATTTCTCCTCATCTCTACTTTGTCAGAGACAGACAGCCAGAAACATGGAACATCTGAGCAACTGCAACAGCTCACATCAGGACTCAATCCTTCAGGAAGTGGAAGTAACCAATTAGATTATGTCATTGCCACAATCTGTTACGAAAAATAAACACTGGGCCTTTTCATTAACCTAATGAAGACGAAGCACGTTGATGAGCTCTTAAGTCAATTAACGATATTTAAAAACAGGCGGTGCAGCCCCAAGGTAAATTAGCATGCAGAGAGTGAGGAGGACCCAGGTTCAAACAAATTGTGCGTGGAACCCTCTGGTTCAAGCCGCTTGACTCTCTCCAGTAATATACACCCCTCCTCTTCTGCTCAGACAAGCTTTCATTAGCTATAATTAACTGCATGCTTTCTGTCGTCGCTATACTGAGAGTTCAAGTTAAAAATGAATGTAAGGAAAAAAGAGAGAGAGAGAAGATAGTCTGCTTAGATGCTGGTGCTTAGAAAGATCGATTCTAGTCCTCACTTTTTGTATGGTTTGATGTGAGAGTGATGCAGTTCAAAAGTGGTTTACAAGATTACAAAGAGGGCACAATATAGAACACAGAACATCTGGAGTCAGAGCCAAGCTTGCTTTGTTTTCACAGCTCTCTCCTCCTCTGCCTCTCCCCCTCCAACCACCTCCTTTCAGTAAACTTATTTGAAATCCTCCTGGGGTTTTAACCTCTCTCTTTTGCTTTCTCTCCCACAGAAGCACATTCGCAGGGTCTCTCTCGGCTGCAACGAGGTCTGAAAAGATTGCGGTTCGTTTCGACCCACAGTGGATGGAGGCCTCATTTAGTGGCTGCTGGCAACTCAATCAGCCTGCCTCACACTGATGAGTGAGTGACTACTTTCAGAGCGCCAGTCAATATGTGTCTGCTGTGATAGAATGTCAGCACCCGTGCCCCGCGTTGTCCTGACCCAATGTTATGGCTTTTTTATTTTGTCTAATCAATGATATATGAAACAACACAGACACATTTCAACAATAGATTTTTTTTTTCTGCAATTTTAGTTCATGCAGCTACAAGGATACTGGTGTTTTGAATGCAGACGTAAATCAATATATATATATATGATAAAGGAATAAACATTACATTTAGTGTATTTTAAACAAGCTTAGCATCTTTTGTTTGAGTACTGATGGCTTTAAAAACATTCTATGAAAAAAAAAACAGTGCTAGTGTAATTCTACAAAAAGCGTTGGTGCCATGTTGCCAGTGAAATACAAAGTGTAGATGTTTTCCTCTCAGGTTTGTTTATGTTGTCCTCTGTGCTGTGAGTAAAGAACAGCCTATATTTTGAGGCTGGTAGGATGAGCCGTGCTCGGTGTCCCCTGTGTCCTTTATTTCACACAGCCCACTGCACATGCTCTGCAGTCTGCCGACCTCTTGACCCGCCTGTCACTGTGATGGCCGCTGTAATCTGAAGGTATTTATTCCATACAGATGCTCTCTTTCACTTTCTTTCTTTCATCAAAAATAATCATTAGACAAAAAAATACCCCAGAAGGAGTTAGAATAAAAGATGTCTAAAGCAATATTCCACTGAGTACAGATTCTATTCCATACATTGGTAGTCTAAATGGTTTGAATCAATCACATCACATGAGTTTTATTTTATACCTTGAGAAAAAGCATCAAAGTTCATGCTCAATAAACCAGGGGGAAAAAAATCCAACAAAGTTATGTCAGGTCCTCTGGATGTTTTTTTTTTTGTTTGTTTGTTTGTTTGTTGTTGACACAAATTGTCTTTCATCCTAAAGATTCATCAGTCTGAGGAGCCACAACCAACTGAACCACTTTGGCCAGGGCTGCTTCAGACGAGTCGGCAGGGGAGAGGGTGGACTCCAGAAACCATCTTTTTTTTTTCTTCATTTACCCTTTATTTATACAGGTAGTCTCATTGAGCCACAAGAACTCATTTTCAAGAGAGACCTGTTTTAGGGAGCAGATGGTGGGGGTTAAGGGCCTTGCTCAGGGGCCCAGAGTGGAGCGAATGAGGGTGGAGGCAGGTGTTTCACCTTTTCCACCCACATTTTGATGTTGACGGTACCGGGAGGTGAACCTGCGACTTTCCGATCACAGGCCCCTCTTCTAACCTCTGCGCCACCACTCCCACAATCTTATCACCAGCAAACTGGTTGACCCACTATGAGAAGGTGCTACTTATAAGACTGAGTTGGTTGTGACTCCTCGGACTGATGAAGTCGTTTGGATGAAAGACGAAACGTTTCAACAAAAATAAACTGTCCAGAGGACCTGACTTAACTTTGCTGGACTTAAGAAAAATATTTATTAACTAGAAAACCTTTTCTTTTTCAGCACAAGATTTAGAGTTTTTTTTAAAGCTACATCAGGAATAGAACTTGTATATACATTTTTAAAATCCCTAGAAACTTAACAAGTCTGTTCCTTGAAATATTATCACTACTTCTACTACAACAACAACAACAACTACTACTACTACTACTATACAACAACAACTACTACTACTACTACTACTGCTACTATTACTACTACTACTACTATTACTACTACTACTACTACTACTACTACTACTACTACTACTATTACCACTACTACTACTACTACTATACAACAACTACTACTACTACTACTACACAACAACAACTACTACTACTACTAT
>NC_056505.1:29508146-29510666 GCF_014905685.2 Nematolebias whitei
ACTACTACTACTACTACTACTACTATACAACAACAACTACTACTACTTTTACTATACAACAACTACTCTAACTATTCTCAGAGAAAACAAACTTTGTGTTTTTGAAATCATTAGTGAAAAGGCCAGACTTCAGGGGTATCTGAGGCAGGCTTGAAACACAAGAGTCAGGGTGGCTTCTGGGTAATACCAGATGGCTAGGCCTCAGACTGACGAAGCCTCTTGGATGAGGGGCGAAACGTTTCTTTTTAACAAAAAAAACGAAGTCCAGATGACATGATTCAACCTTTTTTGTTGTTATATACCTGGATGACTGAGAAAACAAACTTTGTACTACTACAACTATTTCTAAATTCAATTCAGTTTATTTATATAGTGCCAAGTTACAACATAAGTCGTTTCCGGGCACTGAACAAAAGCATTCATATATAAAAATAATAATTTAATATTATTCATCTGAGGAGCAGACTGCTTTGAGTTTAACTCCATTACAGGCTCTCATCTTGAACAAGCATGAAGACGACAGTGGAAAGGAAAAACTCCCACATGAGGAAGAAACCTTTAACAGAACCAGACGCAGGACAAGCGTCCATCTGCTTCGACCGGCTGGTTTTGAGAAGAACAGATACACAATGGCAAGTCAAGAATCACATGTTAAAATAGAAATAATTTCAAATGAAAACTATTCAACTGTAACAATTCATTTAAGGACATGAGGTCAGTTTGTCCTCCAGTAGTCTAAACCTATGGCAGCATAACAAGCCAACCCTAACCATAGGATTTATCAAAAAGGAAAGTCTTAAAACTGGACAATGTGTCAGCCTCACGGACAGAAACTGGAAGTTGGTTCCACAAGAGAGGAGCCTGAGAACTGAAAGATCTTCCTCCCATTCTGCTTTTGGAAACTCTAGGGACCACGAGTAAGCCTGCAGTCTAAGAGCAAAGTGCTCGGTTAGGAAAATATGGAACAATAAGATCTGTAATATAAGATGGAGCTAGGTTTTTGAGAGCTTTGTAGGTTAGAAGTAAGATTTAAGATTTACTACTACTACTTCTTCTTCTACTACTACTACTGTAATATACTACTACTACTACTACTGTAATATACTACTACTACTAAATATTCTTATTACTACCACTGCTACTACTAATTATTACTATGACTACTAGTACTACTACTACAACTACTACTACTACTACTAATAATAATAATTATTATTATTGTTATTATTATTATTGTTGTTGTTCTTGTTATAAATGACCATCCTCCCACACTTCCCCAGGCATGACTTTATTCTTGAAATATTTTCACTTTAATCCCAGCATTTCACTATTGATCATGACATTATACCTTTTTGGAAAATTTAATTTTAAAAAGTTTTATTTTTATAGAGAAATTTTAAAACTTCATAAAGATAATCTATTCATAAGTCAGTGTTTGGAAATGGAAGCAGTAGTTTACATTTATCTTAAAAATTCTAAATAAAATCATAAAGTCACAAAAATATAAGCCATAAAATGAAACGTGTCACACGATTCACTGTAGAGCGGGATATCGCTGAAACAGTTGGACAAATCTAAATTGTTACAGGTCTGATGAATTTCAATATTTCATCATATAAATGCTAAACTCAAGGGAGAAAGAGGCGCAGGTCACTGAAAGAGATCCGTTTTGTTTCTATCTGGATCATCCTGCAGACCTTTACATTTAATCTAATATTAGGAGTAAACGACTGAAGATGTTCAGGATAAATGAGAACGAGAAGTCAAAGGTTAAAACTCTTTATGAAAGAGACACGTGTAGTAGACGAGAGCAGAGGAAACTGTCATCACTGTCCAGCCAATTCATTAGGTTCCAACAGCATTAGACATATAGGCACAGGGGGGTAGTTTGCACTTTTAACTGCTCAGAAATTGGCTCCAGGTCAGAGTATATTAAAACCACCCTTGATTTCTGGCATCATTCTTGACTTTAATGATGATTTTTTAATGGTAGTATAAATCTAACATGAATCTCTGTGTTTGTGCAAACGTGTGTGGGTTGGTTTATTAAGAAATTATATAAGTTGGGACAAAAACACTAATAGCTGGTAAATCAATCAACTTCCAAAGTCTTCCTGGGTTTTATGGACGCCCTGCATTCCTTGTCTGTCTCCTTTTACTGTGTCTATCTGCAGTTGCACTCAGCAGAGATTTTCAATTTATTTCTAATCAAGCTTTATCTAATATTCTCCCGACAGGCAATTAAAAATTCAAACTACCCTGAAAAGCCATTGCTCACTTTTCAGTCTCTCCCAGTGTTCATTTAACAATGTTATTTCATTAAAAGCTCTTGTTGATGAGTTTGAGGTAATTTGTGAGCACATTTGATTATACTCTGCATTGTTATTATGATAATCTTTGGGTTTACTTTGCTCATAATTTTGTATTTGTGTATATATATACATGTATATATATATACAAAGTATATATATATATATATATATATATATATATATATATATATATATATATATATATATA
>NC_056505.1:29510766-29515348 GCF_014905685.2 Nematolebias whitei
CAGATTCATGTTCATGATGCTGTTCGGCGTATTGTTTATGTACTATTACTGCTTAGTGTATTTTTAGGTAACATTTTTCTTGGTTCATATCTTAGATCTTAGTACTGTTTTTCTTTTACATTTTATGCTTTTGTTGTATGTAACTAGGACCCTGTGTACACAATTTCGTTCCAACTCACGTACCACATGTGGCGTATATGACAAATAAAGAACCTTGAATCTTTGAATATATATATATATATATATATATATATATATATATATATATATATATTCTTTAGTGAAAACAAGCCAAACATTGACCCTGCTGCTAACTAACACTGGGCATTTATGATTTATGTTCTTATCAGAAATAGCTCTATGATAACATAATGATGTTTGTTTATAAAGGATGTTGTAGGTTTTCGTGCAGAGCTCCATTCATCTGTGATGTTGATGAGTACCAGGGCCATCAAGTGCCTGCAGCTAATGTGAGCTAAATGCCCAGAAGGGCCTTGATCAGTTTATGCTGGAGGTGTCTGCAATACCACACACCCACGCATGCACGCACGTACGCATGCACACACACATACACTGAGACAAAAGCAGAACAAGCCACCCTTAAGTGTTGCACGCTCTTCAACTATTTAGGGCAGCCATGTCCAGCAGTAGATTTGAATATGCATGACTATGGAAGCTACCCTTGCAGCCCTTTTCTGCATCCAGACAACAGCCTGTTTCCACAAAAAAAAAAAAAAAGAATACAGCTGCATCTTATTTGAATATGTTACCGTCACACATAATAAAAACAAGTCCATAAGACTATTTGTGTCTCACAGCAAGAGATGCTCCAGTAAATAATTGTCATTTAATGGTTCAATTGTAAAATTATTTAGCGATTTTCTGTAAATTTAAAAAGAAGAAATGCTAAAAGCTTCATAATTTGGTTTTCTTTTTGGAGTTTGGTGGCAGTTTTCTTCACTTTTAAGGCCCAAGCTGTGGAAATCCTCGAAGCACATACTTTATACCTTCTCCTGCATTTTTGTTTGTGTCGATCAGTATGGCTGCATGCACTGCACTATTTTTAACCAGATAATAAGTACCAACAGTTTAGCCAGTGTCTGACACAAAATTGTGAGCAAGTTAGGTGTGGAACGGTGCAGCCTTCCCATCTGTAATAGCCCTTATTTTGGCTTCACCAATTCTGAGTCATTAAAAGAAGGATATGTCATCAGCACCAATGGTGATACTATTACTAGCTAACAAGCTATGTTCACCAGCTGTTGAATGTGCAGTACAAGTGCAAAATGTGTTGAACTGGAGATAAAAACTGGACAGAATTATTCTTTTGGGTTTGTTGATGGTAAATCTCTTAACAGCAAGAGCATTCTGAATAATATAAATACCTTTAAACCTTTTTTTTTTTTTAAATAATTCAAGAAAAAATAATACTTGACCCAAAGTTAAAGGTCAAATAGGATTATTGTGGTTTACTGAACCAATAATTTGTCTGGCTCAAATTTCCCTCACACGCAGTATTCTAGCAGCTGCCAGTTATATGACAAGATGATTTGTTGTTTATTAAGGTCAAAGCCTGATAAGTGTTGAGCTGACGTTGACAGAAACCAAGCAGGCATTTTAAATCTGAGAGTCACGAGGTTTCCAGACATTCTGACTCTGTTCCAAGCAACAAGTCCTCTCATAACATTGTAGTTGTCATCCAGGGATCTGGAGACCTCCAGTTTATATCTTGGAGAGTTGGACTGGGGCAAAGTGGTGAATGTGAAGCTATCTTCTTTGGTCCCTGCACAAGTGTGGCTAATTAAATACTAAAAAAGGAATAAAATGTTAATGAGAAACACAAGCTTGTTGTGGTGTTTGGCACTGACCAGCTCCCTCTTATTAGGTGTACTTGCCCATATGTGCCTGGGTGAAGTGCCCATTAGGGCCTTCCCTAATGGATCTTCATCCGCGGCGCTGAGAGGCTAGTCGAATGTACATTTCTGCAATTTCCAAACATGGCACTTGAGCCAGCGCGTCTATGAAATTCCTCTGCCTCAATAATATTTTATGTAAATCAAAATTAAGTTCTGCGCTTAGTTTACGCAATTTCACTCGTAAGTAGTGTCTCTGTGAAGGAGATTACAACATTTGCCGGTTTGTTCATAATTTAATTTTTTATGTTGTGGCTGGCGGTGGGGAAAGACAGAACACCTGTGAGTGTTTATAATGTCTCATCTCCCACACAGCTGCTCCTTTTCAAAACACCTCACTGGTGCAATAATTTCATAAAATTTCATGATTTACCATCTGGTAGACTGAGCTATAAGCACATGCAATAAGCATTTGTGTGGCGCTGGTCCCAGAAAGGTACAATAACTGTATATTTTAACTTAATGGCTTTTCAGGGCATGCAAATTTCCACAGAGCAGATTGCCGCGATGCTACAACGTAAGTCTGGCCCCGTCTGTCTGCCTCTGTCGCTCCAGCCCTATCTGTCGCACATTCCCCGCCCTATACAGTACACACTTCCCCTATCAAGTGTCATAAAACATTCACACGCAGCAGCCCTCTACTGACTCTGTCCCTGGCTGTGAAGATGTCCATGTCAAAACCTCGATATCACACTCTGGAGAATGAGCGACACAGTAGGAGGTACAAGCAGATTATTTTCCTTTTAGCATCTAATGTCTGTGCATTTGGGTAATTAAAATGATTACTACAACAATTACACCAAGTAATTAGAAACTAATTACACTGGCATTTTGTGATTACAGGAGCAGATGAAAATACTGTTCAAAATTAAATTCATTGCATATTCATGGAAATAAAATTAAATGTTGCTGTGCGGAGAAGATAATAGAAACTCGGAGAATGGGGTTCTGAGGGGTTTGCAGAACCGTCTGTGGCTAATGCTCTGAATGTTCGTTTAGTTAAATCAGTGGTAATCTTTTAATGGCCTTAAGTGATGTTCATCATGTTGAAGCCTCTAAAAGATGCACGGTTTTACTTTTTCAAGCCTCTTGTTTTTGTCTCTGGAAACGATTAAACCGTTCAGCTGAAGAACACAGCTGAAAACATTACGATTTTTGTTGAGATGCTTTGAAATGCGGATATGTGAACAGTCATGAACAATTAGTATCTTACCTGTTGTAGATATTTATAGACAGTTTTTTGAAATACCTTAGTTTTGAGAAACAGAGATTAGTTTTGATAATATTAAACAAACTAATGCACCAAAGTTCATTATCAGTAATCCAGGTAAAAATCCAACAATGTTCAGTCAGCTCATCTGGACGGTCTTTTTTTTGCAGAGATGTTTTGTCCTTCATCCAAAGGATTTCTTCAATCTGAGGAGACACCAAACAAACTGATTTCCACAAACAGCCTACTCCATAGTGGGAAAAAACAGTTTGCTGGTGCTAAGATGGCCTCTGAGGCCCGCCCTCTCTCCCGTCAATTCCTCGGAGACAGTCATGCCAAAGTGATTAAAAACACCAAAGTTCATGCTCAGTAATCCAGGTAAAAATCCAACAATGTTCAGTCAGGTTATCTGGACTGTCTAGATGACCTGACTGAACATTGTTAACAAGCTAATGGTTAGTCTGAGTAGAGCCAAGACTTCTTTTTTTTTTCAAATTTATCCTTTATTTATACAGGTAGTCTCATTGAGTCACGAGAACTCATTTTCAAGAGAGACCTGTTTGGAAGCAGATGATGGGGGTTAAGGGCCTTGCTCAAGGGCCCAGAGTGGGGCAAATGAGGGTGGAGGCAGCTGTGGGTGTTTCACCTTTTCCACCCACATTTTGATGTTTTCAGTCTGAGGAGTTGAAACTGCAACTTTCTGATCACAGGCCCATCTTCAACCTTTGCGCCACCACTCCCCCAGTAAATTAATTACTGTTGTCATAAAATAAGTTTAATTTTAAGAATTTCATGCCTCTTAATGCAAACACGTATTTAAAAACCTACACATAGTCGTTACATTGCATCCCATTGTTATTTACATGAAGTTAATTGTATTTGCAAACACAAAGGTTAACTGGAGCACTTTCTTTGCAGCCTAGTGTACTCTCAGCAGGAATTTCACATTTTCTTTTGCCAGAACAACATTGTAATATGAAACTGACAGCTATGTAAATAATTACGAATTAGCTTTCACGTAAACTGCTATAAAAATAAAAAAGTTATTTTAAGAATATACAGTAGTCCCTCATTTATCGCGGGGGATTCATATCCTGAAGCCCTGCGATAAATGAAAAATTGCAAATTAGGAATAGTAGTACAAGCCGTAAGTAGGGGTATGTGGATTGTATACCTGGATTATTGAGCATGGACTTTGTTGTTTTCAACCAGTTTGACATGACTGTAAACAAGGAAGAGGGCCGGCAATGGAGGAGGGGGCGTACCAAACGGACCATCTAGCACTAACCAAACTGGTTTCTTCCACTTTGGAGTAAGCTGTTGGGGGAAGAATCAGTTTTGTTGTGTGTTTCCTTGACTGATGAAGCCTTCTGGACCGAAGGTGAAACGTTTCAGCACAAAAAAAAAAGAAATTGTCCAGATGACCTGACTGAAAAATGTTGTATTGTATACCTGGATT
>NC_056505.1:29515448-29519816 GCF_014905685.2 Nematolebias whitei
AATCCAGGTATACAATACAACATTTTTCAGTCAGGTCATCTGGACAATTTCTTTTTTTTCAAGGGGTTTTAAACCCTTCCCACACTCTTGCAACATTCTAAACAATGCTTCTAAACTCTAAACACTCTAAAAGAGCACAGAATGTCATGATTTCAGCTCCCTGCCTCATCTGCGCTCTGCCACCTGCAAACGCTCTTGGCCACGCCCACTTCTCAGCTCTGCATGGAGAACAGCTGATCAGCTGCAGCAGGAAGTTTATCCTGCAGTATGGCTGCATAAAGGTGCAGGAGGATGCTTTTCCTGCAGCTCTGTGCTGCACAAATGTGCAGCAGGTGCTACATAATTTAATTTATTTTAATAAAAAATTCCATGCCAATCGTGTGGCTCATCCATCAATCAGCCTATTGTGTGTCATGTCTAATCTTATTTTGAAAAATTGTAATAGAGCGAGTCTGCGATAAATGAACCGCAAAGTAGCGAGGAACTATTGTACTTTGATCTTGGTCTCACTCAAACTACTCATTAGCTTACCAATCTGATCAGGATCTAACTTTATTACTCCAAACTGACAAAAAATCTATCTGCAACAGGTAAGATATCATTTGTCAACAATACTTCCACACAACCTCACTTCACAGGATCTAAACGGTCTTTTCAAGCTTTAATCCTCCTAAATGAAAAGCGAAGCAAGAATACACCCCTTTATGTTCTTCATGCACAGCGATTAAATTAAATATCCACCAGTTAACTCACTATTTTTTATACATTTTCTTTCTTTGCAGGCTTTTCTTCTTTTTCTCTCCCACCCCCGCCCCATCCCACCTCCCATCTATCGACAATAGTCGAGGGTTCCGCTGCAGCCATGATCATGTAATGAGATTCTTCAGATTAAATAGATTTCCTGTTAAACTTGGAGCTTGGCAGGTAGGGTGTCAGCAATGAATGGTTATTAACATTTAAATATATCACAGCATAAGGGAGAGCAGAGTGCGAGTGATTGAGAGGAGCGTTACGCAAAAAAAAGAGAGAAAGAGAGAGAGGACGATGGAGGGAAACAAAACAATATGAATTCTTCATTATCGGGTATGGATTTTCTTCCTCAACACATTTCTGTAAAAACCTGATGAAACCAAAGTAATTAGATGGACACAAGCGGGGCGCCAAAGAGTCATTACGTACAGCAAAGAGAGCTTATTGTTTATGGATCAAAGGCAATTAGGCTTATTGGTGAGAAAAATGAAAAGTCTGTCCTGGTTTTATCAACTAGTCACCACTTTTTGGTGTATTATTCCAAAACGTTAACTATGTTACTGTGGAGTGACATGTCATAAAATTAACTTTTTTTTTATCTGCTCACTACAGACTCATGTTCAGGCTGATGTTTAATATAATGTTTTATTTTACATTAGCATATATCTTAGATCCTTGTATACTATTTCTTTTTATACTTTATATTTTGCTATTGTTGGGCATAACTGGGACCCAGTACACAATTTTGTTCCACCTCATGTACTACATGTGATGCAAATGACAATTAAAAAAAACCTTGTATCTTTTAATGGTAGTTCACTTTTTTCTCAAAGATAATATTGACTTGAAAAATTGAGAGTGATTTTTAACTTCAGTATCAATAACAGCATATCTCTTTGTTCATATTACAGTCATTGCTAGCTGACATTATCACAGCCATATATAGAGGCTTAGTTCAACTGAACTATGTCCCCGGAGGTTGTAGGTAAATAAATGCAGGTGATACTATGAGGGTCGACTAGTTGATGAGATTTTAAAAACTGAATAAAGTCAACTGGTTGTAGAAAAAACTTCCTTTACTTAAGTAAACATTGTTGGAAAGATTTTCTTAATTGTTACGAATGAGTAAGTTTATTTCAGTTTCTTTATATACTGTAATGCCAATTTGCTGCAAAACAAACAAACAAAAAACAGGTATAAATTATAAGAAATTACATATATTCAAATGTATATCTAATGCAACAGAATATAATTAGATTAAACAAAAGACAGACTGCCAATTAATAAAAAGTTGTATAACAAAGAAAACCAGCAGGTTGTCTCTTCCCCTATCCTGAGGTTAGAGAAGGTGGGCCTGTGATCAGAAGATCACTGGTTCAACTCCCCGGACCAACAACATCAAAATGTGGAAAATGTGGATGGGAAAGGTGAAACACCCACACCTGTCTCCACCCACATTTGCCCCACTCCGGGCCCTTGAGCAAGGCCCTTAACCCCCACCTTCTGCTCCCCTGGGTGCCCCAGATGGCAGCTCTCTGCTGCGGTAGCTCAGTGGTCTGTGGTTGTGTCAGAAAGGGCATCTGGTGTAAAAACAATCGCCAAGTCTTCATGCGAGTCAGTTTGTGTGGCGACCCCTGAAGAAAGAATCAGCCGAAAGAAGAACAAAAATGTTTATTTTGTATTTGGAAGGTATTTTCTTCAGAATTCCTCAAAGTTGTTAAATTTATTTGTAGCTCCTGCGGTGGTTATAAAATGTAATTTTACATTTTTGTAAGCTTTTATATATTTTTTGGACTATTTTAAATAATTGATTTTTTTACAGTAATGTAGACAAAAATGTAAAACATCAAAATGTTTTGTATTTTCAACTACCTCCTCATTAAAACCATTTTCATATGAGCTTTACAAGTTTTCTTAAAAAATATTATGCTCAAAAACTTTGAACCCCAAAAGAAAGATTTTTTTTTCCACGAGCTGAGAAAATGAATGAACAGACAGGTGTGCTATTTAAATAACCCTGTGCCTCTGTAAGTAAATGTCACATATTCATTGTTTCCTCCAAGCCAAGCAATCTCATATTACATCTATGAAAGTTCTGTTTGATCCGGTTTGGATCCACTGAGACTGTACACAGAGTAAATAGCAGAGTTGGTGTTCGATCAGAGAGGTCCAAATGAAAGGTTTTCTCTCACTGGCTATAACTTGGGTCACTTAATTCCAGTTTATCTTTGTATGAAAATGTACAAAATGTAATGTGTATTTATTTATATTTACTGTATAGCACCACGTGATTTGGTTGCAAATCAAATCGTGCAGTGGTTGAGATGTGGGAAACTCACACTGTCTTTTTGTAGAGCAGCACCAACATGTGACATTTGTTTGACAAGAGAATTTGTGTCAAATATTTTTTTCTGAATTTCAAAATAATCCCTGTCATTTGAGCCAAAAATACAAGAATGTATTGAACTGATAAACTGGAAAATGACAAAATAATTTAAAACACAAAGTGTTGGGCAATGCATTTGACTTGGCTCTCTAAAAAAGTCAACAAAAAAGAGGAATAATCACAGCTTCATAAAGGATGAGTCTAAAGTCAAAATGCAAATATATTAATACATTCTAAAAATAGAAGAACTGTTTTAGGATTCTGAAGTGCCATAAGCACCTAATAAACGTGAAAAATTCTAAAACTCTTATTTATGATTATTAATCACCTAAAGTTAATAATAATAGTTCCAAGTTTATCCCCAGTATTTTATGAATTGATAAAAACACGTTTGATTAAATCTTAAATATCAGTAAGGTTGTGTCTTTCAAAGTGGTAATTTTCCACTTATTGTTTGAGAAGACTTCATGGTATAACTATGATAAAAAATATTTTAACAGTGAACACACAATGACAAACCTTTTAAACTGCCCTAATGAAGTGTTTTTCACAGAGATCTATAGTACGAGTTGTAAACTAAACTGTTATATCTAATGATTTCACAAAGAAAAAAAGCCCCTGTGTTTATTTTCTGTTTGTGCATTTTGTTTTATTATTTTACAGCAGTGAACTTGTCAAAACCCTTTGAATTATCAAACCAACAAGACAACAGAGCTGGCCTGCCTTCCCTGGAGTTCAGCGCACTAAGAGTCATCCTTCATACGAGGCCGGGTCGGCTCTGTGAATGTGGAAGCAGGTGTGGTGGCAGGACAGTGGAAAGCCTCTGCCTCTGCTGCTGCCCACTTGTTAACGACTGGGCTGAGGGATGCAGGTCCTTTGTGTATGCTGTTATAAAGCACTCAAAGACTTCAGGTAGACAGCAAGCTCACTCCTTGGCCCCAAGACGCTCTGTTGAGAATAAGGCACACCTCATGCTTTGTTTTCCCGCTCCATGGGATCCCACAGCAAAGGAGAGGGGTACAATGTAAGAAGAGCACCGTCTCTATTTAAAGAGACAAAGCTAAACACCTTCTTCTCAGGCTGAGACTTTTTGTCTCTTTTCTTGCATTGTTTCCTATGCTGTCTGTCTGTCTGTCTGTCTGTCTGTCTGTCTGTCTGTCTGTCTGTCTGTCTGTCTGTCTATCAATCTATCTATCTATCTATCTATCTATCTATCTATCTATCTATCTATC
>NC_056505.1:29519916-29523691 GCF_014905685.2 Nematolebias whitei
TGCAACTGGGTACTAGACTTTTTAACAAACAGACCACAGTTAGTGAGGATCCACAACCTCTCCTCCTCCACCATAACCCTCAGC
This sequence comes from Nematolebias whitei, assembly GCF_014905685.2. Taxonomy (NCBI): domain Eukaryota; kingdom Metazoa; phylum Chordata; class Actinopteri; order Cyprinodontiformes; family Rivulidae; genus Nematolebias; species Nematolebias whitei. The sequence continues at coordinate 29,520,001 of NC_056505.1, forward strand.
ACTGGCTCTCCTCAGGGATGTGTGTTGAGCCCCCTCCTGTTTACTCTGCTCACGTATGATTGGGCAGCTACCCATCCAGGCTGTCACATTGTAAAGTTTGCAGATGATACAGCGGTGGTGGGATGCATCACAAACAATGATGAGTCCAGCTACAGGCAAGAGGTGCAACACCTGGAGAGCTGGTGCAGAGAGAATAACCTTCACATCAATGTGAAAAAGACAAAGGAGATGATTGTGGACTTCAGAAGGAACAAAAACATCTACACCCCCCTGAACATAAAAGGATCTGCGGTGGAAGTGGTCTCCAGCTACAAGTACTTGGGTGTACACATGAATGACAACCTCAGCTGGAGCAACAACACCACCAGCCTGATCAAGAAAAATCATCAGAGACTCTACTTCCTCAGACGGCTGAGGCGAGCTGGTCTGGGAAGCTCAGTCCTCACCTCCTTCTACAGGTGTGCAGTGGAGAGCATCCTGTGCTCGAGCATCAATGTGTGGCATGGAGGCTGCACAGCTGCAGAAAGAAAAGCTTTGCAGAGAGTGGTGAAGGCTGCACAGAAATCTGTCAGAATCAGCCTCCCCACCATCACAGACATCTACACCTCCAGATGCAGGAAGAGGGCCACCTGCATCATGAAGGACCCCACTCACCCAGCACACACACTTTTTGCCCCGCTCCCCTCAGGAAGGAGGTTAAGGAGCATTAAGTGTAGAACCACTAGACTGAGAAACAGCTTCTACCCTGAGGCTGTTAGACTCATGAATCTCTAACTAGAATAATCACTGTGAAAAACCATATCATGTTGCTGCTGATCTGTTTCATGTTGCTGCTGATCTGTTTCAATGTTGATGTGTTCATGCGTGCACATCTGCTCACAGACTCATGTTCATGTTTGTGCTGATGTTCAATGTTTTATGTTATGAGTGCTTAGTGTATATTTAGTTGATGTTTTTCTTAGTTCATATCTTAGATGTTATTACTGTTTTTCTTATACATTTTATTGTTGGATGTAACTGGGACCCCGTGTACATAATTTCACTCCACCACATGTACCACATGAGGTGCGAATGACAATAAAGAAACTCTAACTCTGACTGACTCTCTGTAATTTATGGCTTTTTCTTTTCCTAGCGTGGCCCTAATATATACCTTAAAAAGTTAAAACTTTTAAAACAAACATGCTTTGAAGTAAATGCTGTCTGTATGCTTAGATTGGTTGTGAAAATACCTATTTATCTATCATATTTTTACAGAATTATAGTAATTATACCACATAAATTACCTCAGCTATGCCTTTATATTATTTAAATTAATATGTCTATGACATAGCTAAAAAATAATATAAGTAGTTACCATAATTTAGATCTTTTGAAATGTGGGTATGTGGAAAGCTTATGAAAACTAACATCTTACCTGTTGTAGATAGCTTCTCAAATTACCAAAATTTTATCAAAAACATGTTTCTTCTGACCAGATTAACAAGTTATCTCTTTGTCTGAGTGGAGCTGTAAAGTGGATTATTGCTAAATTAAAATAGTCTCAATCTGCTGTAAAAATCTGTAAGCTTGTCAACCTGATCAAAATTAAACACTTATTTGCACAAATTGACATTAAGTAAGCTATCTACAACAACAGTATCACCTTTAACACCTTTTCCCAGAACCCTTTTTCAAAAGACCTGATTTATCGACCCCATACAATGAGCATGTAGCAGCTAAAGCGCTAAAAAGACAGATTATTAACAAAAGACTGAACCGGACAGAAAAATAAAGGCAGGTAATTTTTAATTTGCATAAATATCTAAACAATTAAATTAAATTTAAAATAAAAAAGATCTAACAAAGACTAGTATCATCTACAAATGTTCAGCCTGAGTAGACATTACTTTGATAGTTAGTGAGTGTCCTTATTCACCTTAGATTTAGTGGACAATTAGAACAAGTAGAAAATCTATATATGCAGCAGTCGAGGAGCTGTTGTGAGAAAAATCTGTTGCTGGACTTTTACTCATAAAAATCAGGTTTGTTGCAGGTTATTATGTTTTATTTTGTTTTTTACTCATTTTAGTTTGTTTTAGATGGTGGGAAGGTTACTTTTTCAATTATTTTGGCAACAAAAGTTCTTGGTTAGTTCCCTGAACACATTATTTGTAAAAAGATAATAATAACTTCACACGTTTAATAAATGGGGAGTAAAATGTTGTATAATTATTCACAAGCCTAACAAAGTTGAGTCAGGTCCTCTGGATGGATTCTTCTTTGTTGAAATATTTTGTCTTTTATCCAAAAGACTTCTTCAGTCTGAGGAGTTGCAACAAACTCCGGGGCCGTTCACACGGCTCGTATTTTGAGTGAAACTGCACCTTTATCTCTGCAGTTTGGCTGTTCATTTACACGACACCAGTCGTCCCCCTCGCTGAACCTGGAGGTTTTTCAATCCACCTCTCAGAGTGAAGGTTTTTGAAGTGACCACCCGATGATGTGTGAAAAGCTCCCGCAGAGATGTTAAAGCACATGCGCACTAAAGGCGTATATTTCATGCACGCGTGGACCAACAGTATATTTCTGTCAAGAACAATGGCGGTGGAGTATATCATACTGCTTTCTGTGCTATGACTGATATATTTTGGGTCTCGTAGTTAATCTACATGTGATACATGAGTTGGAATGAAATTGTATACACAGGGTCCCAGTTCCATCCAACAATAGTAAAAGTATAAATTGTAAAAGAAAACAGTAACAAAGATCCAAGATATGAATTAAGAGATATGCTAAACTAAGAAATTTCCTCCACACTAATAGAGCAAAACAATACGCCAAACAACAGCAGTACGAACAAAAGTCTGTCAGTAGATGAGTACGAATGAGTTCTTAGTTCATATCTTAGATCTTATTACTGTTTTACTTTACAATTTGTATTTTTGTTGGATGTAACTGGGACCCTGTGTACACAATTTCATTACACCACATACACCACATGTGGTGTGAATGACAATAGACACCTTGACCTTGAATGAACACAGCAGCATGAAATAACCAACAGCATGAGATCAGCAGCATGGATAATCAGCAGCGCATATCAACAATTAAAGTGGCAATACAGTGGGGTTTTTTAATGTGATGATCCTAATTAGGGATTTATGAGTCTAAGAACTTCAGGGTAGAAGCTGTTCCTCAGTCTAGTGGTTCTGCGCTTAATGCTCCACAACCTTCTGCCTGAGGGGAGTGGGGCAAAAAGTGTGTGTGATGGGTGAGTGGGGTCTTTCACGATGCAGGTGGCCCTCTGTGATGGTGGAGAGACTGACTCCAACAGTCTTCTGTGCAGCCTTCACCACTCTCTGCAAAGCTTTTCTTTCTGCAGCTGTGCAGCCTCCATGCCACACGTTGATGCTGGAACACAGGATGCTCTCCACTGCACACCTGTAGAAGGAGGTGAGGACTGAGCACCTCACTTGGCAAATGTCCTCCAGCAGAAACTGAGACTTCACAATCTAAGAAAACCAACCTGCCATCTATTACATATTCTCATGTGAACTTTGTGCACAGAGTTGATGTGACCATGGAAATGTTGGACTTCCTGAGATTTAATTTGAACCCAGGTGTCATCAACATACCTGACTCGGTTGTGTCCCTGAAAAGGACGTCAAGGCTCTCTTTTCTACCTCCTCCATGTACAGGTTGGCAACAA
>NC_056505.1:29523791-29533457 GCF_014905685.2 Nematolebias whitei
ACCGCAGAGTCCTGGCCTGATGATCATCAGGCCAGGACTCTGCGGTCTACACTCACCTCCAGGCTCATCTACAGTTAAACAGGGGTGGAGGCCTACGTGTTCAATTGTCCCCCTCTTACAATGCTGTGATTGCTAGTATCACTCAGCCCTCTGTGAACAGTAAACAGCCATCTGTGTGCTAATGATCCATTGTTAGGCTGATGGTCCTTCTTGAGCATGTGATCAGCTGGTTTTGGTTGTCAGCAGCAAAACTGGTTGATCCACTCTGAGACGGTGCTATTTAAGAGACTGAGCTGAAAACAGCTCCTCAGACTGAAGAAGTCTCTCGGATGAGAGATGAAACGTTTCTACATTTTTTTGTTGATTTGCTTTGTTTTGTGTTTTTTTTTTTGAATGTCCAGAGGACCAGATTTAACTTTTTTAGATTTTTCTACCTGGATTATTGAGCATGCATCAGGATAATTAGGTTTATAAATGCTTATTGTGTTTACAAGGTAGTAACTTAGTCTGAAATGTTTAATTTAACAACTTTATATGAAATATATTGGTGAACAGATTTGGCTCACTATTTGGCAAGAAACTGGTCAGTTTTGTCTCTCTGTCACCCTCAATTAATGCATAATAAGCAGTTATTAGTGATTTATAAAGTCCTTATAGAGGAATTAAAGTATTTATAAACTATTTATTAGCATCTATAAGGGGAGCCTTATTGTAAAGTGGTGCCAACATGTCTTTATTATTATTCAGCACAGAGTTAAGCTTCCTCTACATCTTCCACTGTTTTTTCTTAACAACAAACTTCATCGTCTCAGAGCCATGCACCTTTTCTAAAGCAGTTTTCAAATGTTTTGCTTTATAATTAAAACATAATTTAGTTCATAAAACAATTCTGGAAATCGTTTTGTCTCTAAAGCATGTGCAACTCTCTCTCTCTCTCTCTCTCGAAGCGTTGTTTTTTTCTTTTATCCCCTGCTTGCCGTGGATTTATTGATCCGTAGGGGTGAGTCACAGGGTGTAATTCATGATAGCTTGATTGATGAGGATTTCAATCTTATATGGTTTGTTAACTTCAACTGCCCACAAAGTGCATTCTGTGCTGTTTTCTGTAATACAAGGCCATGAAAATAAAGAAGGGAAAAAAACTTGTCTTCCCTTGAATAATGGAATCTCTCAGTTCCTCGAGAATTAACAAGATTCTGCTCCAAAGCCCAGTTAAAGGTCTGTTCAGGCCCCTGGGCAGCCGAGGCACTGTTGAACTTTTCCATGTTTCTCCCCTCCGGAGTCACTCTGTTGTTTCTGTGCTGCTTTCAATTTAGATACTACAAACAGTTTTTGTCTGTAGAGGGACATCCAGAGCTTTTAAGTTTTAAATGCGTTAAAATATTTAGAGATGCACCTCGCTGTAAGTCCTATAACGTTTCTAGTTTCGGTGTATTCTTTAAACACATATAATTGCTTTTTATTTATAATATTTTTTATGAATATTGTTGATTTTTTTTTCTGCCAGCAGGAGTTTTGTCAGCAGACCACAATATAACCAGCAGAGCAGTGGAGTAAACACCATGGCAGGTAAAACAAATCACACTTCAGTCTCATTCGTGGTGTTTATGTTGCTCTTGACAAGTAAATATTTTATTTATGTTGCAAAGAACGCATTTCTGATATTAAAACCACAATAGTTGTCTATATATGCATTTTTCAATATTTTATTGTAATATAATTTTGTCTGTGAATCATCTATGATTTAGAAAAACAACTTAATACATATCATTCGCTACCAAAAGTCTTCAGGATAGTTTGTAATAAATGAGCAAATTCAGCAGAGTCAGGTTTGTTGCCAACAATTACAAGTTGTAAACAAAGGCGAGGGATATTTGTTGCTTTCTAAGACAAATTTATGAAAATCCTGATAGAGTGTGAGCTACAGTAAACCCCAAACAATCAACTAATCATGTAGGAAATGTGTTAGAAACATAAAATATAAGTAAAAAACTGTGTACTTTTAAAGATTTTACAGCTTTAAGTTCAAGGTAGGTTCTGGGAGAAACATGTTTAGGTTCCGCTGCATGCCTCTACAAATAGTTTCATCTGTGTAATTTTCAAAGAAGCATCTCATGAGTTTGATCTACAAAGTATTTGTCTAGATCAACCTGCGGCTCTGGAGCCACTTTTTTTTTTTCATTTACACTTTATTTATACAGGTAGTCTCATTGAGTCAGGAGAACTCATTTTTACAGAGACCTTTTTCCACCCACATTTTTTATGTTGACGGTACCGGGAGTTGAACCTGCAACTTTCTGTGGCTCTGTGGTTCCTCTGCAGCGGCTCTTTCAAGCTTTGACCAAAACTGACATCAAACTGAATTTTATTGGTTGTTCTAACAACAACTAAAAGAGCTAGTTTTAGCAGTTTTCTTGTAATTTATTTTGAATATGTGAATACTAGAAACATTACAAGGAGTAAAACATACTCACTTTTATTTTACACTTTATTTCTTCAAAGTAGGATATGTAATTTTTCTATAATAAAAAAAAAACACATAAAGTTTATTGTTTTAGTTTTTAGAAACTGGGCAAAAACTACATTATTTTTTTTCTTTTTCACAAGAATTTCATCTTTTATTTTGTCCCAGAATGTAAAAATGTCAATAAATGTTAAAAATCATTAGGTGTTTTTAGTTTTATAAAATCACCCCTACTGTCCAGAAAAGCACCTTCCAACAAACTTAAAGTGGTCCGTGGGCCACCAGTTGAGAATCCCAGTTGTAGCAGGTATTGACACGTTTAATTTAGTGAACAAAGGGGCAGAAATGGCTCTTTTGATCGTAAGCGTTGCAGACCCCTGGTCTACGTGCTCAAAACATGACTTCCCTATAGAGGCCGGCATTAACAGCTGTCTTAAAGATGATTCGTCACATACAAACTTTATCTGTGGACTCACAACACTGTCACCTTCGTGCTTGCTCAACATGTGATGAAGTTAAATTCAAAGCAGGCGCTGCTCCTCAGATAAATAGTGTTAACTTATTATTTTTAAATATGAATGTTTCTGTTCAGTGCCCTGAGATTACATCTGTTGTGACTTAGCGTTATATGAATAAACTGAATTGAATTGAATTAACGTTCCGGAGTTTTTGTCTAGAAGAAATCTCAAATCAACAGAGTGATGTCCCCATGACTAAATCTGGAGGGGAAAGTAAAATTAGTTAGAAAACAGAGCTTCGCTCTGACAGCCTCAGCGCCACAGACCCAGAGTCGGCTGAGACGTTGTGTGTGAGTCACATGAGGTGAAGGAGGCAGGCAGCGTTTTATTCAGCTGGAGAGAGACACCATGTGGTGAGGATTCCTCCTCCTGCTGCAGCAGGGCACACCCCAGCAATGTTCATGTTACACAGCCTGTTCAATACATTAATTAGAAGAAAAAATAATAATAATTCAACGTACGATTCATGAAGATGCCGCTTTTAAAATTGGAATATGTATTTAAACGTCAATATAATTACAACAGGAGATGAACAGCAGAGTGAGTAATTGCTGAATGGAATTATAATTAATATATTATGTAGTTTGTTTGACTAACATTTTATAAGACAGCACACATAGACCTCAGAGCAGAAGACATTACCTCACAGCTGAACAGTGTGTGGCATTTGGTGTGGGATTTGTCCACTGAGACTTGGTTTGAGTGACAATAAAGCACATGCACATACTCCACAGTGTGCTGCCAGCAGTCATCATGTCTGCAGAAAACTGTCTGCAGGTACACAGAAGCCTCCATTCTCTCTGCAGAAACTCATGTGATTTTAAGAAACAGAGGATAATGGCGTCAGTCTTTTTGGCTTTATCACGTGAAACTGTAGTCGCCTCACGCTGTGGATGTGAGAGAACACGACTTCTTTTTATTAACCATGTGATAGCCTGCAGACCTAATGTGAGGTCGGAGCCGACAGCCTATTTGTGTTAATTGTTATACCGTGATGATGGCGCTTGTGTGTCTTTGTGCGTTGTGTGTGTGTGTGTGGGCTGACAGCTGGCCAGGTTTGAGTTGGTCTAAAACCATGTGCGCTCTGTCAGGGCTGTACAGGCGCCTTCTTTAGGATTGATGAATTGCCTGCTTTCTTGATTAAACCCTCCGTCACTTCCACAACAAAACAAAACCCCAATACAATTAAAAGAAGAAGAAGACAACGAGCTGAGGGGAGGAGAGGTAACATGTCTGGGAAATCTGTCATCTGCAGTCTTATCATGTACATATGTGATGTGCAGACGCTTTGACATTTATTAGTAGAATATTAAAAACTAATTCACGTTTGTTTTGAAGCCCTCCATAACTTGACAGTTTAGGCTCATTTGAAAAGTTATCAAGTTTTCAAAGCAGCCCCAACCTTTTTGCTTCTTCACCAGCGATGCTTTGATCCATGCCAAGTCCCTTTTGCCAATTAGGTCTAATATTCCTGCATTGACAGTGCATCTTGATATTTTTAAGGTTATTGTGTGTGCTATAAATAAATCTCTCTGAAAAGCATTGATTAAAAAAAATGCATGAGGTAAAAACTCTTCCAAATTAAACCAAGTTCCAGATGTTGCACTGCAGCCTCCTTTTGTTAGCAGCAGAGCAGCATATAGTATTCAGGAGACATCCACCTGATAAAAAGGCAAATCTAATAAAAAGTAATACATTTGCATATCTATAGCATTAATCAAAAATAAATACTGACATTGGCCCTGATCTAACATAATATGGAGAGCAATTATTTCCGTATCCATTAGAGGAACTTCAATTAACAGACACCAGACAGTTCATCCTTCAGAGGAGAAGCAGGAGGAAAAATAGGAGCCTCAAAATTAACTTGGGTTTGCAAAATATCTTGGCAGGATGACAGTGATTTTTGATTTTCAGGAAACAATATTAGAATTCTTATTAAACTATGTGCATCTGCTTTTAATTTGCTACAAATAATTGGAAAATGCAATGGAGCTTTCCAATTAAAGCCCCACTTTATACTGTTTAATAATACCCTCATAATATTATAGCTTATGAAATGACAGGTGAGTTGGTGTATGAATAAAACATAAAGCCCTGTAATAAGAGACAGAAAAAAAGAGAGAGACAGTTGTTGGGGGCTTTTAAATGCTCGACATAATTTGCATATATTAATCTCCTCTTTTCAGCCTTATCAAGTATTCCACTGTATTTGAAGTTAAAATAGTCGTGACAGGCAGGGGTACGCTTCGTTTTTCCAAGGATTTATTACTTGTATAATTCTGGATCTTTAATAAGCCAATATGACTGATCCTCTGAGTTCTGTGGAATTTGGTTAATTGTTCCAGATGGTGCTCGCTGATTATGCAAAATTACTTTCTTTCTCCTCTCTTTTTTTTCTTCTTCTTCTTTTTCTTCTCCCTCCCAACTACACCATTTCTTGATTGACTAACACGAAGAAAAAAGATTATTTTTGGCGCAGCACTTTCATTAAGAGGCTTCCCATCAGGTTTCAAACAAAAGTTCCATCTTATCTCCTCGTGTAGTTCCGGGCGAGGCCGTACTGTGGGAGGAGAGCAGCTCGCTCTTATCTCAAACCGTGATGAATCTCAAACCGTGATGAATCTCAACCGCTCCTCCACTGCGGGGGTTATATTTTAGAATAACACTATTCTTTAGGCTGAGGGATTAAAAACACGACCTCTGGATGGTGACACAAAAGTTATTATTAGTGTGTTTTGTCCTCGTCTCTGTCCCTTCTCACCACTTTCCCCGTTAGAGATTGATGAAACTGCTAAGCAGATTGTTCTGTCCGCCTTTTGGTGCACGAGCTTTGTCCACAACTCACTAACATTCTGTTTTGCATCAGCTAAACTGAACTGAATGAATCATTTATGGAAGTGTTATGGGGGAGGCTTGGGCAGATTTACTGCCAGTGCTTTTACTTTAGATGGAATGGGATTTCTATGAAACCGATCTTGATGTTTGAAGTAATGCCAACGCTTACATTAAGACATGAAAGGAATGCTCTTAAAACCCCCGTTTTGCTTCTTAATTTTCCTGGTCAGCAAAAGGCAAAACAGGAGGGAAGTGTAGAGGGAGAACAGTATTTACAGCTAATGCGTCCGCGCACACATTCTGAAAGGACTCCCAGCAACAAATGATATAAAGGAGTGCTGAATTCAATTAAAATTAAACAGCAGCTAATAAATTACAGTGTTTAAACTTGCTCTAATTCCGTTTGGGCTGGAGCTGCTTTATCAGTTCGGACACATCAAAACAGCTTCAGTGTTTCGGGAATAAATAAAACAGAACGTGTACGTATAACATCAGCTACAAAACCCTACACAGACATGGGGAGCAGACAAAAAGTCATTGCAGCAACTGTGGAAGAAACAAAAGTGAATGTGCAGAACTTTGCTCACACGTAGTGTCCCAGAAAATAAATGTAGTGATAGTATTGTATACTGTTTTTAGTCATTACTTATCAACCAACCTGTGTTTTTAATTTTTGTAATGCCTAATCTAACCATAAAACATGTCTGAGAAGTTTGAAGGTGATAGAAAATTTTACATTTGATGAACATTTGAGAATATAATTCAAAATCTTACTTCTAACCTACAAAGCCCTCAACAACCTAGCTCCATCTTATATTACAGATCGTATTGTTCAATATTTTCCTAACAGATCACTTCACTCTCAGACTGCAGGCTTACTTGTGGTTCCAAGTGTTTCCAAAAGCAGAATTGGAGGAAGATATTTCAGTTATCAGGCTCCTCTCTTGTGGAATCAATTCCAGTTTCTGTCCATGAGGCTGATACATTGTCCAGTTTTAAGACTGGGATTAAGACTTTCCTTTTTGATTAATCCTATAATTAGGGTTGACTCTTATGCTGCTATAGACTTAGACTACTAGAGGACAAATTGACTTGATTTCTTAAAATGAATTGTTAAAATTGAATACCGGTAGTTTTCATTTGATACTATTTCTATCTTAACATGCGATTCTTGACCTGCCATTGTGTATCTGTTCTTCTCAAACCCAGCCGGTCGAAGCAGATGGCCGCTTGTCCTGAGCCTGGTTCTGTTAAACATTTCTTCCTCACAATGAAGTTTTTCCTTGTCACCTTCATGCTTGCTCAAGATGAGAGTTTGCAATGAAGTTAAACTCAAAGCAGTCTGCTCCTCAGATAAATAATGTTATTAACTTACTTTTTATATATATGAATATTTCTGCTCAGTGCCTTGAGATGACTTCTGTTGTGACTTGGAGCTATATGAATAAACTGAATTGAATTGAATTGGACTCAGAAATTTGGAAAAAATGACTCCTAACCTTGTTCCAAAAGATTTTTAAATTGTGAAACTGGCAAACATTGTTTTAAACATTTCCACTCATTGCCAACTGTGTGCATGTTGTATGCTATGTAGCTGTTATAAAAGAACTATAACATTCTTTTGTGACTGTAGAAGTTATTGCTGAGAATAAAAAGTAAATAAATTTAGTTAATATGAGCCAAACTCAGCTGAATTGATAAACAGCTTAAAATAGACCTTAATGATATTCATGCGTCAGAAATCCGCTTAAACTATCCAGGTTTGATGGCAAAACATGATCAATTCCAGCCTGATGGTGCCATTAAGTTTTTGAGGATCAATCCTGAATAAATCCTAATGGGATTTTTGACTGGAGCTTTAAAGCCCTCGGGCATCTTTGAACCTTTATTACAGTCAAAAAAAGAGACTTTAAATGGCTTTATATTCGGCCAGACTGGACTATGGAGTCTCATCCCTCATTGCTTTCTATTCTTTCCTGAGATGGAAGCAAGTGCTCCATTAGTTTGAGTGTCCAGACGTGGACGGCCTCAATGGATGAGCCTGTCACGGTTCCCTCATTTGCCCCATGTACAGCAGGGTTTGTTATCACACATCTAATTAGAACTTGATAAAAAATATTTCACAAAAATCCAGTCATTAAACATAGTTTAAGGAGATTTATGGTCAAATATGCCTAATGGCTCTGCTGACTTGTTAAGTTTGTAATTAATGATCTTCTAATGCAAAGCGTGGTGTGATTCAGAAAGCACAATGAGATTCTGAGAATGAAGTCGCTTTGGAAAAGGGCATCTGGGGCTCCCAGAAGCTATATTAAATAGTTCTGCACAGACTGGTTTGTTTAGAACCATAAAGTCTGCTGTGAAAAGTTCAAACACACCAGTGTTTCCACAAAGACCATTTTTATGCTGCAGTGTAGGAAAATGTGTGGAATTATAAAATAGTTACCTAAGGTTCTGACCTCTTTTCCAACAACAATCTATACTTGTTTTTTTTTTTTATTATTCAAAGCAGAACAGTTTTATTTATGTGATGGAAAATGACTTTTCAAAATCAATGTTTTTAGACAGTACTAGTAATAAGTATATGTATATATGTGTAAATGCATTATACTAATAACAGTCTCCTGTTTCATTAGGAGATGAATGGTACCCTTATTAGCATAATTAATGACAAATGGCAATGCAGCATTGGTGAACTGGTTCTGGGAGATGATAAATTGGTGGATGCCCAGGTTAGTGGCTGCCAAGGAGGCCTCTTTGGCTGTCATCCCTCCTACTTTCGCCCTGGCTCGCTTCATTATTCACCATGTGAGATGCCACTTTACATTGCCCGGTACTGTGAGCACGGAGAACTTAATAATGCCACCCACAATCACATAAGGCCTGCTGCTTTACCCACAATCCAGAGGGCAAGTCGCTCAGCAAGGGCTTGGAGTTGTGAGGGCCAAGGCTACATGGGAAGCATCTCCTGCTGCTCCACAGATCAAAACAGATCACGCGTCAGTCTCTACTTCAGGGAAGTTGGGGCCATATGAGCCAGTCTCCAGTGCTGCTGAGTGTTTCTTGTTAGGATTTCTGGGGCTCGCCACATCCCTCCCATCATTACGGGTTAGTTTGCCCACAGAACCGCTAATTAAGAGGGGATTTGTGTAATTGTGCCTTCTGCTGTGTCCCATCCGGCACATGCAATTTACTGCCAGCCCTCTGCCAGCTTTTACACTTGTCCAGAGAGGCGTACCCCATTTATACACACATTCTGCTGCACATTTACCAGCAGCCACAGCTGGGGATCAATGCCAGTGGCACGGCAGTGTCTAAAAATACTCTGCCACTGATGAAAGTCAGATTGTCAATTTTATTTCAGCAGAGCTCCTAATAGCCAACCATTATAAACAGTTATCCCGCTATTTCTTCAACGCTTATTGTTTCTAAAGTAGAAATAGGTTCTGCTCTGTAGAAGGGACCTCATAATGAACATTTCATTCTACACATAGATTTGACTTAAACTAGAGTTGTAGGTGAAGATGTCACCAGTGTACACACCTCCAAACACGAGGCAGCAATAGTTCTGCAGCTGAGTTTGCAGCCAGCTTACTGTAAATGTTGCTGGCTCTGCCCACTCATAAAATCTGATGGAGCAAAGCTAACCCTAACCAAAGCCCGATTGCGACCGTTTATCAGCACAAATCTACAACCAGATTTCAAGGGATGCTTATCACAGATGAGAAAGTAATAATGCCGTTCTGCTTTTTTTTATTTTATTATTTTATATTTCGGTATGTACAACTATAGGTATCAGTATTATTGTTTAAACACAAATGTACTAGGGAGAAATCCACAAGGTGG
>NC_056505.1:29533557-29536588 GCF_014905685.2 Nematolebias whitei
CGTCAAGGCTCTCTTTTCTACCTCCTCCATGTACAGGTTGGCAACAACAGGAGGAATTGGAGACCCCATAGCACACCCATGTTTCTGCCTACAATGTTGCCCCCCATATGTGAAGTAGGTTGACTGCAGGCACAGTTTCAATAGTTGGCACAGTTGTTCTGTGGAGTCATCCTTCTGCTCAGAGTGGTGTGTGATTTTAACTTTAAATGAACCACCTCTACTGCTTCATCAACAGGAATGCACGTAAAGAGTGATGTGACATCAAAAGAAACCATTAAGTCCAAGGTGTTCTCTATGAGATGTTCTGTGACTTGTAATTACAGAAGTCCCAACACCTGAGACTATTTAAGGAGCTCCTGTAAGTATTTAATTATGGATTATTTTTATTTTATATATTGCCTAATTTAGACTAAAACAATTGTTTTTTGAAAATACTTTAATTGTTAAAATTGTTAAATACTAATGAAATTAATTTAAAGGAATAATAGTTATAAAAATTCTTGTTCTTGAAATGACAGAGTTGTAGCTGTTTTGGTCAAACTTTGAAACTGATATTATTTATTTTCAAAGTCTGTGTTTTGAATGACTATCAGTGACTACCATGTTGAATTTTAGCTTATTATCTGTACAAATGACCAAGTAGTTGCCTTTTCCTGTTGGCTAAATTGTATTAGCTTCAGAGTTTTGAGTTGGATTTACTCCAAAAGTTAATCAATTGTAGATTAATATTTAATGATTAATCACTGCAAGTTTCAATAAAATTTGTGCTGTGGTTTAGGAGATACAGACACATTTTTGACGTGCAGATAAAAGTTGGAATGTTGTATATGGCATGTAGCTCACAAATCCAAATAACTATTGAGTTTAGTTCAAGCTTGGAAACCAATCTCTTACAATAATACAACATATTGTTTATTGGTGTTAACATTTTGTGGCACATATTCCTATAGTTTGATTTTAGGACTGTATGCACGTGAAATGTGTTCCATTTTCTTTCTCTTTTTTTTTTTTTTTTTTTTGCAGATCAATAACAGTTTCTATACAAGTTCATCAACTTTACCCCCTGTTTTGTTTTTACTCTTTTGTTCTCCACCAGAAGGCAGCTTTCCAGAGTTTATTCATGTTATATTAAGGCTCTTAGAATTACAGCCATACATTCATTTGACATTGCTATCAATATTTATCACATTTATCCTGTGAAACTACAGGTTTTTGCTGGTCACTTACAGAAACAATAAGACTGCACACCAAGAACTCATAATATTTTGGTTCCAATTACTATTGATTTTACAATTGTTTTGCAGCAGGATGTTGTTTTATTACTAATATATTTAATGTATGAATCAATATGAACACTTGCTTGGTTCATTCAAAGGAAGGACAATAAAATCAAAGTTGGGGACTTCAAACAGCTGTGGGCACTTTTTGAGCCATTCGGTAAATGACCACATAGGAAGCTTTACTGCTGTTGTTCAAGGCTTACATTATATTGATAGATTAAAAACAAGCACAAATAATTTAATCAACAGCTGATGTAAAAAAAGACAAATAAACAAGCAGAAAACATGCATTCATGTAGTATATTCTCTTCACATTCTTCACAGAGAGGGTAAAAGATGAATAGTCGACTATTTGTTGGTGAGTTGTCAAGTTTTTAAAAGCATTCTGACTATTGGCCCATAGAAGAGGCTGACAGAAGGCCGGCGGTCAGGTTTATTCTAACAAAAGAGCGTCAAATGTAAGTGCAATTACTGCCACAAGCAATAAAGCAGCCACTGCATTCCACAGCAACGGTGAAAACGCAGCCAGGACCCTTCTAGATCTGCCGGCCTTCCCGTGTGGGCCCCAGTTTGAGTGATGACGGCACAACATGATGGAGTAAGGCACTGAAAACCAGACCGCGTGGAGTACATTTATAATCGGTAATTGATAATGTAATAAAGACTGTGAAAAGGTTCAGAGTGACGTTTTGCTGCTGGCAGTCACTGTCATGGCAGGCTTGTGATTTTCATGCCTGGATGGCAGCTGCTTGGAGACGTAGGTTCATTCCACAAAAATTACCAGCTTTTCTCTCTCCATCTCTCTGCTTTCTGTCAGTTCACTCTTTATCTTAGACCACCTCCACCTCTTTTTTTGCTCCGTGGACTGTGTGACATGGAATTGACATGTAGGTTTGGAGGCAACACAGTGCTATTGAGCTGTGATGTAAAGGTAGCTACCAGGCTTCCTAAATGCATCCATGCTAGAATGGGCATGGAGCAGGCATGCAGGGGGACCAAAGCGCTGGGTTTAACTCAGCTGTAGGCCTGTTAGATCAAATGGACCGCTGCATGCCTCCACAGCAGCAAGGTCAGGCTGTGGAGCTGACGTGGAGGAGGTCATGTGACCATGTGGGATTTGAGCCTGCAGAGATGGAAGTCAGAATTTATGGAAACTGACAATGATTAACCATGTGGGGTGTTTTCACATAAAACTGTAAATATGGGCCTTCAAAAGATCCATTAGCGTGACAGAATACACAGCAATGTTATGTAACTAGAGACATTTGGAAAAGGCGCCTGAAACATTAAAAAAGGAGTCGGAAAAAACCCGGCAATGAAAGTGTGGCGGTGGACTCTTCAGAGGCTGCTTGTTACCTGACAGAGTGTCTCTCTGAAGTGGTGAGGTTGTGGGGTGTTGGATGTGGGGCTCTAAAGTGAGACAGAGGTGCATGCTGGTCAAATCGAAGGGTAAAGTGGTAGCTTTGGCTGCGCTCCTTCCTAATGCCCTACGGCACCTCCACCATTAGCATTCCCCACTGTGACTTGAGTTCATAAGACTAATGGAGTTGCTACCTGGGGACATTAATTGTGCGTGACACCACTCGGGGGCTTTTGTGCACTCACACTAATATCACCGCGCCTGTCTGACAAAGCGCCCGAAAAGATTACAAACAAGCCCCAAATAAGTGCCAGGGTTGTGTTGCTGTTTGACAGAGGAGTATGTGTGTGTTGGTGCACGTGAAGGGTTTGAATATCATGAAGGTTCAGAT
>NC_056505.1:29536688-29546953 GCF_014905685.2 Nematolebias whitei
GGGGGGTGTTGTTTAAGTTGAGGAGCTAAAAGGAATGTCCTTGGATTGTGTGTATGGACAAGTCTCAGTGACAGCATTATATTGCAAATCAAACAGACACATGCATGACAACATCTGATAAAAATGCAGCCATGAATCCCAAATACGTCCAGTCCACGAGACACAACAGGCAGAACTGTGCCTTGTGGACATAATAAAAGTTAAAGAATGATATTGTCTCTGGGTTGGGAGTGAGGCGCTGCCTCAAGTGGAGGAGTTCAAGTATCTCAGGGTTTTGTTCATGTGTGAGAGAAGAATGGAGAATGTGCATGGACAGATGGATTGGTGCTGCTTCCGCAGTATTGCTGACTCTGTGCCGGTCCATTGTGGTGAAGATGGAGCTGAGGTGCAAGGCAAAGATCTCTGTTTACTGGTTAGTCTAAATTCCTACCCTCGTCTGTGGCCATGAACTTTTGTTAGTGACCAAAAAAAAAAAAGTGAAATTGTGGATACAGGTGGTCAAAAAGAATTTTCTCCATAGGTTAACTGGAATTTACTTTAGAGTGGGGTTGAAAAGTTCACTTATGTGGAAGAGACGCAAGAACAGAGTCGCTGTTTCTCCACATCGAGAGGAGCCAGTTGAGGTGGTTAGAGCCCTCGGCTGTGGAACCCCCTGCCGTCATATCTGAGGGCCCCAAAGACTATGATGTGTTTTAAAAAAGGTCTTAAAACCATTTTTAACCCAGTTTTTTAATTGATTGCATTGCACTTTTGTTTTTTTTATTCACCCATAGTTCTTATTTGAGTATTTTATCTGCAATTTGTGCATTTTAAGCTTTTGATGTGATCTTTCCGAGGCATTATCCTCCTGGTTGTTCCTTCTCTCGGTTGCTTTATGGTTGCTTTTCATCCTGATGTTATCTGATTTTCACTCACTGTAGCACTTTGAGATCCATTGTGAATGTAAAGTGCATTATAAATAAAAGTTATTATTATTATATTATTGGGGCCAAAATGCATGTATTTAACATGAATCAATGGTACAAGAAAATAGCCCAGCAGTACCTTATAAATCTGTTTTCCAATATTCTGACAGTTGTTAGTCAAGTCAAGTCAACTTTATTTATAAAGTACATTTAAAACAGCAGCTGTTACCAAAGTGCTTAACAATAACATCAGTGAGAGTAAAAATAATGGAAAAAAATAACACTAATCATGGTAGTGAAAAATTTATTAAGAGCATTAAATAAAAATGAAGAACAGAGAACAAAAAATATTAATTCAAATGACACTGTGAAATGCCAGAGAAAACAGATGTGTTTTTAGCAGAGATTTATTTATTTTTATTTCTATTAGCATTTTGTGAATTGAGAGACTCATTGTGTAGGTTGCAAAGAAAAAGAAAAATATACTTAAAAAAAAAAACGCAATACAAAGTGCATGTGTATTCACTGCTGCCTATAATACACAAATTCAGCAAAGTATATATTTTATATATTTAGTGAAAATGCAGTGTTAAGTGTTGTATAACAGAGTTAAGGTTCCTGGCTTGATTGTTTATAATAAAAATATCAAGTAGGTAGACATTATTTTGAAGAAGTAAACTTAGTAATGTTACTATCAGCAAATGTACTAGTTCATTAAAGGTTTATTTGGTGTTTGAAAGCATAGCAATGGCAGAACTGAAGCTGGACTGTGACAAATTGCTGGATTGTATAGTCACTAAAAATGTTTAAAAAAAAAAAAAGTTGTAGCTGTAAAAGGACTTCAGGGACAGTTTACTATAACTCAACCCGTAGCTATTTTACACGTTAGAAGGAAGAAGTTGATAGTTAACATTTCTGAAACCTTGACGTTTCAATTATTTAAAAATCTGTGATCAAATGTTCAAAATATAAATTAATAATAGATTCAAAGCCAAGAAAGCATTCTCCTAAAAATACCCACCTGTTGTATACTCAGTTTTGTGTTTTAGATTTGCAGCTGATAGCATCAATCATTTTGTGTTGATAGTGTGGTTTTAACAGAGGATGCACCTAATACTCCACAGACAATACAAGATTTGTATACCTTGCATACCTATACTTCAAGGTTCAAGGTTTTTTATTAACATTCGCATCACATGTGGTACATGAGGTGGAACGAAATTGTGTACACAGGGTCCCAGTTACACCCACCAATAGCAAAAATATAAATTGTTAAAAGAAACAGTAATAAGACATAAACTAAGAAATACGCCAAACACTAATAGTGCAAAACAATACGCAGAACAACAGCAGCATGAACAGGAGTCTGTGTGAGTAGATGTGTACGAATGAATGCAGTACTTGTATACAGTACTATACAATACAATTATATACAATACTTGTATATTTATAAGATTATACATTCTCGGACATCCATAAATGCTATACCATGGCTCTCTTAGCGACATAAGAGGGATCTAAGTTTAAAGATGCTGTTGCAAACGCTTGAATTATTTATATTTTTTAGATATTCAAATGTATAAACGTTAAAACTGATGTGAGAGAGAAAAAAAAAATACAACCAACTATTAAATTTACATTATTACAACCCAAAACATAAAGGACTGCAATTGTTTATCGCTACTAAAATATGCTCTATGTATAAATGTGGTGAAAGCAGCAGAAGGTTGTGGCCTTTCTTAAGAGAGAGTCAAACCAATTTACACCTTCATAACAGCTTTTTAGTTTACATTAGGACTTGGGATGTTCGATTTGTCATTTCAGATCCGATTTCTTTCTCCACCCTCCATTCTCTTCATTGCAGGCTAGGAAATCATTATCTGCCTTTGTCATAGCATGTACTAGCAAGGCACAATAAAGCAAGAGTCATGTAATGAATGTCAAAACTATTTCCATCAGATATTGTGAAATATGGCTTTCGAAGACCCATTCAAAGAGATAATATGATAATTTGATTTCTCAGATAGGCCAAACGGAAATGCCCTGTCTGGACATTTTGAAAAGCAGAATCCATTACTTATTCTTAATTCACCCTGGCATAAATTAAAGTATTTCTGCAGGCCATTAACTCATCCATTAATACCCGGGGTCAAGATTATTGAAGCCCAGGGTAAGGCAATATGAAGGGCTATTTCTTTTAGCCGTGTCTCATAATGATTACAGTAGGATTCTGAATCCTCTGTCATTAATTGTGAAATTATTTCTTTCTTTTGCCACAGATAAACAGCAGGGAAAGATAATAGTTGCACAGGTAGATAATCCTGTTGCAAAAAATTAATTCCCATTTCATTTGTTTTGTTAGGTTTCAGGCAATTTCAGGGCTGCGGCTGATTGTTTTGCAGGACGTGAAGTGTAAGAACAGGGGAAACTGTTGAAAGGAGGTGTAAAATTAGGTTTGTGTCTGTACAAACTGCTGAGCTATTTTTTATTTTTATTTTGGAGCATTGAAATGCATCATGACGGTGGCCACACAGAGCACAAAGAGATAGAGCCAGAATGAAGGGGAGGTTTTGCGTCCACAAGCCGTTGTCCCATTTCCCATCCTAAAGATAATATGCACTCATCCACATTGCTTCATGTGTCCCTGCAGTGATTGTCACACTAATGTGCTGCTCAGTCCAGTTTACTGAAAGCTGCAGAGCCAAGTCTGCACGGTGAGTAAAGCACGGTGAGCTGTGCATGTCTGTGCTCAGGTGTTCAGCAGCTCTCCTCTGATTTGGGACTTGTGCAAAAAGAAGATGAAATTAAGGCAAATAAAAATTATATTAAAGAATATTGCAACCTAACAGCCATTAGTCTGCAGCTTCCTGTCAGCTTTTGATGGATTCCTCACTTAGTTCAATGAATGGTCTAATGACATTGATAAAAGCACTTGCAACCACCTAGAAAGCTGTGTTTCCTTGATGCATGCAAGGTGCAGAGGGCAAATTCACCTAAAATGCTTGCAATGTTTTGTGTTTGTATATTTACATGCAGAAAGAAAATTATGTGAACCTCCTTAAAAAAAGAAGAAGATCCATGCATTAAAGCAGCTTATGCCTCATCCCTAACTCATAGGATCCTCAGCCACACTCTGACACACTAAAGGGAATTAATTTTTACAAGCGGGGAGTTCCTCCTTATTGCTCCCTGCTAGTGCTGAGGCGTCCCGCTTCAAAAATGATCCTGACATACACATGCACAATAGATGAGCTGTACTAATGCTCACAGCCCGTGAATACAAAGCCAGACCTGCAGCCAAGTGGAGTTGAGTGGACTGGAAATGCTTCAGTATTCACTGACCTCTGTGCTTTTTCATCCTCTCCCAACTATTTTTCTAGTTTGGGGAAAACACTTTCTATCACTGTCAGCTTGGGCAGGGATAAAAACTCTCTACTAGAGGATTAGCTGTCTGCCGGCTCACGCAGCTGTAGTGCAGCAATAAAACACAGGCGCACGCGGATTCCTTCCACTTCTGTTGGAGAGAAAACAACATCAAACTTATTTTGTTTCATAATTTTAGCAGACAATAACTCACTCTGAATTGGATTTGATAGACATCTAGTAGGATTTATTTTACAAAGATTCAACTTAAAGTGGGACGTTGGGTTGAGCTATCTCTTTCCCTTTAGTACAAACAAAGTCTCTCAATGAGCTCTTACATCTCGCTTGTCTCAAGAAGTTGAAATATTTAAACACAATGGCACATTTCTCTCCTCCCTACAACATGACGGTGCAAAAAAAATGTATGAAACCTTTCAATCTCTTTAATTAAGACAGCTTAGCAGTGGCACCCGGTTGCAGGGTGTTTAAGCTAATTACAGTATTAATTACAACATTAATTAAATGACATAATTGCCTTTCAAAACAATGACTCCTGTATCCCTGGTAAGGTAAAGGGTTAATTTAGTGTGGAAGCAGGCATGCATTATTTACATGCTTGGATGAATAATACATTTAAGAAGTGGGCTTATAAATTTGCAGGCACAAAGAAAAGCAAAGCTTAGTGGCCAAGAAAGGCGGATTTAAATATCTGTCTTCAACGAAGATTTCTTTGAGTTATGGTCGCGGCATAGAGAGGGGTTAGTCTGCAGGGAGACTCTGAGAAATAAAAACCTCTGAGGAGAGAGAGTGTGTTTTCATTTTTCTCGTCACTGTGTAGATGTAGGATAAATCATTTCAGATTGCATCAAAGATTTTATAGTTCTGTAGAAATTCACAATATTTGACTAAGTTTTTTTCGTTTGTTTGTTTTATCACTGCAATAAATGAGCTTCATAAACTTGAACACCCCTCATGCATACAGGATTCCTATTAATAATGATAATTTGGGGTGCAAATCTGTTCAAAGAAAGTGCTTTTTTGTCAAAAAGTCATGAAGTAAACAAAACAAAAAAATTGCAATTTATAAAAAAAAAACACCCATGTACGAGGTTGAGCAGCTAAGGTGCCACGCTGAGCAACAACAAAAAAAAACATTTTCAATTTCCACGGCTCAGACATACGAAGAAAAAAAAATTACATCTCAGTCTGACGAGTGACTAATCAAGGCAAGCAAGATGGTGCTGCAATAAATTACTCCACTGTGAAATAAACCACACAAACAGACTGATGATAATAAATGTAAATTATTTCTGGGGAGAAATTTTCCTGGTACATGAGTAATATGAACCATCAGGAAGGAGTCTTCCTTAACATTAATTACAGAAAATGACAAGTGAGCTGACAAGTAGGAAGGCTCATTATCTGAAAACATATTCACAACTTCGCAATTTGCACAAGATGGACTCCAGCTAAATTAATCTCCTTTCTTTGCATGAGCCCCTTCTAATTTTCATGTTATTAACAGGTTTGCAGTATCACTCAGTGCTTGTCACCCTAATCAGGTTTTTTCGGCGTGTTCGGAAAACCGTGGTGTCATTTGAAAAGGATCAGGCCTCATAATGTGCTCTCCATCATGCGTCTGAATCTACAAGGTTGCTTTTAATAAGGTCCCTTAATCATTTCTCTTTTTTCTCAACTTTTGGCCCAGTTGGCTTCTATTATCACTTTGTTCATGGGGAGGCTCTATTATAAGAATACCTGACTTATCTGAGAACAAGAGGCATGGAGAAGAGTGGTTTGGATACTTCCCAAGACCTTAAACTTCTTCTAAAAATGATCACGTATTCCTCATATTTTACTTTAATGAATAACTGGTAAAAAAAAAAAAAATGAACTAATGGCAAAATCTAAATGTAAAGTCTGTGGCTCCTATACTTTAAGTTTGTGTTATTTTTATCCTTTAAGCAGTGACTAAAACTTGGATTAGAATTGTTTTCATGTTACCTTTTTTTTTTTTAAGTAGGAAACACTAAGTTTAGATTATTATTATTATTATTATTATTATTGTAATTTTATCCAGAACACATTTGTTAATCATATTATTAATCATACCCGTCTGCTCACTACAGACTCATGTTCGGGCTGCTGTTTAATACACCATATTATTTTATATTATCAGTGTTTAGCATACATCTTAGATCTTTTATCGTATTGTTTAACATTTGTCTTAATGTATATCTTAGATCCTTATATGTTTCTTTTTATTCTTTATATTTTTGCAATTTTGGGGTAACTGGGACCTTGACTACACATTTTTGTTCCATCTCATGTACCATATGTGATGCTAATGACAATAAAGAACCTTGTATCAGTTTTTTTTTTTTAGGTTTTTCTAATAACACCTGTTTACTGAGACCATCTTGCTTTCTTTAGCTCAGTAATTCTTAAGCACCAAAATCTAAGCATAAATTAAATTTCACTCGCTTGTGTTGTTGTAGCCATTTTTGTATTTGTTAAGGTCAGTTAGCTGTGGTGGCCATTTTCAGCTGGGTTGATCCCATAAATAATTTGTAGCTAAACATCTACTCTATCCTGCGAGTTTCAACAAAATACATTCAGTGGTTTATGAAATATTTTACTAAAGCCTTATTTTTGTGACAGTGTTCGAACATTATCTCATCGTTTGTATTAAAACGCTTCATAGAAAAATAAAATTAAAATAAACATTCTGGCAAATAAGTCTACTAATATTTGTATCCTGATGTATGCTCAAAAGATAGATACTAATAATTATATTTATATTAATTAAAATATATTTATCTAAGTTCTAGTAGAAACTTTTTAAACATCCACAGTTAACTGTATTTTTTCATAGGAAAGCTCTCCCAGACTTTATCAGTGTCTACCTTTGTTATACTTTTTGCATGGCAGAGACCCTGTGTACACAATTTTATTCCACCACATGTACCACATGTGGTGCATATGACTAGAACACTGAATCCTTGATTTATTGAATGACATTTATCTGTAAATTTAAATTATTTTATCTAGAAAGAAGTTGAGTAGCACGGTGGCGCAACTGGTAGAGCTGCTGCCTCTCAGCGAGCAGGTCCCTGGTTCAAACCCCGGTCCAGGGGCCTTTCTGGGTGGAGTTTGCATGTTCTCTCCGTGCATGCGTGGGTTTTCTCCGGGTTCTCCGGTTTCCTCCCACAGTCCAAAAACATGCATGTTAGGCTGATTGGTAACTCTAAATTGTCCCTAGATGTGAGTGAGTGAGAGAGTGAATGGTTGTTTGTCTCGTTTGTCTCTATGTGGCCTTTTGATGGACTTGCGACCCGTCCAGGGTGTACCCCGCCCCTCGCACAGTGATTGCTGGACATGGGCACCAGCGACCCCCGTGACCCAAAATGGAATAAACGGGTAAAGATAATGGATGGATGGATCTAGAAAGAAGTTGGGTAGCACAGTGGCACAACTGGTAGAGCTGCTGCCTCTCAGTGAGCAGGTCCTTGGCTCAAATCCTGGTCCAGGGGCCTTTCTGGGTGGAGTTTGCATGTTCTCTCCGTGCAAAAAAAATGAATGTTTTGAGACCCATATTAGGGTCCTAACCCCAATTTTGGAAACCACTGATCTAAATGTTTGTCTGGGTACTTAAAAATAAATTAGTGCATATTAGATTACATCCAGTCATGTAAAAACACAATTTGGCTAGCTTACATTTTTGCTTCGCTTTCAAATTCCAAGAAATTCAACATTCAAAGTATTTCTCATTCACTTTAACATTTTTTAAACCCTTTTTATGTTTCACTTTCGTGCAAGCAACACCAGCTGTAAGTAATGTTTTGAATTTGCACTGCTTTAAATAAATAAATCATAGCAAGTATTAGATATCTGCATGTCCAAAATGTAATCTGGAAATTTGCTGTATTGCAAACCCAGTTTAATTCACAGGTAGCCCCATGATAGCTGAAGCAGAAATGCAATATGTCATGCAAATTTAGTTCAGAGAGAATAAGTTTCAGAGGGAAGCAAAATGTTATGAGGAAGTCCATAATGGCAGAGGCAGCTTTATCTGTGCTGCTCTCTCTCACACGCACTCTAATTACATTTCACAGATTGTACTACAATAGCTGCTGGTAACCTTTAGTGGATGGGCTTTTCAATAATGCAAAGTACACATTTTCATATCTATTTTTCCCACTGTGCTTCCCATTTATTAATTTGCTGAACACAATAAAACAAAGACTCGATGTAATGTGCTCCTTTGCTCAAAAGGCGCCCAACAAGATAAAAACACAAAGCCATCTTTCCATAATGAAGTATGGGCTTGCATGCAAACCAGCAGGACCGCGTCTGATGATTCCAATTTGAAAGGCCATTTGGTTAGTGAGTGCAAAATTGCTCCTTTTGTTTCTCAGGCTTATTTTAGTGTATTCATCTTACTGTTCAAAGTAATTCATAATAATGCCACGGTTTACAGTGCATTGTAAACCCAAAGAAAACACTGTGCAGATAAGACTGAAGCATTCATCAAATAGGAATGAAAACATAAGTGATTGTTTGCTGACATGTTGAAATTTAGGATAGTTCACAGT
Organism: Nematolebias whitei; assembly: GCF_014905685.2. Lineage (NCBI taxonomy): Eukaryota > Metazoa > Chordata > Actinopteri > Cyprinodontiformes > Rivulidae > Nematolebias > Nematolebias whitei. Next base: position 29,545,552 of record NC_056505.1, read on the forward strand.
TATTGTCAAAACATTTGTCTAAGTCAGGCTTTGGTTTCAAACTCTCATAAGATTGGGAGCACGAGTATTTAGTTTATTTTAAGGATCCCAGCTTATTATGAGCCATGTAAAAATTAATTTCACTCCACTGGTGAACTGAAAAAGGTTGTTTTTATTTACGTTTACCTGATTTATTTATTAAGATTTGATTATTTGTTTTGTTTGATCAGATTTTATGCATGTTATTTTTTTATTATTATTTTTATTTTACAATTGTATTTTGTGTTGTGCGAGCTGTGTTGTGTGGGATTTCCAGTTGTGCCTGCAGTAACCACCTTCTTCCACAACTCTAATCATCAAATCAGCTCCACCTGTGCCTATCTGCACCTCCTCTACTATTTAAGCCTGCCAACGGACCTGGCTCCAGAAGAATTTAGCTGGGGGGCAGTAAATAGTCAGTTTATTTTATATAAATACAATTGAATAAATGTTTATGTAACCTTGCAACTAAAATAACCATACTGATTCTTAATACAAAACAAATAACAAACAGTGACATGTAGTCACCAGAAAATGCTGAGAAATTGCGCTCAAGTTTGCAAAAACAATTTTTGCATGAATCGTAGAAACTAGCCCTGCGTTAATCATTGTGTTTGAAACACATTAACACCAGAAACTTGAAGGCAACTGTATATGAACTTCTACTGATGAGAGATCAAAATGTTTATAAAAAAAAAACAAAAAAAAAAAACATTTTTAACATTTCCACTCTTTTGTTGAACAAACCTGACAAGCAAATAAAAAAAACTCTGTGGAAAATCCATCTTAAATAAAAAATAAACAAATTGAACTCAATAATCAGATTTTCTGCCTCTCTGTAGAAAAAAAATGCATTGAACAGGTTCATCTTTTTAGACTCTTGAGTAAGGAATCCCTCTGGCTGTACTGGCCTATTTAGGTCTAATACAGCTGCAGTCTGCATTTCCCAGATGATTGAAATCTTTAATAATCTTTATAGTCTTTACCGGTACAGGTACACGGTGTTGTAATCTGTTTTGTGGGGGAACGGATCCCTGAATGGGCGGGCCCGGGCCAACCGTCCTGCCCTCTGGCGCCGGGTCCGCATCCTAACTTTCAACTTAAAATCCCAAACATCTCCTTAGACCAATATATCAAGGTTAAAGCTCTCACTGGCCAGTCCATCGCCTCCATCTCTCTCATTAGCCATGAATGAGTACTCTTCATTAAAGCTCTTTGGGTGTGTACAATAAAATCAGATTGTCTGATTTAACTGCAGCATTGCAGGTGGCCAGGAGAGGTCACTGAAACTGAAGCTTCAAAAAAGGAACCAATTTTTTTTAAGCATTTGTCCCTAGTGGTTTGGTGCTTGGGCAGCACGGTGGCGCAACTGGTAGAGCTGCTG
>NC_056505.1:29546963-29563962 GCF_014905685.2 Nematolebias whitei
ATGGACTTGCGACCCGTCCAGGGTGTACCCCGCCCCTCGCACAGTGATTGCTGGACATGGGCACCGGTGACCACCCGTGACCCAAAATGGAATAAGTGGGTAAAGATAATGGATGGATGGATGGATGGATGGACAATTTAATAGAAAGATGGGGTGAGACATGTTCAGCTAAGTGTCTCTGCTCAGTAGTCTCCCCTGGCTCCTTCTCCTCTCCTAATATTGAGGAGACAGATCTCTCTAAGATACCTGCCGTCTACCACTCTCTCGCCCCCAATTCAGTACGCAAAGCGCTATATCCTTGCCTCCTCATAGGCCATATGACTGTTCCATAGACCTCCTTCCAGATGCTCCTTTACCCTCCAATAGACTGTATAACCTGTCAGGTCCTGAGAATGAGTCTATAAGGAACTACATTGAGGAGTCCTTGAAGTTGAGCATCATCCATCCATCCACTTCTCTCAGTGCAGGGTTCTTCTTTGTGTCCAAGAAGGATAAAACCCTGAGACCCTGCATAGACTTTAGAGGCCTAAATCAAATCACTGTGAAAAATAAATATCCCGTGCTTCTCATTAACTCTGTTTATGAACAGCTACAAGACGCCAAGGTTTTCACTAAACTGGATGTCCGCAACGCATACCACTTAGTTAGAATACAGGAGAGAGGTGAATGGAAGACTGCATTCAAAACTCCCATCGGCCATTTTGAATACCTGGTTAATGCTCTTTGGGCTCACCAATGCCCCTGCTGTCTTCCAGAACCTGATTAATGATGTACTGAGAGATATTTTGAATGTATTTGTATTTGTTTACCTTGACAACATTTTGATTTTACTCCAAAGAGCCCTCACAACACCACAAACATGCAAAGGCAGTTCTCCAGAGGTTCATGGAGAACAAGTTGTATGTTAAAGCAGAAAAATGTGTTTTACATTATCTGTGTCATTACTGGGGTGCCCATACATGACAGGTCTGCTCTGACCCCGAAAAGATGAAGGCTGTGGCTGAGTGGCCCACACCCCAGGATCAAAAACAACTGCAGCAATTCCTGGGGTTCTCAAATTTCTATAGACACTTCATCAAGAACTACAGCCAGGTAGTCACCCAACTCATCTCATCTCTCCACAAAGTTGTCTGGTCCTCAGAAGCTGAAGGTGTCTTTCAGGAACTCAAATGCCTCTTCTCGTCTACTCCAATCCTGTCTCACCCAGACCCTCACCGACAGTTCATTGTGGAGGTATATGTATCGGACACTGGGGTGGGTGCAGTGCTGTCCAAAGGTCCTCTGAGAATAGTAAGATGCAACCATACACCTTCTTCTCCCGGCCATTGTCCCGTGCTGAGAGATGCACACATACACCTTCTTCTCCCGGCCATTGTCCTGTGCTGAGAGAAACTATGATGTGGGTAATCGTGAGTTATTGGCCATCAAGATGGCCCTAGAAGAGTGGAGACATTGGTTGGAGGGAGCTGAACTGCCATTCATAATCTAGACTGACCATAAGAACCTGGCCTACATCCGAGAAGCTAAAAGGCTCAATGCTCGTCAGGCCCTATGGTCACTGTTCTTTGTCCATTTTAATTTTTCTATTTCATACATCCCAGGATCTCGTAACACTAAACCCGATGCTCTCTCTCAACAGTTCTCATCACCTGACAGCATCTTGCCTAAGTCCTACACAGTTGGAGTCATGTTGTGGGCCATTGAAAAAGAGGTTTGTAAGGCTCAAAGAAGAGATCCTGACCCGTGCACTAGTCCCCGAGGGAGACTCTTCATTCCCAGAACCATTATAAGTAAGGTTCTTCATTGGGTTCACACCGCAAGGTTTCCTGTCACCCAGACATTAGGCGCACATTCCTTCTCACAAAGAGACATTTCTGGTGGCCAAACATGGACAGATACATGAAGGAGTATGTGACCTCCTGTTTCCATCTGTGCCTGCAATAAGAATAACATCAGCCTCAGGTGGCTCTTATCCGTTTCCCTGCCCTCTCCAGGTCGGCCATGGTCCCACATTGCTTTAGATTTTGTCACTGGTCTACCTTTATCAGAAGTTAACACTGCTGTTTGCACAACAGTTGACTGATTTTCTAAGGCTGTCCATTTCATACCCTTGATCAAACTCTTATCAGCATCTGAAATTGCTCAAATAGTGGGAAAACATGGCTTTTGTCTGCATGGAATCCCCCTTGATATTGTGTCTGATAGGGGTCCTCAGTTCACATCCCAAGTCTGGAAGGTGTTTTGTCAAGTGTTGGGTGCCACCTCCAACCTGATGTCTGGGTACCACCCCATTCCAATGGCCAAACCAAACAACCAGGAGCTGGAGGCCACGCTGAGGTGTGCTATTGAGAACAATCCTACTACTTGGAGTCAACATCTTCCTTGGGTAAAGTATGTACACAACTCATAGACCTCATCTGCTACTGGTTTCTCCTCATTTGAAGCATCACTGGAGTACTCTCCACTGTTGTTCCCCACACAAGAATCTGACTTCTCTGTTCCATCAGTTCAGTATCATCTTTGCTGGTGTGATTTGGCACCAGATCAAAGCAGCCCTCCTCTGGACAGCAGAGCAGAACAAGCAGTTTGCTGATCATCACCGCTCCTCTGCACCCAGATACCAGGTGGGCCAGAAGGTCTAGTTATCCACTAAGGACATTAAATTGAAGGACACGCCTAGAAAACTTGACCCTAGATTTATCGGCCCCTTCCCCATATCTAGAATCATCAATCCTGCTGCTGTTCATCTTCACCTACCTGCCTCACTAAAGATCCACCCCTCCTTTTATGTGTTGCATGTTAAGCCATCTCCTGTAGTCCGCTTAACCCACCTGTCAACCCCCTCCCCACCCATCTGATTAACAATGACCCTGTATATACCACCAGATGCCTATTAGATGTCTGTAGGGGTTGTGGCCTCCAGTACCTTGGAGACTGGGAAGGGTATGGTCCCGAGGAACACTCATGGGTTCCATAATCTTTTATCCTGAACCCCACACTCATCACCACTTTCTACAAGACCCACCCTTGACAAAAGAAAATCACTGAGAGGTGATATTTGATGGGGGGCACTGTGGGATTTCCTGGTGTGCCTCCAGTAACCACCTCCTTCCACACCTCTAATCACCAAATCAGCTCCACCTGTGCCTTGTCTCAGACATACACCTCCTCTACTATTTAAGCCTCAGTTAAATGCTCAGCCTACACCACAGCATTCATTACCTTAGGTAAATTCTGCTTCAACATGTGAATGTTTAGTGACTGAGTTTGACTAACCTGGTTCTTGTTCTGTCAGCCAGTTTTGTTCCTGCCCGTCCTACCTGCTTGCATTCATCCTGGCTTCATGGCTGCATCTGATCTGCCAATCCTGCACACCCAACTTAGCTTTGCAAACTATTCTGGATTCATCTAATACAAACCAACACCATGTTACTGGATACTCACTTTCCTGGATCTTCCTCCCAACCAGGCATCTGCTTCCTCTCCTTCGTCGATGCCACCTGCAAAACAAACACTCAGTAAGAAAAACAGCATCTTAAAATACTCAAGATTAATATTGACTCCATGGTACTCGTCCTGTCTCCCTCTTCCTCCGGCAGACATTCTCCTGATTGTTCCTGCACTGTAAATAAACAAACACATTTTGTACTTTTGTGTCTGAGTCTCCTTAGTCTACCATCCATCCATCCATCCATTATCTTTACCCGCTTATTCCATTTTGGGTCACGGGGGTCGCCGGTGACCATGTCCAGCAATCACTGTGTGAGGGGTGGGGTACACCCTGGACGGGTCGCAAGTCCATCACAGGGCCACATAGAGACAAACGAGACAAACATTCAGTCTCTCATTCACACCTAGGGACAATTTAGAGTTACCAATCAGCCTAACATGCATGTTTTTGGTCTGTGGGAGGAAACCGGAGTACCCGGAGAAAACCCACGCATGCACGGAGAGAACATGCAAACTCCATGCAGAAAGGCCCCTGGACCGGGGTTTGAACCAAGGACCTGCTCGCTGAGAGGCAGCAGCTCTACCAGTTGCGCCACCGTGCTGCCCTTAGTCTACCAGTTGGGGTCTATTAAAACTCACAATCATGTTATGTTGACTGAACAGCAGGGCTATTCAGCTGGAGGCCCGCAAGCCTATAACTGAAGTCAGACCCACAGATAAGTTCATTTATAAAAAGAACAACAATATGAACAAATTCATGAAAGAAGTATTTTTAAAAAATTGAAATGGCAAATAGTTCAGCCTGAGAGGTAATCCTATCATGTGACCATCTCAGTTTTTAACGATTTCATGAGCCCCTTCTACACAATAGGCATTTACCGTACTTGCACAAAGCCAGACCATCATCCTGTGACTTCACTCTCCAGCTTGAATTCTCACTGCTTTCCCCCATATTGACCCTTTGAAACTACGTCACATACACCAGCAAATTCACGTTGAGACACCATGACGGACGTCAGAAGTGAAGAACGGCTGGCGGCTGCGGTTGAACGGAGTGACAGTGATTGTTTTTCTAGCTTGTTTTTGTTGCGGCTTCCTGTTTTACTATGTGTTCTAGTTGAGCTAAGTTATCTGTGGAAGTAAGTAAAATGTGATATGTACTGTAACGTGTTTTTGAGTTGAAAACTGTGCATAAATGGTGTCAAAGTCTGTTATCTTTGAGAGCTAAGTAGCGAAGCTAGCCAGCCATAGTTAGCATATAGCTTCATGTAGCTTCTCATCACAATAGATATTGAGATATGAATTTTATGTCGTATCGCACATCCCAGTCAAATGTTAGATACAGAGTAGGAATGTGCGACGGGCCGGCAAAAAAAACGGCCGTAGTTAATGTGTACCTTAGTGTGGCTTCTCATCACAATAGACTAGATATCGCCGGGATATGAATTTTATGCCAAATTGCACATCCCGATTCTGTATCAAACATTTGACTGTTCTTACAGTCTGTAAACATCAGCAGATGTCCACAATAGAGAAACATACAATCGTCAATGAACATGAGCATGAGTCTGTGTGAGCAGATGAGCACGCACGAACACAGCAACATGAAACAGATCAGCAGCAACATGATGTGATTTTTCACAGTGATTATTCTGGTTAGAGATTCATGAGTCTAACAGCCTCAGGGTAGAAGCTGTTCCTCAGTCTAGTGGTTCTACACTTAATGCTCCTTAACCTCCTTCCTGAGGGGAGCGGGGCAAAAAGCGTGTGCTGAGTGAGTGGGGTCCTTCATGATGCAGATGGCCCTCTTCCTGCATCTGGAAGTGTAGATGTCTGTGATGGTGGGGAGACCAACTCCAACATCTTCTGTGCAGCCTTCACCACTCTCTGCAAAGCTTTTCTTTCTGCAGCTGTGCAGCCTCCATGCTACACATTGATGCTGGAGCACAGGATGTTCTCCACTGCACAATTACATTTTTTTGATACTCTACACACTGAGTTACTTCACTAAATGTAGAACAAACATGATTTAACTGAAAATGGACCAGATAAATTTTGTTAAAGTGATAATTCTTGTTTGAATACAAGTTTTGTTATTTGGACTATCTTTGTTATTTGGACTTCATCTGGTGAGCGTGCTGAAACATTTGGAGGTAAAAAAAAACCTCAAACACAAAAAACACTTTATATTGTCACTGAAAGTACTTTACCTTGCTCCAAGACATATGTACATTACCTACTGGTATTGGTTTAATAAATTTTATATATAAAAAATAGGGAAATGTTTTTCTTATTCCTTATTTTGTTGTTTTGTTATGTTATTTGCATTCATTTTCATGATGGTGGGAGATATTCCTTCTCCATATTGCAATATTTTATTCAAACTTACAAATATTACATATGAACTTTAGCATATTAACTTTAATCTTCTTACCTTGTACAAAGTGTTCACTGAAAATCCTTGAATATACCAAGGGTTGCTAGTCCTTACAGTTGATGGTATGCGATAAAAGGACAAGTTTGGTTTCTTTCCTTGTTTGAGCAGCCCGCACAGCAACCTATGACCATTTTTATAGACAAATTGACAGAATAACAAGGATATTAGGTAGCCAACTGGCTGAGTTTTGACTAGCTACACAGGAGTGGAGGCGGTTGTATATATCTGTCACGGTGGCGAGGGCGTTTTCTGAAGAACGTGTCAACGGTCAATACGTACCGGAAACAACCTCTGACTCCTGGTGTCAGTTTACAGCCGATAACGGACTTCAACAAAAATGCCAAAGCAAACCTGATCAGGACATTAATATGAACAACCCATTTCCACACTCGGAAACATCATAAAACGGTCAGAAACATTGTAAACAGTCAAAAACACTGTAAACAGTCAGAAACATTGTAAACAGTCACAAAAATTGCACATATAATTTCCACAAGGCTACCCAGCATCCTTTGCAGTTTACAGTTTCTCTGGGACTCGCTCAGAGAGAGAACTTTGTGGGTTTGGGGGAAAGAAAATAAAGTTACACAGAGACACATCTTTGTGTTGCCTCTAATTTAAGGCCTATAAATATCTGTGTTTTGGTGTTAATGTTTAATAAGAGTTAAATGAACAGAAACACGAGTCAAAAGGCTGCATGCTCTTTCTCTCTCTCCCGCTCTGCTGGGAGTTCTGATAAACAGATCATATCAATGTGTGATCACCCACGTGGCAGATTAAACAACAAACTGGTTTATTACTGGGGGAATATTGATGATGACACACAGCAGCTTTTTAGTTGGCTTAAAAAATAGTTAACCACAAATAGGATGGATTGATTTAATTCATTTTAGTAAATAACACGAAGGAGAAGTTGGGCACGCATCGAGCTCACTTTCAAGCCATCTGAGTTCTGCTCCGCCTCTTTTGGTTCTGCTCAAAACTCACACCTGAGTGGGATGCGGACGCTTCACCTGCGATTTATGGACAGTTTGAGGAAGAACTGGTCTGTGCAGCCATTTTATTGTAATGAGAACTGGTTCTTAATGGACCCACCTGGAACAGCAACATGTCGGTCATTCAGGGAACATCAAAAACTGTCAATTCTTTTATTTTATTTTGAAAAGCGTAAAGATTTGTCAATAAAAGCAGAATAATATTTGTGTTAAATAGGAGGCATAGTGAGTCATTTTTTGTTTTTTAATATTGTTTCACTTGAGAACATCTCTACTAGGAAATAAATCTTGAAATGTAATTTCTTTGAGTTACACTTTTGGGCTCTGTTTATTGCATTTATGATTCAATGCAGCAAAAAAAAAACATTTTAAAAGGTAACAGTCATTCAGGTAAAAGGTAATGATCATTGTAATACTATATGTTATATCATTGTATTATCATTATAAATTAGATCATTGTATTACTATATATATATATGTAGTAAAATAAAGTCTTTATAAAAATAAAGTGAAATAAAGTTCCTGGCAAAAACCAATGCGGACATGTTCCTGTTTTTAGTTTTCTACATCCCCTTACAACCTAGCTCTCTTTTGTTTCATTTTTATACCATTTTCTTTCCCTTGTTGTTCTCACTTTGTATGCATCCTTTATGATTGTCTACTGTTGTCATCATTCTTTGTTAAAATCAGGTCTCTCTTGTAAATGAGTTCCCGAGGCTCAATGGGATTAACCTGTTTAAATAAAAGTCTAATGAATAAATACTCAAATAAACTACTACTTACTAGTATTACTATTTGTACTACTATTTACTATCCCTAATTCAGTTTTTCATTTATCGCAGGGGGGCAGCGTACGGAACCCCCGTGATAAACGAGGAACTATTGTACAACGCAAAGTTAAATCTACAAAAATCTACACCAAAAAATATCTGCATGTATTTTTATCTTTATTTATTTTTTGTTTGTTTTGCAGCAGGGGGGCACTTTTCCTTTATGACTTCAACTTCTAGCTTCATGTCCTGTCTCTAGTTATACGCCATTGATTAAACTCAGGTAGAACATTTTATGCCTGTTTTTTCTTTTTCTTTTTGATTGCAGACTATATATTTAAATTGTAGGTAGCTGTATCACATTTTTTACACCATGTTTTTATGCCTTTTTTGTTACTTTTTATTTTGTTACTGTTGTTGTTTTGCTGCTGTTTTTTTCAGTCGTAATCTTTCTCAACCAACAATCCAGGTGTATTTAGGAGGCATGCAGGGGGATAACCCTGAAACTTTGAATGACACTCAAAAAACTAAGTTTGGGTCCATCAGTGAAAATTATCTTGTCTCTTTTCATTGTCACAGCTTTATTGATAATGTTTTTCATGTTTCAGTAATGCTGATAATGCTTTTCAGTTTTGTTTAGCAAAAAAAAAAAAGTATTTAATTCTTTTGTTATGTTTTACAAAATAAAACTCCTGTTTTAAGATTTACAATGACTTTTTTTTTTTTTGGTTAAACATGATTTTGTTTCAAACACAACCAGAGTCTTCCACTTGAACACAAGAATTATCTTGTTTAATGTATTTATTTTTTGTTGGTTACTCTGCTCTTCTTCAGTCAGCACTGTACAGACACCTGAGTGTCATGGTTCAGGTGACAAAAATAAACAACTACAAGTAAAACTGGCAAATGTGATTAAAGTTTATTTAAATGTAACCATATAACTGTGTGTTTTGCATCACCTTGTTCCAACACTTTGCCTCATACCACAAATAATATGTTGCTTTGATCCAAACCAATTATGGCAGCTGCTACGAGGGCTTTTTAATTGAATGATTATTGTATTAAATAGCTGTTTTCAATGAAGCGTGTACCTCTGCAATTATTTCCACTTTAAGAACCTGAACTCCGGGCAGGTCTTTACAGCCGCAGGCGTTTGGTTTGCTTCCAAACAAGTGGCCACTGTGGGTGCAAAGTCACCTGCAACAGAAACACACATTAACTAATAAGAGCGCACACTTTAGTGAAGCTTAGTAAATTCACACACTTTTCACAACAATTTATAAATACAGTTTGTCCACAAGTGCTTGGCTGTGACTTCGCTCTGGCAGCAGCAGATTCACAGCACAGAAGGCCCGTCTAAATATTCAAACTGTTTCACAAGTATAAAAAAGGATTTTGACAATTACTAACAGAATAAATATGACTTACGTCCTTAATCCTGTGATATTTTCCCCGGATATGATCAATATTTGTCAGAACAGCCCTATTATCCACACTGAGGAATGAATTAGTGAACGTGTGGAAGAGGTGAAAATGTTAGTCGTGGTCTCGTTCTAAAGCCAAGCACGATTTCAGATTATGAGATCAGTTCGAGAAGATTTTGCTCTTATCTCTGAAAGTATTTTTGCTGACATCAGGAAGATGGAAAATCCCACCTGATCAAACAGTGGAAACAAAGCCTCTGTGTTTCCCCTCATTCACTGTCTGCAGTTTAACATTATGGTTCACATCTGCACAATGGAAATAAAGACTATCTATAGCATCTTAATCAAACGTAATCAGTAAAACGTTGAAATTGAAATAACGTGAGATGAGAAAGGGAGATAAGGTCATGTGACAGCTGTCTGGCACAGCTGGCAGTTGCTACCGGATGGCTTTGGGCCAGCGGTGTCACCATAAATGTCGTCATCGCCGATTCACGTTTCTCACTTCTGAGAGCACAACGCTCAAGGGCAGCTTTCATTTAAACGTATGCAGATTATATGAAAACAGGAGAGTTCTGCATTAGACAATGAAAACAGGATGAAAAGCGCAGCTCCAGCTGAACACGTGCCAACGTTATCTACTTTTGTTTTTGTTTGGCCGAGAAGAGTTAAAATGTCATGCTTCACACAGTTGAAAAACATGAAACATTTAGCAACTATTCATTAAATTTAAATTTCAAGATGGCCGCCACAGCCAAATGACCTTAGAAATAAACTGGCCATAACTCAGGTGATTTTACAGATAATGACCTAAAGTTTGGTGTGCTAGTAGCTGAGAGTCATTCACAACACATACTGCACATACTCCATCTTTGAATCAATCTTGAGCATTCATTTTTGGTGCCAACACCATTTGTCTGTTAGCAAAATATATTTTGACCCAGTGGACTAATCTTAATGAAACTCTTCACAATTATTCTTCAGGTTTATATTTAAGATCTGATTAATGTTTGGAGTGCATCCACTTTAAGATGGCTATCATGACACACTGAGCGAGACATCTTGTGATTCCACCAGGTGTTTAATCATAAAGGCTGCAAAACATTATTTTTAAACCAAATACACTGATTATGTCTAAAACTTTGGCATAAAAGGCAGCGCGTGGTTTATATTCCTTCAAGAAATGTTAGGCCTTCATTTAAAATACTTTTTTTCTCTTTTTGTCGTACTGAGACAAGTGAAACAACACAGATTTAAAACTAGACGGATCTCATTACAGCCAACTGCAGCCATTGTTTTTGTGTTGCTTTTCCTCCTACTAGCATGGGACTACTGATTTTGTTATCTCACTCTCAGCAAGACAAGATATTAAACATATTTCTGAAAACTATTCCTTGAACAAAGTGAGATGTCGTGTAGTTCTGGTGAAGCTCTGTGGTCTGCAGCTACTTTTTATATTAGAGATGTTGTTCAATAAAAATACAGGTTTGTAATTAAGTTTATCAGGAACAGCAGGTTCATTTTATTTATGTTTTGTTAGTTTGGATTATTATTATTATTATTATTATCACCTTTTGGCTGCAGTCTGGCTGCTCTTTTGACAAATATCACTCTTTTTTATTGTTTTATTGTTGTTGTTGTTCTATGGCTGCTTCATCAAAGCTTGTATTTATATATTTCCAGGAGACAGCTTGCACGTTCCAACATGGCAAAATGTCATTTTTAACAGCCAAAGTAAAATTCTGTTGTTTTTACATTGTCTTATAGCAAGAGGGGGAATAAAAGCATCCCTGATACTCAAACAAGAGCTTAGTCTACAGATTGTCACACATTTTCAGGTCAAAGACCTCTCAGTGTGGAGGAATCTTGCAAAGAACACCCTCTGAACATTGCACAAAGACGTTTCGAAGCATAATGGAAGAAAATAAACTTGCTACTAAGTTCACGTTTGCAAAAACATTCAAACCATTTGTTGCTTGATAAATTAATATTTATTTTTGTGCTTTAATTTAGATTTTAAATCTTATATATGATGCACAGAGTCGCTGCTAACTAATATATTTAACAGTTAAGCAAGTGTGCAGTTTATGTTTTTAAAATCGTTAGTACAATTTTGTATCATTTAGCATTTAGGTCAAAGATAGAAGAGAAGCTGTCTATAAATGTAAAGTCTTAGATTCAATTTTTATTTTCATAAATGATTATATTCCATGTATGTGTTTTGAATGACTCTGCTACAACCGCCCTAAATTATTAGATCATTTACTTTTATTATTTTTATGTCAATATCTATAAATTGACTGATTTTGTAATCCTCGGATTTCTGTTCGCGGTGGCGGCCATCTTGAATCAGGTTGATTCTAATTATGGTCAGTTGTAAATATACAACATCCAGTGATTTAATTTCCCTAAATGTTGATAAAAGTTCTCCAGCAGTTATATTTCCACAGAATAGGTAAATAAAGACAGTGAGTTTGTGCTCCCTGCCACGTAAAAGATGTGCACAGTGCATCAGAAAAGGAAACTTTGTGTTAGTGAAAATGCTGAAGAAGGTCAACAAGCCAGAACAACCATTTAGCCAAACTGAAATAAAATTGTTGAAGCAAAAGGAGAAATTGTGATATTTGGATATTTTAAGTGCAGACAGACGAGTATTAGTATCTACAATGTGTTCGTAGGTGATGATGGAGCAAAGGTGACATTAAACAGAGACAATATTACTCCTCTCCCACAGCTCCTTGGGTCAGACAGGACCCATTTCTCATTTTACTCTCTTTGATTTAATCATGCACCCGTGCCCTGGAAAATGAGGAACAAGAGCAATCGCTTTGTTACGTTTCTCTGAAGTTAGCTTGTCATCGCTCTCCCCTCTTTAACGACCCCTCCCCAAACTTAAGTTTGCCCTCTTCCCCCAGCCATTTGAAAATCCATCACCACACATCTTTGTCAGCGCTGGAGAGACTGGGTGTCGGGTGCACTGAGTTGTCCATGCTCGCCCGAGCACCAGTGGACCTCGAATGGGGAACTGCTTGGCTGCAGAGAAACCTGCACGAAATTAAATTCTCCACTTGGCTGACTGGGGTGACTCGTCCTGGTCTGCTGGTCCATTCCTTCATTATTCCTGGGCTGATAACTGACTGAACGGGATGTCTTGTCTGTTTAATGCCAGCTCAGCTGCTTCGCAGGAGGAACGGGCTTGTCAGTCTCGCTCCCGCGCTATAACACACTGTATTACCATCTCCACTTCATTTATTTGGCTCAGATTTTGTGTGCCCATCAAATGCAAACCTTTCCCCAACTCCCCCAAAAGACACTTGCAATTCTCTCCTGTTCAATCTTCTGCATCTTTCAGGAAGCTACTCCAAATAACCTGTCTGAATTTTTTATTAAAATGCCATTTAGATGTCACCTCAATGATTTAGCTGGGAAACAATAAAGGTGACCATAATTGTAATTTCTTAGACCACCATTTATGTCCTCTATAATAACGCACATGTATATAGAGGAAAATGTGCCCTTTTTTTATCCACAGATAGATAAACTGGATGCTTTATTTTGCACAAACAAGCACTGACCACAGCGTATGTGCATGTAGAGGTTGTTGCTTCCCAGCGTTCATGAGCATGGAGTTAAAGGTTTCTGCATGAGGGTGCTGCATGATTGACTATATGGAAACACAGCCACTGTTTAAGACACAGCTTGCACTTGACCCCACTGGCATTCAGCGCCCTGCCCCCACCACTTTAGATCCTCAAAATGTATTTATTTTTTATCTCCTCAACTATAGCTTTGTGGCATTTGCAGAATCAAAATGAACATATCCTCTCCTGGTGTGCAGTACTGATCATAATTCATAGACTTTATGCAGTCTTTTAAGTGCACGTGGTGATGTTGAGCCTTCGGTGCTTATAAAGGCTAATCGCGCTATTGTCTTACCAACAAACATTTGCTTAACATTAAGCTTAAGTCGCAATCAAACCCCTTTTTACAGCAGCAGCATCCCAGAGTTAATAGTAATAACTGTTTAAAAACAATCTGAAAATCAGTATTTGAAAGTCATTAACCATCCAACACCCACTCCTTCTTTGTAACCACAAAGCCAATAGTATTGAGGGGAAAATGCTTTCCAATGTGACAATTGATCGCTTTTTGAGGTAGTCGTTGGTTGATTTCATAATTGGTATAATTTTTCACAAGTACATGAGTGTCATGCCACGATGGGCTTTAGAATCCCGGTAATGCAGTGGCCCGTGGTTCAACCTTAAGATCAATAATGTATTAAAACCGAGCGCTTATTGAAATAATAGAAGGGGCTTTTGCCAGCGACGAGAGACAGAGGAAGAAAAATGCACCAAAGTGTTTGATTCCACACCGTGCCTTTGTTGTGAAGTGCATTGTTTTAGTGCTGGTGATTTTCTTCCAAAAATAATGAAAGGACAGATAAAGTCTCAGACATGTGAAAACTCTGGACTCGTTATTGATGAAAAGGCAGTGTGAGAGCTGCATAAAACAGCCCTTGGTATTTCAGAGTGCAAAAGAGCTGCAAAGCTAAAACTGAGCACAGACTGTTCTTTTTTTTTTTCTTATTTGGACGGCAGACAGTGCGTTGATGAAGTAAACAGTTCCAGACTGGTTTGCCTACACAGGTCATTATTTTCAGCGCCTGATCAGTGTACAACATTTGGCAATCTGCGGTTCCCTGCTGCTATCTCTTCCTGTTGGATCTCTGTGTTTTGACAGTGTTTGAAAGAAGAACACTCTGTGAGGTGTCAGGTGAAGACTATATGTGACAGATTTGGAGGGGAAATCAAGAGAAGACAAACAGGCAGCTAAATGCCTGGGAAATGTCTCAGCGCTCAGACAGAAGGCGATAAGTGCTGTTGACGTGGACATGACAAGCTAGCAACAGTAAACCTCGGGACACGCAGTCCCACCGGAGGCCTGCGAGTGGACACGATTCTCCATGACTGCTGAGTGGGCTTAACAGCTCTTATGAGGGAATTAGCAAGAAGTGGGAACTCCCCCTTCACACAATGCACATACACACGCACACATACTGTAAGCTCTTTAATGTTTCTTTGTTTCTTCTTGACAGTCAGCTTTAGTTTTGATCAAGGTTCCTCTGACACATCTGGTACATAGTTTTTTTTTAATTCCTTTTTAAAGCAATATAAAGCCTCATGAAAAGGCACAATGTTTCTAAACTTGAGCTGTTGCAGAGCAGCCGAACGGAGCAATAACAAGAATATATGGGGTTTCCTCTCTGGCAGCACAAAAAGTAAATTCATGCTCTGAAAGTCTTACAAGTAAGATGACTGTGTAAAGTTTCTCCATGATGTTGTTGATTCTCTCTCTTTGACTGGTTACTGCCGTGTGCTGTCATGAAAGTCTGTCAGAGAATAAAAGAAAATACTGTGCTCTCATTTTAACAGCATCAGAAAACCAGATTTTATATTCTAAACTGTGATGAGCGCAATTCAGAGCACATCAAGCAGGCAAGGTTTACAACACATTTTAGTATTTAGTGTCTTGAAAAAAAAATATTCATACAGCTTCAACTTTTCACACATTTTCTAACTTACAAATATAACTAGTACTACACATCATCTTGACCACACCATGCTGTAAAACACGGTGGTGGCAGCATCGTGCTGTTGGCATGTTTATCTTCAACAAAGGGAAGCTGTTTAAAGTTGATGGGAAGACCGGTGGAGCTAAACACAGGCCAATCCCCCCCCCCCCCCCACACACACACACACACCACACACCCCCACATCCCCCCCAAAAAGAAAGAAAACGTGTTAGAGGCTGTAAAAAGCTTGAGACTGAAGTGGAGGTTCATTTTCCAGCAGAACAACAGCCCCAAATATCCAGCCAGAGCTACAATTGACTGGTTTTGATCAAAGTGCAGCTAAATGCTGAGCAGAAACCCACAACAGATCTCCATAAAGATAAATCTCCAGGGGTTGTTAAGTGCTGTAAAGATGCACTTCAGATTTGTTCCAAAGTTGTAATTATTACAAAGTTAGCATTGTAAAAGTTTTCTTCATAAACCTAGTAGAAGGGAGAACATGCACTATATTTTTATTGGATATTTTTGCATCTGGAGCAGCACGGTGGCGCAACTGGTAGAGCTGCTGCCTCTCAGCGAGCAGGTCCCCGGTTCAAATCCCAGTCCGGGGGCCTTTATGGGTGGAGTTTGCATGTTCTCTCCGTGCATGCGTGGGTTTTCTCCGGGTACTCCGGTTTCCTCCCACAGACCAAAAACATGCATGTTAGGCTGATTGGTAACTCTAAATTGTCCCTAGGTGTGAGTGAGAGAGTGAATGGTTGTTTGTCTCGTTTGTCTCTTTGTGTCCCTGTGATGGACTTGCGACCCGTCCAGGGTGTGCCCCGCCCCTCGCACAGTGATTGATGGACATGGGCATCGGTGACCCCCGTGATTCAAAATGGAAGAAGTGGGTAAAGATAATGGATGGATGGATGATTTTTGTATCTGAACTATAGTTTTTGAGGGGTTTTGACTATTTCCTGACCTAAACTGATCAGTAAAAAGCAGTGCTCATCAAATTTAGGCACAGTTGTTGAGATCTTTTAAAGTTTCTTTTAAATCCACAATGTGATCTTCAGAAGACACATCAGGCAACATGTGTGAACTCCTGTTAGACCAACACTCCAGGCTGTCATATTGTAAAGTTTGCAGACGATGCAGCAGTGGTAGGATGCATCACAAACAACGATGAGTCCAGCTACAGGCAGGAGGTGGGACACCTGGAGAGCTGGTGCAGGAAGAACAACCTTCACATTAATGTGAAGAAAACGAAGGAGATGGTCGTGGACTTCAGACAGAACAAACACACCTAACCCACGGCCATACCCCCCCTCCCCCCAACTGTGGTGGAAGTGGTCTCCAGCCACAAGTACTTGGGTGTGCACCTGAATGACAACATCAGCTGTGGCTATATCACCACCAGCCTGATCAAAAAAGCTCATCAGAGACTCTACTTCCTCAGGTGGCTGAGACGAGCTGGTCTGGGAAGCTCAGTCCTCACCTCCTTCTACAGGTGTGCAGTGGAGAGCATCCTGTGCTCCAGCATCAACGTGTGGCATGGAGGCTGCACAGCTGCAGAAAGCTTTGCAGAGAGTGGTGAAGGCTGCACAGAAGACTGTTGGAGTCAGTCTCCCCACCATCACAGACATCTACACCTCCAGATGCAGGAAGAGGGCCATCTGCATCATGAAGGACCCCACTCACTCAGCACACGCTTTTTGCCCCGCTCCCCTCAGGAAGGAAGTTGGGGAGCATTAAGTGTAGAACCACTAGACTGAGGAACAGCTTCTACCCTGAAGCTGTTAAACTCATGAATCTCTAACCAGAATAATCACTGTGAAAAAATAAATAATTTAATAAAAATCACTGTAATGCCACTTTGATTGTTGATATGTGCTGCTCCATGATCCATGCTGCTGATTTATTTCATTCTGCTGTGTTCATTTATACTCATCTGTTCACACAGACTCATGTTTGTGCTGCTGTTGTTCAGCATATTGTTTTTGTACTATAGTGCTTAGTGTATTCTTAGTTTAGCGTATTTCTTAGTTCATATCTTAGATCCTATTACTGTTTTTCTTTACAATTTATACTTTTGTTGGATGTAAGTGGAACCCTGTGCACACAGTTTCATTCCATCACGTTTACCACATATGATGAGAATGACAATAAAGAAACCTTGACCTTATAAGTCTGTATTCTGGGTTCATCCTGCACAAACCATGACAATATTTTCTTTGTACAGATACATATCAGTATAGTCTGGGGTGAATACTCACCAGTTCATAATTCTTCATGCAGCAACTTCTCTAGTGGGGTTCTGGTGGATTATTTTCAAAGTTATTTAGATTTTTGTTCTTTTCTTGTTTTTT
>NC_056505.1:29564362-29588363 GCF_014905685.2 Nematolebias whitei
ATAAACAGATTTTTAGGTATCTTTCCAAGTTGGCTTGCCGACTGAGAGATTTCTGTGTGTATTTTGGGCACTTCCTGACAAAAAATAAAAAGGTTTAGAATGATGTACTGACAAGGGCACGGCATGAGTTTTAGGAATAGCAGTCATGTATTTCAGTAAAACATGGTTGCTGAAGGATTTTCTTAGCTCCGACATCTTTACTAGTCTCTTTTGAGGCTTTACAGACAAACGGAGATGGCAGACAGAGCAGCAAGTGGAGATTTTTTTTTTATCGCTAAAATATTTTTCATCTATTTTGCCACAGCAAACATGACATTGGCCATCTGCCAAATGCAATGATATGCATGTTCCTCATGGCCATTTTCTTCTAAGAATACTTTTTATCAGTGATTGCTTTCCTAATTTGCAAAACATTAATCAAACATAATAAAGCGTAATATCTCTGACTATATCTTGTTTTCCGAGCTCCCTGTTCTCTTTTCCATAACGTCTGCATCACATATACCGTATGTGCCACAGATCCATCAAATGTATAAAACCAAAGAAAGATGCACTTTCTTGTTTGAAATGTCTTCCCAGAGTTTTATGGTGAATCAACATTGGGATAAAACATTTGGATTACTGAACACATCTGTGATTTCTGCCCTGCTGGACTGGCAGATCATGAATATATATTGCATTATGAAGATGTGATGACATTTAGAGGAATCACATTTAACCCTCTCGTCTCGTGCCTCTGTTTCCCCTCTCTCCTCTAATGCATTTTGCAGCAACGAATGCATCTTTAAAGATTTGGGGGAAATGTCAGCCAGAGCAGACACTGCTGGGGGTCATTTCAGATCGGGTTTTTGAATTTTGGATGGTGAATGCAAACACACAATTGCGTATCCGTGACTTCAGAGGACACCGTGTTTTCTGAAAACCTATTTGAAAACTGAAGGGATATTTCAGGTCTTCTGAAGCGAGGTTCAGTAGAAAAGTTATTTCTTTCTTACCTGATGATTAGCTTGTTGAATGACAGTTTAGAGACTTTAGTTCAGATTTGAGAGTCAGGGCTTGTGTGGCATGCAGCAGTTACAATTAAAGGGTGAGTTCAGGTCTTTTTATAAGGAGGTTCTGTAGAAAGCTAATGAGCAATTCATATAATATTTGCACTTTGAATTACTTCACTCATGACTTCTGACCATAGTAAAGACCAAAGTGGATAAGAAGATTGTTGCCATACTAAAGCAAGAAAAATAAAAATTTACAAAAACCACCGCGTGAATGTGATTTTTTTTTTTATATATTTTTTTACATTGCCACTAGTTTCATATGAGTTACTGTATTTTGGTAATAATACTTTGACATTCTTACAGGACGGGCACCAGGTTGCATTGGAGGTGCTACAGCTAGCTGCTACTGCTGCTATTTCCACCAGCAAATGCTCTTTAAAATCTAATAACAGCAATGTGAACAAAAAAGTTATATCATGGTTTATAAAATTGTGTTCATATAAAGTATTCTAACCATTTGAGCTAGAATTGTTTAAAGATAGCAGCAACCCCTTCTGATCTTTGGTTCGTTCGGACTATCCCTTAACTCCGCAATTTAATAAATCAGAATTAAACTTTATTTCTCCAAAGTGATGTTATAAAATTATACATATTCATTTTCAGTAAGCTTTTTACAAACCCTAATCAAAAAGACCTGACCTATTCATTCATTCAACCTTTATTTATACAGGTTAGTCTCATTGAGTCATGAGGACTCATTTACAAGAGAGACCTACTTTAAACAAACAACACAGATCAGGTACAGACAACAAAAGAAAATCATATAAAAGTAGATGAAATGAAAAGTCAATAGATAAAATTATATAAAAACGAAACAAAAACAAGCTACGTTGTAAAACGATGTAAAATGCAAAGAACAGGAACATGTCTGAATTGATTTTTGCATTAAAATTAACTATTACCTACTTATTTATTTTTATCACTTATTGTATTATTACTTATTATTATATTATTACTTACTTAACTACTTTAACTACTGCATGGCTTACAATCGTTAAAATATCATTGTCAGTATATCTAATGTTGCCTTATGGGGGACTTATTTTTCTCCTCGAAAGAAGACATCCTTATTACTGGTAATTGCCTTGAAAACAGATTAAGTTCCTCTAAATATAGGTAATAGCTGGATCTCATAAACACATGGGAATGTTCTGTATATTTCACTATCATCCACCCTTTATTCCTTCTTCCATTGCATCTCAGCCCCGTTTGTCTCTAAATATTCCTGTTGGTTTACCTCGTCCATGTGACGGTGCTGGAGGCAGCAGCGACGCACCGCCCTGAGAGAGAGGCTTGACCAGTTGGGCGCTGTCTCCCACCTCATTACCAGATGCAAATGAAACGGGTACACATGTTTAATATTTAGTGGCAGCAGAAATGTCAGGCTAGCACGAGATGGAATTAAACAGCACTGTCAGCGCAAGTGAACTCAAGGCTTTCTCAGCTATTTTACTTCATATTGAGTTACTGTCACAATTTATTTCACAGCGGTGAGATGACTGGTGTGAAAATGTTCTGTGATGCCTTTAAGGATGGAGGGGGAATCAAAAAAGTAGTATGAAGGGTATTGTTCTGATGAAGTCGGGGTTTTATTTCCAAGCACTGTGACAAAGCTCTATTGTCTTAACAAAGCTCTATTATTCATCAGTTTTGTTGTTTTTTCACATCTAGTGACAGCATTTCTTTTATACTGCATTCTGAATGAACACAAAAGTAAGCTGGCAAAGCATGGCACTGTTAGTGTAAGTGTATATTATGCACACCGGACTGCTGAGACACAGTCCCCAGAAGAGAGGAGTTTGGTTAATCCTCATGATCCATGCCCATATCCAATCTGTCATCCAGGATATTCCAACAGGATATGAAGGGTTTAAAGTAATATTGCTTTCTATTTTGCAACCATGAAAGAAATATGGCTCAAAACAAGTATATTCAATAACATTATTGTGTGAATGTTTATGAAGCATTCACATTATTGTCATCCATTTTTCTTCCGCTCGTTTTTTGACGCGTTTCTCGTCCCAAAGTTTTGAGGCTATTTCAACAAATCATACATCAAAACGTTCAGCTCTTTCAGGAGAAGGGTGCATATGACTTTTGGTGTTTGTGCAACTTCAGCTTTTTGAAATATTTACTGTGCGAGGGGCGGGGTACACCCTGGACGGGTCGCAAGTCCATCACAGGGACACAAAGAGACAAACGAGACAAACAACCATTCAATCTCTCACTCACACCTAGGGACAATTTAGAGTTACCAGTTATAACATGCATGTTTTGATCTGTGGGAGAAAACCGGAGTACCCGGAGAAAACCCATGCATGCACGGAGAGAACATGCAAACTCCACCCAGAAAGGCCCCTGGACCGGGATTTGAACCAGGGACCTGCTCGATGAGAGGCAGCAGCTCTACCAGTTGCGCCACCATGCTGCCCTTGTTGTTGCTAATTTCATCTTTTTTCAGACAATTTCCACTTTTTGTGCCAATTTCATTCGGTGAGCGTGTTATTTTTGCTTTCTTCTGCTAATTTAAGCTTGTTCTACCTTTTCAGCTACTTTTTATTGGCTTTTTAAAAAAATTTTTTTTTAGCTATTTTCAACTGTTTTCAGATAAAATTCAATTCAGTTTATTTATATAGCGCCAATTTACAACAGAAATCATCCCAGGGCACTGAACAAAAATATTCATAAATATGTATACTACTTTAATACTATTTATCTGAGGAGCAGATTGCTTTGTATTTAACTCCATCACAGAACTCTCATCTTGAGCAAGCATTAAGGGTGACAGTGGAAAGGAAAAACTCCACGAGGAAGAAACCTTTAGTAGAACCAGGCTCAGGACAAGCGACCATCTGCTTCGACTGGCTGGGTTTGAGAGGAACAGATAAACAATGGCAGGTTGAGAATCAAATGCTAAGATAGAAATAATATCAAATGAAAACTATTCGATTTTAACAAATCATTTAAGGAAATGAGGTCAATTTGTCCTCTAGTAGTCTAAGCCTATAACAGCTTAACAAGCCAATTTTAACTATAGGATTTATCAAAATGGAAAGTCTTAATCCCAGTCTTAAAACTGGACAATGTGTCAGCCTCATGGACAGAAACTGGAAGTTGGTTCCACTAGAGAGGAGCCTGATAACTGAAAGATCTTCCTCTCATTCTGCTTTTGGAAACTCTTGGAACCACAAGTAAACCTGTAGTCTGAGATCGAAGTTAGGAAAATATGGAACAATAAGATCTCAAATCAAGTTTTCCATGGCAATTTCTGCTACTTTCATCGTAATTAACTTATTTCTGCTAATTTCAGCCTATTATGCTCCTTTCAGCTTTTTTCTGCTAGTTTTAGCTTTTTCTGTTGTTGCATTTACTTTTAGCTGTTTATGTGCTAAATTTAGCTTTTCCAGCTAATTCCACATTTTTTAGCTCATTTTAGCTCATTCCACTTCCTTCTAGTAGAGCTTCTTTCTGCCTTTTCAGCTAATTTCAGCTATGTTTTTAGCTAAATTCCTAATTTTTGTTCTCATTTCTGCTTATTTAAACCTAATTAAGCAAATATGTGTTATTTCTGCTTTGTTCTGCTAACTTGGGCGTGTTCTTCCATTGCAGATATATTTAGCTATTTTCAGCAATTTCTCAGCAATTTCTTCTGCAATACACATTCATACTGCCATTTTCGCAGGAAATGCAATTTCTTCAGTTTTAGCTGTATTTTGGATTTGTGCTACCTCACCACCAATGGATTTTATCAGACTCAGGGCTAAAGCAAGCTAATGCTCGTTCTCATTAGCATGGCAGGTAACACTGAGGCCCACGGGGACCTAATTAAAGATACTGTATGATATGTTTATCTTTGCAGCACTAGCAAATGTGCATATCAGTTCATGTCAGTTTATTGTGGGAAGTAGGAGGGAGCACATTTTGTTTTATTTCACTCTTTTTCTCTGAGAGAATTTTGACTTATAAATTTGTATTTTTTCAGAGTAACTCTCTTTTGATCGTATATTTAAAGAGCTTAGAGAGGTGAGGTGGGGTGACGGTCATTGGGCCAAAGAGGAAGGGGACCTTGAAAAGAGAAGAAAAAGCTGAAATTTTTAATTAATTAAAAGCGTTATCGAGTCGTATTGTATGAGTCAATGGAAAATCAAAAAGTTTGGCTGTGGACAGGCAGTCAATGAACTCCCACTGCCTTCTAAAAAGAAAAAAGTCTAAGCATTTCATTATTCCAAGGTGAAGGCTTTAAAACAGCATTTTTTTTTTTTTTTTTTTTTTTTTTTGATGGCCTCCCTTCTCCCCTTACAGCCATCCTCTCCACACCATATTTTTTTTTTATTAATTTTTATATTTATGATATTTTATTGGTGGGTTAGTTTTTTTTTTTTTTTTTTTTTTTTTTTAATAGGATAGGAAAAAAGAAAAGACAAAGTAAGACTCCAAAATATAAGAAATATATACAAATAGAGCACACTTCAAAACACCCGGCCACTGTCTGTTCACCTGCAAAGAACATGACAAAACACAGCAACAAAATACATATGTATAAAGAACTTAAAATATTCATGGCTTTGCAGTAAGTTTCAATAAATATATATACCCATACCTACGCCTATATACATACATACATACATACATACACATGAATATACACTCACATACATATCTATATATCTACATATAAAGCCTACATAAACATCCCTGCTTCTATTTGTGTGTGGTTGTGAGCATGCATAAGTGTATAAGGCTTCTCTAATAGAACATTTATTAGTAATTGTGAAGCAGCAGAGACCCGACCCCCAAGACCAGAGGCAGACGAAAAAGTGGGGACCAGAGCCCAAGACCCCAGGAGGGACCCCGACCGCGGAGCCCCCAGAGCCACCCACACAGGGCGAACCACCCACCCACCCCCCAGAAGGGACCACAGGGGAGAACCGGAAGATCCCCACCAGCAACCACATACAGTGACCCCCCGGGGCCAACAGCGACAAACTCATAGGCCTCCGTCGGCACCCGCCACCCCGATGTAGGTCCAGGTCCAGGCACCGAGGCCCGGGCACCGAGGACTCACACCACCCAGGCCAAGGCCCGACAGGGCCAGAGGACCCGAGCCCCACCAGGCAGACACCAGGCCGAGCCGACACACGCCCAAGCGCCCAGCCCCCGATACCAAGGGCCCCAAGCGCGCCGGCAGGCAAGGGCACACCCCACCAGGGGGCCGCGCGATAGGGGCGCGATGCCAAGTACCCCCAGTTGTATCAAAGAGGGGGCAGTCCGAGTCTCGGCCTAACAAATACCCATTCATACACATACACAATCACACTATCCCAACCTCAATCTCACGTTCATTCACTCAAAGACATACAATAACGATACATTTCATTCTTATTCCCGATACACACTCTATACCCCCCAGGTCCAAGATTTAAAACAGCATTTTAAATGTTACCCTGCTGTTCAAGATCATGAAAACCTTTAATTTCATGCAAATGAACAGCAAGGAGCATGAAACTTAATGTAAACGAACGCTTCCTTTGTACCGTTAGGAGTGAGCAGCAGAAAGCTGGAGCGAGAGAGGCCAGGAAGAAAATTCCCAAGGATTCTTTAATTGCTATCTGAAATTATGTAAATCCCTCTCCTAGGCTGAGTGCAATTATCCAGTGCCACTTGCTGCCAGCTTTACTAATGTCTAACAAAATATCGGTGGCTGACATTTAGACGTGGTAATGCAAATGAGAATTAATTTTTCTTCCAAGACAAAGGGCAGTCTAAAGATCACACCATTTTATAGCATAAAGGCTGAAAAAAGTAGGTTTTGCAACGTGACAAAAAAAAAATGTCGATTAAGAAATGAGCGGAGCGTTGAGGTTCATTTTGTATCTGTGCAACATGGTAACAAATAAGACTATCTTTCCATTGTGGACAATTAATCTATTTCTGTTGCTACAGAGCATGCAGCAAGCAGTGGCCATTCATTTAGGCCTGAAATTAATTGCTGTGTGTGTCTCATTTTTAGTAATGATATGGGGGACCCTCCCCACTCCCCATTGTTAGAACACGCTCCTGCCATGGCTGTGATGTTGGACTGTTCAGGTCACATTTTCTCATTTATCTCCCCAGGTACAGAGATGGATGTAGGCCAGGCGCTGCAGCCTGGTGAGACTCCCCTGTGTGCAGCTCAGAACACCTGCCCCGCTGTGTGTTGGCACCCCCCATCTTTACCAGGCCAAGGAGGAGCATCATCTCCCTGCAACGCTTCCCAAGACCACCGTCTCCTGGGAGCCCGGGGTAGCAAGACGAGAGGAGGACCTGTGTTCACAGGGAGAGCTGCCACCCAAAACAACATTCCTTAACCAGAAATCAAATTACAAGCAGCTGACATGGAGGAAAACTTGCTATTAATATTTTATTATGGTTACCATGTGCATGACACTCCCAGCTGGGAGCGCTCATTTTGAAGGAGAGGAGAATAAAACATGATGATGCACCAACAAGTGCTTGTCTCATATGCGGCACTGTTTTTTTGTTCACTGTACAAATAATTAATGCTGTGCATAAAATTAAAACAATAGAAAATACCAATGGTCCAATACTGTTAGTATTTTGTGACTTTTTTCAGAGAAAAATGGTCCTTTTTATAAAAAATATCATAAATACTTTATAAATAGGTTTTTTATGAATTTATAAACACTTTAAACACACATAATTAATCATTTATAAAACATTTTTCAAACAATATTTGTTCATTAAGGCAAGCTCACTATATGGCAAGATCAAGTGTTTTACTTTTATTTGTTCCTTTAAAGTTTATATTGATAAAAAATATGTTATTTTCAGTAAGTTTATTGTGCATAAGCTCTATGTACATTTGCAGATTCAGTTTCTTTTGAAAACAAAAATGTTTTTTTTAAATAAAATAAATAAATGAACATCAATCTGAATAAAAGTGCAGCACTGGATCTTGACAAATATGAGCCTACTTCAGTGGATGAACACGTGTCACATTTGATTGTTAATGCTTTAAAAAGTATTTATAATTGTATGAATAACTTATTTGTAAAGCAAAGGAACTTATAATATGAAGTACAACTGATTATGCTTGATGTGAAATAACAATAAATATTTCTTCCTTGGGATGAGAACAAGTTTGCCATTAAATGTAATTTAATTAAAATGGACAAATAATTCAAAACAAAGTTGATTTCTATTACTCCTGAACAATAATAATAAAAGGGTAATTTAGTAAAAAAAAAATTAATTTGGGTGCAAACTGTTGCTACAAAGCCAAACTGAATACAGAGCCATTCGCATATGTATTTTTTATTATTGTTGTTAGTTATGGTGTCTGAAATTTACTGTATATGTCATTAAAATTATGTCAAACTTTGACGTAGAGATGTTCTGATTTCCTAAATTACTTTTAAATGAGGTATTATCATCGTGCAGTTCCATATAAAGAACAAATCATCACAAGTCGTAAGCGAAAGCTTTGAGAATTCACCACGCAGGACCTTTATTTTGTTTCAGAGATAGCCTGTCTAACAGAAAGCCTTATCGTGCATGCTAATGTTATCTCAGGCTCTGCACCTACTGCTAATGCCTTGCATTTGTAGGTATTTACTATTGTATGTAACCCCCACAGCACCTCATATCGCCCTCCTTCTTTTCCTCGTCTCTGGCTTTCTAACCTCCATCTTCCCTGCCCCTCCACCACCCGTACATCCATCAGAGGGCTGTCATGGTAGAGGGGCTTCGATGCTCCTTCCTGATGCGGCCATCAAGGCCCTCCATCTAACACAAGCCGACACATCATAATAACAGTAAGAGGCCTTTCCTGTCCAGTGTCATGCTTGGAAAGATTAGTTCCCCTCCACAAAACCCAGGTAATTTGCTTTTGCTGAAACACATTTGTAGATCGTATTATTTCAGGTTAACTAGTTCATGAGAAGAGATGAGACACTTAATGCACAGTATTTGCTTCTTTATGACATTTTTCTTCAGCTGTTAGAAGTGCAAACCAAACAGTGTTTTCTCTGTTTTAATATATACAATGTGAGTAACTACATATGCGTACCCAAACGACAAAAATAAGAGTATTAATATGCACTTTATTGTGCTGCAGCTGAATGCACATCTGCATTTAAAGTGTAGCACAATAAGAGAGCGCCCTTACATTAAAAGTTAAAACTATCTTGTTTAAATGTGTTTATTTAAAATCACAGACTACTGAGTTTAGAGTTATTCTGTTGATCAAAGATAGCAGAGAGGATTACCTCGCAGTCTTTAAAGCATGGATGTTTTATAGACGTCATATTCTGCTGAATTACAGGAAACAAATCCATCCATGTCCCTGATTTAAAGTGTGTCAAATAACAAATGTCCTCATGGCTTTTGATTTTTGCATAAAAAGGATGTGCTCACGGAATGTAATTTAGCGAATACGCTTGGATTAGAAAAATACCTTGAAGCAAGACTTGGATTCTTCAGGTGTGATGTTGATTTCATTCTCGTATTAATCACTCGCACTAAATTCCATCTGTGTATGAACGAGCTGTGCTCTGTGTTTTCTCACATTTGCTGCATGATCATATTTCATAAAGGCTGCATTTGAATTTTTATGTACAGAGTATGCAATATCCATGATAAACTGAATATGTAAATAGGCAGCGTTTATTTATGAGGGCCTGCCAGAGTCGTCGTAGACTTAAGTATTACTTTGGATGATAAGATGGATAGACAAAAATGTTAGTTAGGGGAGTTCTTATGTGACTCCGAATGATTGATAATTAACAGGGTTATCTGTACAGGTTGGGGGCCATAATTCTTCTGCTGTCCTAAGAAAAAATTGACTTTTTTTTGTTGTTGTTGTAGAGAAAATGTACAACTATTTCTTTAACTTTTGATCATGCCTTTTGAAGTAGTGTAAAAATATTTTACTGCTTGCTTGTATTAGGATGCATGGTGCTGCAGGAAAGAATTTAGAAATATATTTGAATAAATCGCCCAGGAATGAGCCTAAAACTAGTCAAGTCTGTATCTTTTAGTCACACATTTAATCCTAATGCTACTTCCTATTACATTTCCAGGCTGTAAGTGCCTTGGAATTACCCTTCCCATCCTGACGGAGTCCTTTTTGTTATTGTTTAGAGAATGGTTAGCGTGTCGGGGATGCGCCAAATACGATTTTACATCCACTTATGGAAATCCATTGTTCCTAGAGCATTTCCACATACAAAGCAATATATGCTTTTCTAAGAGGTCTGAGACCCCAATTACATCAAAGGCAGTTTGTCCTGATGCTGGGCTGCCTGCTGAAGGGCTTAAACAACTGTGTCAATGCTACCCCCTTGTGACCACTCTGCAGCAGGAGCTTTTCTGTACAGGCAGAAAAATACTTCCTTTAGCCTAAAAATACAACAAAAACACTGAACTTGTACATTTATTAAGAAATACTTGTAATGTAAAAAGTTTGGACAAGACTATAGGTTCTGCCACTGTCTTTTGAAAATCTATTTAAATATTCTTATAATAGAGCCTTTTTTGAAGAGCAATTGTCTGACATCTTTATTGTAGATTTAAGCATGAAGTAGTGATTTTTTTTATTTTTTTTTGGAGGGCATTCCTTCCTGCTGTCCCAGCCCCCTGGAAGAGAGACGCATGCCGTCTTTCTGTACGGGCGTGAACAGGAATAATTAGACGCACAGATCTATATTTCTGCAGAGTTGAGCAGCTCACTTGTCACACGGCAGAGACAAAGAGAGGTTGAGTTGTGTGAAGTGCAGTTTGCCATAGACCGCCACCTTTTATTTTCCAACTTTGCTCTACTTTCAAAGACACAGCTGGAGATCTGCAAGTTTCTGCACCGGGGTGTCTCGTCTTTGTCGTTAGGCTGGAATCTTTGGGAGGCAAAAAAATAAAAAAACAGAAAATACTGGAAAGATTTGAGGCTTTCATTTCGGGGGGTGGAAAAAGTACATTACAAACAGGATTAAAATTAGTTGAGAGACTTCAGATTTGACTGCATGTTTGATAATATTAAAGGGTAACTGTACTTTTAGACCCAAAAAATCAGCAAACAGTGAGGCACTTGTTTATATTCTAAAAAAAGTTTCTAGTTTTGCTTGGGGGGGATTCAGCCTATATTATTTCAGAGTACAATATCTAAGCATAAAGTACATTATTATACTGAAAGCCTGATGTGAAATTAATATTTAAACTTAATGTTCATTAAACAGACACCTTTTTTTTTTTTTTACAAAATTTCTTAATTTCCAAACTTTTAAAATCTGATTGCATCACGATTCAGCCCATCTGCCTGGTTAGTTTTGATATTATGGGAAGTTATCAAATTCACACACTTTACAGTAAATGACAGCCTGTGATTGACCTGTAAATCTGCAAAGTGAAAGAGAAACATTATGGTTCATGTAACCTGCAGCCTCCGTCTATAATTCACTATAAGAAGGCTGAGACGATATTAGGGGGCTGCACAATGCTGACATCTCCCACAGCCCCCGAGGTTAGGCCACGTCAATCATGGAGCATGTGATCGCAGGAGTCCCCGCCCGCCTCCTCGTTGTCACCACCCATTGACTTTCCTTCATGCAAACCACTGAGCCCAAACCCTTTCATTCAGGTTGTGTATTTAACCCACTGTGAGCTCCCAGCTCCCATTAACAGTCTGTGCACACTCAAAAGCAAAGCGGCACGCATGCGAGCAACCCAACAATGTTTACTTCCAAAGATGAGGAATAGCGTTTGAGTTATTTCCCTCCCTGACCTTAGGTCCATGTATGTATAAACATGTGACCTAATATCATGCTACAGCACTGTTATTTATGTCACATAATCACTCCAACTCCCTCCGGATGCAGTCGGCACACAAACACGACCAAAATACATATTTAGATTTATTTGTCTGCAACTGTCCAATAAAACATATTCTTTGCATTTCCATCTCTGGGCTTTGGTCCCAGTGGGAGTTGCTGGCTGAGAAATGTTGTGCTTTCAAGCTTCAGGGAACAGTGATGTGAGCAATGTTCAGGGAAGGGGGTTGAAAAAAGAAAAAAGTGGTTTTGTTGCCTAAGTGTTGCACTACGAAAAGCGAAAAAACTCACATTACAAAAGCCTCAGAGAGGTTTGGTTCAGCTCAGGAATGTGGGTGCAATCATCCTAAACTCGGGAGAGACTGTCTTTTTCTTATTTTCTGTGTCTTTGTTTAAGCAGCACCCGTTCCTCTGCTTTTTTTTTATTTACCCATCTCTTAGTGCTCCCCTTTGCAAAGCCATCTGAGCAAAATGTTTTCTATTATTCAAGACCTTCGGTTCTGTCAATTATGTCCAGCGCTGCAAAATATTCAACTGCTTAATGAAACAAGTCACTTCTAAAGCAGATTGAAAGATTTTATGACGTGCTTATGAAGAAAAACAACAATATCTTGATGAAAGCTGTGCCCTTTGGTGGGTTTTGTCCTGATGCCGTCCACACATGTTGCGGGTGTTTGTGGCAGGAGAGGCATCCCCTCTGTGACCAGAGTCATAAATGAATTACTATAAAACGGATTACACAAGGGCTAGATGGCTTTTACGTAATTGTGCAGGGGTAGGAGGGAGTAGAAGTCTTTCCATAAAATTTCAATAAATTGTGCATTTTGTCAATGAGTCGGTGCACAGCGCAGCCAGAGCCTTTGAAGGAAGGAAATGGGGTGCAAACGCTGGCAGAGGTAATAGCATTTCTAAGATGTAAAAGGGTTGCAAAACGCTTTAATACTTCTTACATATTTGGTCCTATTTAATGTGTTATTACAGCATATACATGTGTGACATCTGTATAAAAATTAATTTCATATTCAAGTCATATTCATATAACCTTACAGGACTAAATGAAATTCCCAACCAGATGGCTTCCCTCCCCAGAGTAAATCTAATTCTGTCCTTATTAAATACGTCTTAAGGTATAACACCAACTTAACTATGTTACAGTGCATTACATTTGTAGTTTATATTTTATAATTTGCAACATTAAACTATACTGAAGCAATTGAATATGGCTTTAGTGGGCTGGTTCAAATGTATGTGAACACAATTACTTTAAATTTCAGAAATATGCACATAATCCTAACTGAATCCTTGTGACTAAATACGCAAGAATCTAATGCAAAAATAAGAGATTTTAAATTGTTTTGTAGCACTAAAGCTGGAATTTGATCATCTTTGGTACACGTTCACTAGTGTATATTCATTAGTGGGCAGCCAGGTGGATTAGTGGTTAGCATGGTTGCCTCACAACAAAAAAGGTCCCAGGTTTGGTCCCTGTTTTGGACCTGGGGGTTTTCAGTGTGGAGTTTGCATGTTCTCATGTTTGTGTGGGTTTGTTCCAGGTATTCTGGTTTTCTCCCACAGTCAATAAAACATGCAAGTACATGCACATACTCATGTTCGTGCTGCTGTTGTTCGGCATATTGTTTTTGCACTATTAAGTGCTTGGCGTATTTCTTAGTTCATATCTTAGATCTTATTACTGTTTTTTTTGTTTGTTTGTTTTTTTTACAATTTATACTTTTGTTGGATGTAACTGGGACCCTGTGCACACAATTTCGTCCCACCACATGTACCACATGCTTTGCAGATGACCATAAAGAAACCTTGACATTGATCTTGACCTTGACGTTAGACTGCCTTCAGGTCCAGGCCTCCCTTGAAAAAAAAATCTGTGGTCTCAATGGGATTTTCTTGATTGAATAAAGGTTGATTAAAAAAAAAAGTTTAATATCACTAATCATGATTTGAGATTCTTGATTCAGACTGTTCATTTGTCTGTATGTTAGCAACATATCTAATGATCTGCTGGACAGATTTTAGTAATTACTGGATGTACATTCACCTGATTAACTTCTGGGTCAAACCAATTCAAGATGGCCGCCACAGCTAAATCAACATTATCAAACACAAAAATGGCTATAACAGTTTTTGTTGCAGAGAATGAACTAAACGTTTGGTAGTAACTGAGTCATAGTCACTATAAAAGTTATCTGATTGTGTTCATTTTATGTTCAAAACTACCATTTTTACTGGAGTGAACTATGTTTGTCTGTTAGCAAAATGTCTTCTGCACCACTGGACAAACTTCAAAGAGACTTTTAGAAGATAATTATTAAATGTACGTCTTCAACTAATTAACCTTTGGAGTCAACACAATTCATCTTGACGGCCACAAACAACTCACCTGACAAAAAAGAAGCAAAAATAGCTGAAACTAGTTCAAATTTTCAAAAACTGAGTTAAATGTTGGTGTGGTAGTAGCTGAGACTCATTCCCATTGGTACTCTAACTTTTACAAATTGCATAAATTCTTAGTTTAAAACATTGGCTTGCATTATAACAGGAAATATGTTTCCTTCAAGAAATGGTACTATGATTTATTTTTTTTATGCTTTTGCTTACAAAGGCCAGTTAATGAAAATAAATGAACATTTTAAAAGTGCTATGATCTTGCAAAGTTTATAAGATTTGTAAAAAATAAAATTATAGCCATTAAATCATTTAGTCATCAGTTGTGCCTTGATTAGAAGTATTATCATACTGGAATTAATCACTTCCATTTAAATAAAAATGCTTCATTTAAGGATAAAGTTGATCACTTAGATCTAGTTTATATTGATCAGCTCAGCAGTCACTCTAAAGAGACGAGCGGACTCACTCTACACATGCATACTGTCCCTATAAAATATTGATCTCCTGCTTGTCTGCATATGCTAAATACAGTAAACTCCTATGCATTTGTCTGTTTTTAAAACAAGATATATTAAGATACTTAGTCTTACCTTTTAAAAATGTCTGGCAGCTCCTCTCTTGGTACCCATATTGTGGCTTTGTCCCACATTCTGCAATTAGCAATGATCAAGAGGAATTATAAGCAGCAGTTAACAACGTTCGGCTCCTCAATGACCCTGATAGATGGTCAATTGTAGCGATTAGGTCATGGAGTTTATTGAATTAAAAGTGGCAGTGATGGGCCTTGCTGTGGGTAATTTTCACATTTATGCATCATTTAGGGCAACAGTATATAAAAGACATAAATGAAATTATTCTTCTAATATATGCATTTATGCCACAGATAGTCATGACTGGAATAATGAGATGAGAGTCTGGTGCTGCAGGCTGCAACAAACATCTGACATAATAAAAAGACGGCTTAACACAACCTGGTCTGCAAAACAATTTGTCTGCAGGTATGTCCTTTTAGTCACCAGTTTGATGCATGATCCATCTTCTTTGTAAAGATTAGGCTTTAACTTACAAATCTGAGTTATCTGCATTTTGTTGTTGCCTCCTCAAAACGTCACATTTGTAGAAACGCTTTGTGTTGATCTTCAGGTCAGCAGCCTTGAATTCTGCTAGCTGGCCAAGGGAAACCTGTCAATAGAGAAAAGACAATATACTCCTATCATGGTTGTCAATTTTTTTTATCTTCTTCCCCATCATCCATTATTCCTCGGCGTGTTTTACAGAAAAAAGCATCTCACTGCTCGGGCTTAAGCAAGCACAGACAGCTCTCTGAACCCAGCCTCCTGAATGTGATCAACGGAAAATCTGCTGCTCAGCTCCTCTAGTAACAGAGGGAATACATCAGTGCCTTGTTTATTTACTTTTTCCACATGCCAGAAAAGGTCAAAGTCAGAGGATTATTCTGCACGGCCCGAGAAGAACTCAATAAGAGCCGCGCAATGAAAACAATATCATTCATATTTTAAGCAGCTGGCACCAAACAGAGGGAATCTTACACTAGGGTGCCAATTATTCTACTTCTCGGGGTTTCCAGCAAACCTCAGTAGCTCAGGTGTGTTTTCAGAATAAAACCCACTTTTTTGTTCATATTTGAAACACTGGAGATTCACAACCAAACATGAGAGCCATCAGATGCATGCAGGTATATTTTAATAATAAACTCTTAACTAATACCCAACACCAAAGGGGCTTGTGCAGCTTTGTTGGAGTTAAGATGCAGATGTTTTTCAGGCAGTAAGTGTGGTTGTTTTCATTGTCTGGGTTTGTTTTCCCTCCACGGACTTATTAAAGCCAGCACAGCACAGTCTGTGCTCTATAATCCTGATGTATTATTAATCACGCCTTCCTGTGCATCTCCAAAAACTTCCACAGTTTTTTTTTTTCATGTGAATTTGAAACAGAGCCAGGTTCAGGGTGACAGGATGCTTTATTTTTTCCTTGTTACAGAATTCTAAGCAAGTAAAAAACAGTGGCAGCATGGTTTTGGAAATAGATTTCGTCACAGTATGTCTTGTCCATGTCCATGAACGTGGAGCGTAATGCTTCTAGCACAGACTACAGAAAGTTTACAACTACTGTCATGACAAAAATATTTCTGTCGACATGATACCACAGCACGTAGGAGCTTCTACTGTGCATTCACATGCATGTGTTCAATTAATATTGATTTTATTTAACGAGGCAAACTTTATAACAAGATAACAATAAATACAAGCCTGACCAAAACCACTGCTGGCTTAAAATAATCCTAATCACAAAACGTTTTATAGTTTGTGCAAACGCTATTTGAAAAGCTTTTGCATCACTGTCAGTTTTGCATTATGTTTATATGAATTATGATGTATTTACAGTGCAGCCTCAAGTCACTTCCAGCAGAAATGGAATATTTTAAACTAAAATAACCATTTAATGCAAAACTGACTATGGTGCAAAAATAATAATAAAATCGCATTTTTATGAATTTTTTTATGACATTTTGAAAATTTGAGCTAAGGATGGTAACATCTGCTTTGAACATTGGTTCACTTGGTTCATATTGACAAGCTAACAATATGTAAAAGCTATTCCATTCCTAACATATTATCTTAAAAATTTCATGGTGGCTCATGCCAACACTTACTTTTAAAACTTTGCACAGCTGTCAATTTTGCATCAGTTATTTTGGCAGAAATATAAAATTATTGCTGAAAGTACAGTAGTCCCTCGCTTATCGCGGGGGATCCGTACCCGGAAGACCCGTGGTAAGTGAAAAACCGCTAAGTAGTAGTTTATTATATATATATATGGAGTTTAAAACCCTTCCCAAACTCTTGCAATATTATAAACAATGTTTCTAAACTCTAAACGCTCTAAAAGAGCACATCATTTCATGATTTCAGCTCCCTGCCTCCTCTGCTCTTTACCACCTGCAAGCGCTCTTGACGACGCCCACTTCTCCGCGCTGCACGGTGAATAGTTGATCATGCACGGAGAACAGCTGATCAGCTGCAGCAGGAAGTTTATCCTGCAGTTCTGGGCTGCACAAATGTGCACCAGGTGCTAAATAATTTAAAATTATTTATTTTAAATAAAAAGTCAATGCCGATCGTGCGGCTCAGGGAGCCTGCAATAAACGAACTGCGAAGTAGTGAGGGACTACTGTACTCCCATATTGTGCTGGAGGTTCTACAGCTTGAAGCTACTGCTGTTTGTTGCACTTGCCTAAAAATACAATTTAAAATACTGGTAAAATGCTAAATGGACGGCAGAGTAAATATCTTTGAAATACAGTTCACATAAACAGTTGTGGCATTTTAGAGATTAAAGCTGTTTAAGAAAGCAGCGGCCCACTTTGCTCTTCAGATATTCAGCAATTAGCTGATCAAATTAATCTGATTTTTTTTTTTTTTTTTACTCCAAACAGGTTGTTCAAAGAGATATCTACAACAGGTAAGACATTAATCATTTATAACTTCTACGGAAGCCCACTTAGAAATGTCTAAAATATCTCTCGAGGCGAAATGCTATTTTTTTAATCAAGTTTTATCAAAACACATTTCTATTTCAATTTAAATGTGAAAACTTGTTTAGAAAGTGCACCACAGGATCTTTTTCTGGTTTTTAGGGTGGATAGTTTGATCTTTCATCATATCGATTAATCAACCCAATATATAAAATGTTCTCATATTGTCAGAGTGATGCTCACATGCACCACCATACCATCATAACAGGTGCTCATGGCATATTCTCTCTCTTTTTTCCCCTTTTCTTTGCTTCGCTTGGGTAAGATGATAATCCAAGCCTAGTCCACTGACAGACTGCAACATGATTTACTTGGACAGTGACTGACTGCACATCCAATTTGTTTCAACTCCAGAGCAGCAGCTTATTATCTGAAATGCATGAGATGTCTGTGCACGAGAGGCGTGATCAGCTGGGGCATGCGCCGGGGCTGCTGGGAAAGTAATCAATAAGGGATTGTCTCTTGTAGTTTAGGCCGACACATTATGACAGAGCTGAAAATTAAACAGGCAGATATTAATAATAATGGAAATCACAGGCTCATGGGTGACTTTATGGGGGGGAGGGGTAAAACTCAAAATATGTATTGTGTTTGGATGTGGGCATGTGTGCAGCAGTGTGCAGCGGGGCTTTGCCTACTATTGGTTCTGAATCAAACAAAATATACTGTAATAAAAAGAGCACTGGTCAACAAGAAAGATGTTTGATATAACTTATGGTGATCTGCTTCACTCACCACATTTGTGCAGTATATAGTTTTCCAGACAACTGAACCTCCACCTGTTTCTACCCTCTTATAAACTCAGTTTATAAATGATCATTGGCTCATTTGACATAAATGTTCATAATAAGCAACAGCTGAAACGATTACCAACTTCATCTATGATGTGTGAAGAAATTCTAATTTTCTGCAGATTGTGTCTGGTCCAGGTAAAGTTCTTGGGAGAAAAAAACATATATAATATGCAGAAAACAACATGGCACAACAAGCAGACATAACTCATGCCTGAAGATTATGGAAACAAAACAGAGGCATAGCTCATTGTGTGATGTAAGACGGGTCACATGTAATAAAAGAAACAGAAATAAACCAAGGCAGCTACAAGGAGATTCTCCCTACTTTGTCAATTAGCCCTGGCAATTCATTTCTATTGTTCCAGCAACAAACATGCCATTCTGGGCCGGGGAGGGGGAGGAATGGGGGAGTTAACAAACAGCATTACAGCCTATTACAGATTCAGTGTCATTGATTATTTATACCCTTATAAAATGCCTGGCTCCCTGGTGGACTGGGCTTTCTTGGCTAGCTGTGATAAAATGTTCCCTCTAAATCACCACACCGAGGCAAACAACACATCCAAATACGAGAGAGTGAAGTGACAAAGTCCTGGGTGCATGATAAATCTCATGATCACTGTACAAAGATCAAGAGATAAGTAGAAACTTCTGTCTCACTCATGTCAACATATTTTACCGAATGTGTCAATGATTTCTATTTAATGTGGTTTAACTTGTAGTTTTTATTGTAAAATCTTGATTCTATGAAGAAAAAAGAAAAAAAATTAAAGCGTAGATAATGCTTCCTGGAATGGTGTTCATATTTTTTTGAATAAGTTGTGCTGGGAGCAGATGGCTGTTGGTGGCTGAGCTCGTAGGGATGTCAGCACTTTTTTAAAACTTTCCTGTTGTAGGTGTCTGCTCCAGAGCAGGACCTTCTTGACCAGTCACCTCAACATGGGAATATTCTCCTCAGATATTAATGGTCGCCCTTGTGGAGGCGGCCACCTCAGCATAAAGCCCCCCACCCCATGGGATGTTTCATGGTAAATGCCACACCTCTCAAAGCCTGGCTCCTTAATGACACCACTCTAACATTGTGGCGCTTTCAGAAACCTGCCGAATAACAAATATCTACCGCTTAGTCAACTAAAACACCCATGTAGAAACTTGACACAATGCCCTCTAAATATTTATATTGGTAAGATATATGGTTGTTAATAAAACAGCTTTTTTATACAGGTTAAAGGTCCAAATGCCAGATGTCCTTGCACAGCATGAGGAAAATATGCACATGATAGTAATGGTAACAAACGGATGCGAACAGTGCTCCAACAAGCTAAAGTAAGTCCATATTGGACACACTTCCTAGAGCGGGGCGAGGATGAAAGAGGGGACAACATCTTGTATCATCTATCTTCCTTAAACGCTGAAGCCGTGACAAAGTGGATGGTGAAATTATGATAAATGATAAGACAAATTTAGTCAATAGCTGGACTTTTTTTTCTTCACTCTGCAGTGTTTTTATCCTCAAATTGCTTAAACAAAAAAGCCACTAATTTATTTGAATTGCACTTTGAAGGCCAGATTGTCATTAAATTGAAATGGACATCATAAATGTTAATATCAATGTTTCCATTTAGGAGCGAGATTGTGAAGCTGCTTGTTTATAAATTTATATCTTATTTACACAGTGTGGAATGTGTAGCTGGGCGGCATGGTAACACAGTTGGTAGAGCTGTTGCCTTCCAGCGAGAAGGTCGCTGGATCAAATCCCAGTCGGGGGCCTTTCTGGGTGGAGTTTGCATGTTCTCTCCATGCATGTGTGGGTTTTCTCCAGGTATTCCAGTTTCCTCACACACTTCAGAAACATGCATGTTAGGCTGAATGGTAACTCTAAATCAGGGGTGGGCAATTATTTTTTCCATGGGGCCACATGAGAACCAACAAATATTGTGGAGGGCTGGCATAAATGACTTTTTCATTCAACCTTTATTTAGACAGGTAAATCCCATTGAGCCTCGAGGACTCATTTACAAGAGAGAACTGATTTCAACTTAACTCAATACTGCATAATAATAGTATTTCATTATTAAAAGCAGTACATAGCACTGTTTTAACAAGCTGGTAAGAGTATTTGTTATGATTAAGCAACGAAAAAGCGAGGTTTCCTTACAAAAAATGTCATTTATTCAATTAAATTTCCCAGTACAATGGTAAACTGTTAACATTTTTACCATTTGTGACGTTATATTAATGATCATTTTCAGTCACATTCACCTCAAAACTCATTTTGAGTTTTATATACTGCTGGACAAAGTTCTTAGCTTTCTAAATATATCACAATATTGTCTTTGTACTCCAAATTATTTAATTTCCCTCTGGGATTAATAAAGTATTTTTGAATTGAATTGAAATATTATGAAACATCATATAAAAGTGATCGTCACTGAACTGTGATTTCGAATCCCGGTTCTTTACGTGCCTACATTTGTAGTCTAAACATCTCATTTGGTGTTTTTCAGTTCTTTTTTCTTGTTTAGTGAGAGAAGTCTAGTCTCTGTTGGGCTTTAACGGAAATGTTCAAGTCAGGTTCAAGGTCTGAGGTGGAGATGTGAAGCAAAGCTGACATCAGTGAGAGAGGATCTATATCTGGATTTGGTTAACTTCATTTGTTTTCATATGTATTTTTGTAATTCCCCTTACGGGGGCCGGTGAGAGTCAACCAAAGGGCCGCATGTGGCCCTGGGGCCGTACAATGCCCAGGTCTGCTCTAAATTGTCCCTAGGTGTGAGTGAGAGAGTGAATGGTTGTTTGTCTCATTTGTCTCGATGTGTCCCTGTGAGATGGACTGAAGACCTGTCGGTTAAAGATAATGGATGGATGGAAGGCGTAGCTAAACTATTGGGTTTTTGCATTTTGTGAAAGAACATAAACCATCAAATCTGGAATATTTCACTTAAAATTATTGTGGACAAAAAGTTTAAAAAAATATTTAACTATTTCCTGGACAAAGCATGTCATCAGAGAACACTTTCAATTTATCTAATTTATATATCAATAAATATTTTAATCTATAAATAGCAGGGTGTAAGATGCAAGCAAAGCATACATGGAACACCATAATGAAGTGGCTGGAATAATATACTGTACAGGAACATTCATTCAACCTTTATTTATACAGATTAGTCTCACTGAGCCTCGAGGATTCATTTACAATAGAGACCTGTTTTTAACAAAGAATGCTGACAACAGTAGACAATCATAAAAGAAAGCATATAAAGTGAAAAAAAATAAATGGAAGAAAATTATATAAAAAAACTAAACTAAAACCGCTACATTGTAAAGAGATGTAAAATACTAAAAACAGGAACATGTCTGCATTGATTTTTGCCATGAACTTAGCGGATGTTTGAAACCACTTAGAGAGGTTGAGAGCTTCACATCTTTTTGCAAGGTGTTCCAGGAAACAGAAGCAGAGTAGGAGAAGGCCCTTTTGCCTAGTTCAGTCTGCACTGATGGAACACTGCATGTAATAATGTCTTGAGAGTGCACGCTGTAGCTGCACTCACATAATGACATGTAGGAGGAGATTCATATATCTCATCCTTTTTGTTGCCTTCAAATAGGCAACAGACCAAGAAGTGATTTAAAGATGAAAATGTACCAGTGAGAGAGTCTGGATGAAGTTAATGATGACCAGTTAACCGGTGAATATAGGGTGCAATGGTGGGTACAGTAGTTACACCCAGTTATGAAACTTAACGAACTGTAATGGACAGTGTCCAACATCTGCAGGGTGCTTGGGGGTATTCATGTAAATAATGTCACCAAAGTCAATGGAAGGAAGGAAAGTCACAGTTGGAAGGTATTTCCTAGTGTTAAGAGTTACACAGGATCTATTTCTGAAAAAGAAACCCAATTTAACTTTCAGTTTCTTTACCAAGTTTTCAACGTGGGGCTTAAAAGAGATGCAAATCGACCAAGATTTGTATTTGTAAGAATCAACAAACTCAATAGGAACACAATTTGAAGATAAAATAGAAGGAAGAACTGCTGGGACTGACTTCCAGTTTGAAAACAACATCCCTTTGGTTTTATCAGTGTTTAGTACAAGTTTGAGACAGAACAAATCTGACTGGATGATGTCAAAAGCAGATTGCAAAAGATAGAAAACCTTAGCAATCTTTTAGCTTGACAGTAAAAAACTGTATTGTCAGCATACAAATGTAAGAATGCATCAGGGATGATCTGACCCACATTACTTATGTATATTGTGAAGAGGGTGGGTCCTAAGACTGAGCCTTGTGGTACACCATTGTTAACAGTTAGATAACAGTAAGAAG
Organism: Nematolebias whitei; assembly: GCF_014905685.2. Lineage (NCBI taxonomy): Eukaryota > Metazoa > Chordata > Actinopteri > Cyprinodontiformes > Rivulidae > Nematolebias > Nematolebias whitei. The sequence goes on from NC_056505.1 coordinate 29,587,322, forward strand.
TACCATTATGTTGAACACATTGCCTCCGATCTGAGAGATAGTTAGTGAAGCAACCAATGGTGTGATCTGAGAAACCCATTTTTGAGAGCTTATGACATATAATGTCATGGACCACAATGTCAAAAACTTTACAGGTCTAAATAAAGTACAGCACATTAATCCTTAGCATTCAGTGCTTCAACAACATCATTAAAAACCTTCAGCGAAGCAATCATTGTGATGTGTTGTTTCCTGAAACCAGAATGATGGGGAGGTAAGATGCTAAAAGAATCCAAATACTTTTTGATTTTAGAGTTTATCAGTTTTTCTATAACCTTGGCTAAATTTCCTTCACCCTCTTCACAGACTCTTCACCCTCCTGCCCTCTGGGAGGCGCTACAGGAGCCTCCGTACTAAAATCACCAGGTACCGGAACAGCTTCTTCCCCACAGCTGTCACACTCCTGAACTTTGCCTCCTGATATCTGAACAACAACAACGGTCTGTATTCTCATACACACAACAACACATGGACTGAAACACCACCACCTGCACTTTCATCCGTTAGCCCACAACTGTACAAACTGTACACATAATCTACTATCTACTGTTCATAAGTACTCACATACTTATATATTTTTTTTCTTTTATATAGTTGTTTATACCCCTTCATATTATAACCTGTTCATAGTCTGTACACTCACAAACTGTATATTTTTATACCTATAGCATATTCAAAGCAACTTACTGTATATTGTACTATATATTTCTAACAATTTATTTTTCTTGCTAAGCACTTCTGGATAGATGCAAACTGCATTTCGTTGCTTTGTACCTGTGACATGTGCAATGACAATAAAGTTGAATTCTATTCTATTCTAATTCTATTCTAAAATGCTGAGTTTAGAGATTGGACAATAATTGTTCAGTATGGTGGGGTTTCCTCCCTTCAGTAAAAGTAGAACAAAGGTTATATTCCAAGCATATGGAACAGTGTTTTGGCTTATATCTGTGCTGAGTATGGACTGGAAGTCCCACAGTCATAGTAGGTGATTCTACCAATG
>NC_056505.1:29593363-29605859 GCF_014905685.2 Nematolebias whitei
TTTTTTTTTTTTTTTTGGCTACTGAATTAGTGAACGAATCTGGCAGTTCATACATTCTAGACTTGTGCAGTTCAGTACCTTAATCAAGAAAACAGATGGCATAAACGGAAAATTAAATCACATTTGGAAAAGCCATCATGTTTCAAGGGATTTTTTTTTCCCCTGCCAGGGCGACAATGAGACTCAACCAAACTGACCTTTAATTAGAAAGAGGCATGACATTATGGGGCCTTGCAAGGCTGTATCCTATGGGGGCACTAAGGGGTAGGCTTCTTAAAGCTTGTTATTATAAGCTATTTAGGAGACACAGGGATTTCTTTTTCTCTGTGTAGACAGAAAAGTGAGATGGGGGGGTGGAGGTGGGGGGCTATGTATGAAATGAGACCTGCAGATTTCTACATGGTCCATAATAGGTTCATGTGGGTGACATTGGGGCGCTGTAAATTTCCCAAGTTGAGATAGGGATATTATTACTCCTGAGGTGCCAACACAGAAATTTCCATCTTTGGTTTCAGCAAATAACAGTCTGCAGTAAATGACATTTATACATACAAAGAAAACATTTTTGATCAAGGGTCTCATCTGTCTTCGGCTGATTAAAACTCAAGACTAAAACCAACAAAGTCCATGCTCAATAATACATGTATACAATCCAACAATTTTCAGTCAGGTTGTCTGGACAGTTTCTTTTTTTCAAGACTAAAACATTTTTGTGCTCAGTAGAAAATGTGTTTAATATTTTGCAGATCATGGGACGATCCATTGTTCAAAGGGTCAAGATTAAAGAGAGAGTTTGGATCTTTTGAAGTGGGGCTTTTTAGTTCAATTCAATTCAATTAAATTTATTTATATAGAGCTAAGTTACGGGCAGCATGGTGGCGCAACTGGTAGAGCTGCTGCCTCTCAGCGAGCAGGTCCTTGGTTCATACCCTGGTCCAGGGGCCTTTCTGGGTGGAGTTTGCATGTTCTCTCCGTGCATGCGTGGATTTTCTCCGGGTGCTCCGGTTTCCTCCCACAGACCAAAAACATGCATGTTAGGTTGATTGGTAACTCTAAATTGCCCCTAGGTGTGAGTGAGAGAGTGAATGGTTGTTTGTCTCGTTTGTCTCTATGTGGCCCTGTGATGGACTTGCGACCCGTCCAGGGTGTACCCCGCCCCTCGCACAGTGATTGCTGGACATGGGCACCAGCGACCCCCGTGACCCAAAATGGAATAAGCGGGTAAAGATAATGGATGGATGGATGAGAGCTAAGTTACAACAAAAGTTATCTCAGGACACTGAACAAATACATCGATATACATAAAAATGTAAATGTTAAAAATTTTCTGGGTGTCCCCTCCCAGAAAATTTTGAATGAAGTAGATGCCATTTCTTGCATTTTGGTGTATTTTAACGGGCTGTTAAACATCTATGTTTACCTGCATTTGTAAACACTTGATTCAGTAACTATTTTAGAGAGCAACAACAGCTCTCTCCTTGTGAGTGAATAGAGCATCTCCGCTTCTGTCAAACAGAGTCGGCACTCGCCCACAAAACTCATTCATTCCTGCTCCAATCTCGATTGCCACTGCCTTCAGGTGTTTCAATTCTTGGTTGTCCAAGGACAACGAGAAGCCTTTTTTATTATGAAAGTAAATGTTACTGTTTTTTCGACATTTTGATCGCTGTTATTTTGACAAATTAGCGCTGTTGTTTTGATATATAATATGAATAATACACATCAAACATTAATCTGGATGCATTTTTAATAATTATTCAAAATTTGCCCCTCCCTGGGCTGCCACCTTACCGTGGTGGAGGGGTTTGAGTGTCCCAATGATCCTAGGAGCTATGCTGTCAGGGGCTTCACGCCCCTAGTAGGGTCACCCAAGGCAGACAGGTCCTAGGTGAGGGGCCAGACAAAGTGCAGCCCAAACGCCCCTATGATGAGAAAAAGAAATGGACTTGATGTTCCCGCGCCCGGACGTGGGTCACCGGGGCCCCACTCTGGACTGGAGGTGGGGCACGTGGGCGAGCACCTGGTGGCCGGGCTTTTACCCATGGAGCTCGGTCGAGCACAGCCCGAAGAGGAGACGTGGGTCCCCCTTCCCATGGGCTCACCAGCTGTGGGAGGGGCCAAAGGGGTCGGGTGCAATGTGGGATGGGTGGTGGCCAAGGGTGGGGACCCTGGTGGTCTGATCCTCAGCTACAGAAGCTGGCTATTGGGATGTGGAATGTCACTGGTGGGGAAGGAGCCTGAGCTGGTGTGTGAGGTTGAGAGGTTCCGGCTAGAAATAGTCGGGCTCACCTCTACGCATGGCTCTGGCTCTGGAACCAGTTTCCTTGAGAGGGGTTGGACACTCTTCCACTCTGGGGTTGCCCCTGGTGAGAGGTGTTGAGCAGGAGTGGGCATACTTATTGCCCCCCAACTTGGTGCCTGTGTGTTGGGGTTCACCCCAGTGAATGAGAGGGTGGCCTCCCTCCGCCCACGTGTGGGGGGACGGGTTCTGACTGTCGTTTGTGCTTATGCACCAAACGGCAGTTCAGATTATCCACCCTTTTGGAGTCCTTGGAGGGGGTACTGGAAAGTGCACCCCTTGGGGACTCCCTTGTTCTGCTGGGGGACTTCAATGTTCACATGGGCAATGACAGTGAGACCTGGAGGGGTGTGGTTGGGAGGAACGCCCCCCCTGATCTGAACCCGAGTGGTGTTCTGTTGTTGGACTTCTGTGCTCATCATGGATTGTCTATAACGAACACCATGTTCAGGCATAAGGGTGTCCATATGTGCTCCTGGCACCAGGACACCCTAGGCCGCAGTTCAATGATCGACTTTGTCATCGTCTCATCTGAACTGTGGCCACATGTCTTGGACACTCGAGTGAAGAGAGGGGTGGAGCTGTCCACTGATCACTACCTGGTGGTGAGTTGGCTCAGATGGTGGGGGAGGATGCTGGTCAGACCTGGCAGACCCAAACGTATTGTGAGGGTTTGCTGGGAACGTCTGGCAGAGTCTCCTGTGAGACGGAGCTTTAACTCCCACCTCCGGGAGAACTTTGAACATGTTCCGGGGGAGGTGGGGGACATTGAGTCCGAGTGGGCCATGTACCGTGCCTCTATTGTCGAGGCGGCTTACCGGAGCTGCGGCCGCAAGGTTGTTGGTGCCTGTCGTGGCGGCAACCCTTGAACCCGGTGGTGGACATCAGTGGTGAGGGATGCTGTCAAGCTGAAGAAGGAGTCCTATTGGGCCTTTTGGGCCTGTGGGACCCCAGAAGCAGCTGATGGGTACCAGCAGTCCAAGCGACATGCAGCTCGGGTGGTCGCTGAGGCAAAAACTCGGGCATAGGAGGAGTTTGGAGAGGCCATGGAGAATGACTTCCGCACGGCTTCGGGGCGATTCTGGTCCGCCATCAGGCGTCTCAGAGGGGGAAAGAGGTACACCACCAACACTGTTTATAGTGGGGGTGGTGTGCTGCTGACCTCAACTCGGGATGTTGTGGGTCCATGGGCAGAATACTTTGAAGACCTCCTCAATCCCACCGGCATGTCTTCTACTGAGGACGAGGAGCCTGGGGACTCTGGGTCGAGCCCTCCAATCTCTGGTGCTGAGGTCACTGAGGTGGTTAAAAAGCTCCTCAGTGGCAGGGCCCCGGGGGTGGATGAGGTTCACCCGGAGTTCCCTAAGGCTCTGGATGTTGTAGGGTTGTGTTGGCTTATGCGACTGTGCAATATTGCGTGGACATTGGGGGAAGTTCCCCTGGATTGGCAGACCGGGGTAGTGGTCCCCCTATTCAAAAGGGGGGACCGTAGAGTGTGTTCCAACTACAGGGGGATCACGCTCTTAAGCCTCCCTGGTAAGGTCTATTCGGGGGTTCTGGAGAGGAGGGTCCGTTGGATAGTCAAACCTCGGTTGTAGGAGGAGCAGTGTGGTTTTCGTCCAGGTCGTGGAACACTGGACCAGCTCTACACTCTCAGCAGGGTCTGGAGGGTGCGTGGAAGTTTGCCCAACCGGTCTACATGTGCTTTTTGGACTTGGAGAAGGCGTTCGACCCCGTCCCTCGGGGAACCCTGTGGAGGGTACTCTGGGTGTATAGGGTACTGCGCCCTTTGATATGGGCTGTTAGGTCCCTGTATGATCTGTGTCGGAGCCTGGTCCGCATTGCCGGCAGTAAGTCGGGCTTGTTCCCAGTGAGAGTTGGACTCTGCCAAGGTTGCCCTTTGTCACTGATTCTGTTCATAACTTTTATGGACAGAATTTCTAGGCGCAGCCAAAGTGTTGAGGGGATCTGTTTTGGTGGCCTTAGGATTGCGTCTCTGTTCTTTGCAGATGATGTAATCCTATTAGCTTCATCAGATCGGGAGCTACAGCTTTCGCTGGAGCGGTTCACAGCCGAGTGCAACATGGCCGGGATAAGGATCAGTTCCTCCAAATCCGAGGCCATGGTCTAGAGCCAGAAAAGAGTAGAGTGCCCTCCCCGGGTCAGGGAGGAGGTCCTGCCCCAAGTGGAGGAGTTCAAGTATCTTGGGGTCTTGTTCACGAATGAGGGAAAAATGGAACGTGAGATCGATAGGCGGATAGGTGCAGCATCTGCAGTGAAGCGGGCGCTGTACATGTCTGTCGTGGTGGAGAGAAAGCTGAGTTAAAAGGTGAAGCTCTCAATTTACCGATCGATCTACATTCCTACCCTCATCTATGGTCATGATCTTTGGGTTGTGACCGAAAGAACGAGATCTCGGATACGAGCGGCCGAAATGAGTTTTCTCCGCAGGGTGTCTGGGCTTTCCCTTAGAGATAGGGTGAGAAGCTCGATCATCCGGGAGGGACTAAGAGTAGAGCCGCTGCTTCTCCACATCGAGAGGAGCCAGTTGAGGTGGCTCAGGCATTTGGGTAGAAGCAGAAATGCTTTACTTGAAGTGACCGGCAGATCGTATTAAGAAGCTCATAAGTGGCTGTTGTGTTTAAAATGAGTGTTTATGTAATTATTTTCTGTTTACATATACAATATTTGTTTTTGTTCAAGACAGTCAAAACTGTTCATAACTTTATTATTAGTAAGCCTGCGAGTTCCCGGATCCAAGCAAACGGTTACCGGAATGCACCCTGTCAAAATAAAAGAGCTCCGATCCGGCTCAAATTAAGCCTTGGTTGTAGCCATTTCACCAAATTCTGACAATATCAATGTGTGATTTCATGCAATACTGTGAGATGATAGATTCACAGCAGCCTATGTGATGAAGATGATCCTCAGCTACAACCAAATCAAATTTTAGCTCAAGATCTGTAAAATAGGCCTTTAGCTTTTTATGAGTTGGCAAAGTTTGATTATCTTTGTAAACCATCTTGAATTGCTCTATATTCTACTGTTCATTCCTAGTTGGATTGTGGAGGCAGCAAGGTAAGGAGAGAAACATAAACATCACTCTCAGCTGCCACCTCATCAAATTTTAAGTCAATATCTATAAAGTTAGCAAATTTGGTATTTTTAAGGTCAGTCAAATGTGGCAATCATCTTTTATGGGGTTGATTCCAAAAGTTATTCAGTAACAAATATGCATTCATTGATAATGTTCTGCAAGTTTCATTGAAATTTGTTCATTAGTTCATGAGCTATGTTGGTTACATCACAAAGAATATTGCACATGGACAAAAACAACATTACACATTGTTGAAAGGCAGTAAGTTTAGACAAGAGGGAAGAGTCAGGCAATAAAATATCTGAAAGTGGCACAAGAGCTGTATCATCCTTCAGTATATGTCAAGTTTTATGTTTGGGAATCATTAAATGGATACTACTTAATAATTTGACTCGAACTATGTTGTCTTTGTTTTTCTTGAAATAGTAAGTTTATTTTGGCTGCTCTCTTCTTCAGGGGTTGCCATAGCAAAGATATGGTGATTGTTTTGCTTTGGATGACCTTCCTGACATAATCTGGGCTTGAACCCATAGCCTCAGGAGTGTAGGACCGCAGCACTGGCCACCAAGCTATCGCAGCCTCCTTTGTTTTCTTTGAAATATTGATTTAAAATTGGAACAAAGTGTGTCTTTACAAAAAGCTGTTAAAAACAAAGTGCGAAAGATCCCGTTTATGGTTGATTCTTTGCAATATCGTTTTGTGCTGACAGAGCACTGGTTCATTTCTTGAGTTTAGGGGCCTGTGAACAATGCATCAAAGTTAAGTATTTTGAAAACCGCTAAAACATTTCTGGGAGAATGGTCAGTTACTAGACCAAATAAATCTATGTAAAAGAAGCCAAGTCCAAAGAAAAGATGTTAATGTCCCAACAACTTTTTAAACCTGATAAGCAAATAAAAACCTAAGGTTTGAGTAAATAATGTCACGTTGACTTGTGGGTATATTTCTTTGCAGTAACTGAAACAATCCAATGCAGTGATTGTAACTAAATTAAAGTTGTGCTTCACTAAATGACTATCATTACATAGATATCTCTGTGGGTCACGCCTCCTGACAGTTGGTTGTCTCTCTAATAGTTATCTCATGTCATTACTGTAATCAGATAAAAGTACGGCAAAGAGCAATGTATTAGCTTTCTCATTACATCGTTAGCTTAGCCATGCATCAGAACATAAAAGCCTTTTTGTAGACCAGCAGGCAATAGATGCTTTCCAGTCATCAGGTTTATTATTTCTACGATTAACATAAGAATACACGCACACGCACACACGCACGCACGTACATTATACTGTACAAAAATTCACCTCTGCACCTTAGATCCAGAATGCAGCTGGCCGTGTAAGTTGGATGGTCATCAATGAGTCGGGGGAGTAAGTGGAGGTGATAGATGGGCACAAGGAACTCTCGGAGATGAGTTTCCCTTGGGATCAACATGGAAGGTAGGATGAACACACATAAAGTGGACAACTTTAACAGAGGGATTGATAATCTTGAAAATAAAAGAGAAAAGATTAAATAAAAAGAGAACAATTCCTGGGGTCCTTAATGCTGATGTCACATGTGGAGAGACATACCGTCTGGTCAACTGGTTGGATAGCTCTGTGGAGCGATGTTGATCAGCCAATCTATTATTCTGGTTTGCTGTGTGTAAGACAGCCTCCTTCGTTTGGCACCCCACTCTCCGACAACGACAGAAATGATGCTGGACAGATGGTATAGAGAAAAACTTGGTCAATTTTTCAAATACGTATTGAGAAAGGTTTTAATTTGGTGCTGAGTCATTCAAAACCTACTTTGGACTTGACATTGTGTAATCTTGAATAAGATCACATTCAAAACTATTTTTAATGTTTGACCAAATGGCCAAAATAGACATTCCTCAATATAAAATGATCTTAGTCAAAAACTCTGACATGAAAGGCAGCAGGTGACGCCTTCCTTCAAGGAAGCCTTTAATGATACTTACCTCCTAATTACCTCAAATCAAAAACTTGTGGCTCTGTAGTGTCATAAACTATGGACAATGTATTTTTTATAAATATGTTTTCTTAGGCGGGAAACAGAGAATATCATAGATCAGTTGCCAATACATCACAGAATAAACACAGATAATCAAACATCAATAACTGCAGAACATTTAAGGTTTTACAGAAAAGTCAATAATCAAACCAGAACTTTTCTTACCAGGGTGAAATAACGTAGGCCACATTTATAATTCAAATTATTCATGTAGGACAAAGCGAATGATCCTTTCATTTAAACAAAATTTTCTCTAATCTGTTGATTAAACTACTTTATGTCAGAATTTGAGTGAACTATTTAGGAGAGAATAGACCTTGGAAACAAAAATGGCCGACAGGTGTCCTGCTGTATTCCTCAGTAGAATCAGCGCCTCAGAACTGCTTATTGCTGATGATGTTGCTTTCTGTAGTAGTGGCAAAATTATTTTCGTAGAGCATAATACAGGCTGAAAGAAGATTTCCCACATCATCACCTCACACATGCATGAATCCACGAACATATGTGATCATATCAAGGTGTTGATGACACATGAAGCAGGCGTGCTGATTTTATGTTAAGTTTTTGGAAGTGCTGAAAGACAGAAATAAAAAAAATAAATAAATAAAAAAACCGCTCTGGCTGAGAAGAGGTGCACCTGCTAAAGTAATGGTCTAATTATGGAATAGGTGATGAAATGCTCAATGAGAGTCTGGATATCAGCAACACGTGCTAACTGTGAAAATCATCAGCTTTTACAGTGTTTTAATGTGCACAGCCTCACATGCTGCAGACTGCAGAGCAGGGTGAATGATGGTGGTGGCAGGTTTCTGGAGGGGGGGCAACCAGCATGTGATGCTCACTGTTGGAGCTGGTATTCTGAAATGAGTTGTTAAAGTTATGTCTTCTGGTTTCACCGTTTGTTTGATAAATGCACATCAAATATAGGAGAAAGTTCAGATTTTTATGAAGTGTGCTTCTGCAGAAGGGTTGTAAGCAACTAGTTGAGCACCTGCTGTTTTGTCATTAACTATTTGAAGTCAACTGTGTCTCTAAGCAAAACATCTCAAACAACTTTTTTTTTTTTTAATTGAATTTTCATCTGATGTATCTCGACAACTAGATTAACTATTTGAGTCTAAACAATTCAAGATGACTGGCACCAATTCAGAAAATGCTAATATTGTTACAATTCTGTCCAATTTTTACAGATATTTTACTAAAAACTGGTATGGCAGTAGCTGAGAGTCATTAACAATGCCTAGTCCAAGTGCTACTCGATGCACAAGGTCGTGGCTGTCACCATGTGAGATAAGTTTGGACCCAGAACGCAGACATGGCTCTTGGAGCTAAAAAAAAACCAACCTTTTATTAATTAAAAAGCAAAAACAAAAAAGCTGATGTGGCAGCAAAGAATTACACGTAGGAGGAATGTCCCACGGAGGGCAAACACAAGCTGTGGAGCTCACCGGACTGAGGCATAAAACCTAGACAGCTCTAGTGACATGAAGTTTGAGGAAGACAGACAATACAGGACAGGACAGATGAGTAATTGAAGACACCTGAGCTGAAAGAAAACTGGGACCAGGTGAGAGTGGGCATGTCAGGCTGAATGAGAAAGAAGGAAACTGACAAATGAGTGAGAGATAGCACAAGGAAGATGGTGGTGGTAGTGGTGGTGGTGGTGGTGGTGGTGGTGTGTGTGTGTGTGTGTGTGTGTGTGAAGGAAATGAAAAATACACGAATGAAAAACATGATGTACACTCTCTATACTAATAAAAAATGAAAGCCCATAAACAGACAAAAAGCACAGATCCTGACGGTTGCCTAAACTTTAGCAATACCTGTTGGAGTCAACTCTATTTTTCTGTTAGCAAAATATCTTATAAACCACTTGATGGGATTTAATGAAACCCTCAGAAAAATTTTATTGGGATATATATCTGCAATCAGTTAACATGACCAGAATGTCTAGAACAGGGTGATTTTTTTAAAAGATGATCTTAATCTAAAATTAGCATGACGGTGGGTGATATACATTTATTCATTTACCTTTTATAGTTGGTACTGCTCAGTCTGTCAGTCAGTCAGCAAGTCTGTCAGTCAGTCTGCCTGTCTGTCTGTCAGTCTGCCTGTCTGTCTGTCAGTCTGCCTGTCTGTCAGTCTGTCAGTCTGTCTGTCTGTCAGTCAGTCTGCCTGTCTGTCTGTCAGCCAGTCTGCCTGTATGTCTGTCTGCCTGTCAGCCAGTCTGCCTGTATGTCTGTCTGCCTGTCTGTCAGTCTGCCAGTCAGTCAGTCAGTCTGCCAGTCAGTCAGTCAGTCTGCCAGTCTGTCTGTCTGCCTGTCTGCCTGTCTTACAAACAGTGTTTCACTTTAAATGTGGACGAGTCTTCATTGCTGTGATTAGACGTTGGACTTTAGTTAATCATTTCCATTCTTGACACCCGGAAGTATCCACAAAGTAGTTAAGGTGAAAAGACAATACTCAAGCAGAAGACGTGTACACGTAAGTACTGTAGTTATAAAACAACACTTGTATAAAACTCGAGTTTTACAAGGTATTTTACCTGTGAGTAACGTCTGTGTGATAGTTTGGAGATAACCGAGCAGCCCTTGAACCTGTCACCAACGCTGTTAGCTAGAAGGCTATACTGTTATAACATTAATGCTAATGGGGCTGCAGTTGCAGGTAAATTAATGGGAACTAACGTTTGCATAAGAATAAAGGTTAACAAACTTGTGACATGTGGTTTAAAGTTTGAATTATTAGTAGGATGATGTTTTAAATTACAATGAACAGTAAATAAATACTAATATTTACTCTGTAGCGTGCGCTATTTATAGTACAAACTGAACTGCTCTCTACAGATGTGAACATCATTTGCTGGTAATATGTGACATTGTTTTCTGATCAATTTAGCTGCTGCTTTAATTATTTTTATTTTATTTTATTATGGCCTATGAAACATGTTAAAACATGTTCCAGCATTATCATGTAATATGCTTGAGGAACAATTTTCATTGCAGTCCTCATTAACCTGCTATTTTAGATTAAAAAAATAAGATATTTGAGCTATTTAGAGTAAACTTTGTAACTTTGTTCATAAGACTCCAGTATGTTTGAATAGATGTTTAAGTTTTTAAAACTCACTGTTTTGATTTGGGGGGAAAGGCTCATTTAAACAGATTAATGTTAGTAAGATATCTTTCATTCTTTTGGCTAAATTGCCATCCTGCTTCATTTGAAAAAGTACAGCTATCTAACATTTGTTAACGAGACAGCCATTTCTAGAGTAAATCCTCTAATTTGATCAGCTTAATTGCAATAGATTTTGTAAATATAAAGATTGAATGCAGCAACTTTGTCACTTAGTACAAGAATGCTTTAAAGCTAATCTAATCAAACTGCAAAAGGGAACCTTTGCCAAGCCATTTACCCAGTAAAAGGCTTGCATATCCATTAGGTCAAAATTCCTCTAGGCAGAAATAGATAGCAATTGATTGGAACTTCCTTGAAAATATGTGATCACTCCCCCCCAATCTGTGATTTGGTGAAGTCACTGGGTGGTCTCCAATTGCTGTTTGGTCACTGGTCTCACTTGTCATTTGATTCTGGATTAGACGACCGCTTTTTCTTTTAGAGGCTAATAAGTCTCATCAAGAAGTCAATATTGGAGCCATTTAGACCAAGAAAAAAACAACAACGCACGGTCCATGTCAGGAATACAAGAATGCCATCTCCATTTTATTTTGGATCTGTGCTTTTATTCCAGTACTTGTTTCAAATGTCATATTTATTTATTTCTTTAATAAGGCAAAGACAACTTTAATTGAATAGGAAAGAAAACAAAGTCTAGTTGTTGTGGCGTGTTTTCTTTAAACTTCTTTAAAGTGCCATAAGTATTGTGAGGTTTCTCTGCTTTCTTAACAGATCTCCAAAATGTCTAAAATCGGCAGCCAGCTGCCCAAAGACCCCATCTCTGCTGTTGGAGTGGTCACTTCACTCATCAAAGCGCCTGATGGTTATTATGTTGTAAGTACAGATGTCTTTATCCCTTGAGATGCATCAGTATGTTGTATTATCACCCAGTGCTAACATACAAAGATGCACAACGTTTTTGCCTGGGTGTGTGTATATGTGGCTGATAGCAAAATATATCATAATCCAATGTTCACATTTTAATGAATTCCTCAAAAATAATCATTGGATGTAAATTTACAACTGATTAGATTTTAGAGTCAATCCAATTAAAGATGGCTGCCACGGCCAGCTGACCTTTTAAAAATACACAAACGGCTGTAGCTCAGCCAGTTTTACAAATGTCGAGCTAAGATTGGTTGTGGAAGAAGCTGAGACTGATTTCCAACACATCGTTTGAGCGTTAACGGATTTTGACTGTTTCACTGTTAAAACTTTAACGATAATTGTTGGCCAGTCCTGTTATGTCAGAAAAATATGTAATCAGCCACGAGACAGGCTTTAATGAAACTTTCAGAATGTAATCACTGAGCGTACATTTAACACTGATTCATTTTCAGCTTAATCCAATTCAAGATGATCTACAGTTTATTGACAAAAACCAATACAAAAATTATTATAATTAAGTCAAATACAGACAGTGAGCTAACATTTGATAAACTAGTACCTGAGAGTCATTCACAACACATTGTCTAAATCTCTGTATTGATGGCGAGTGGACGAAGTCAGTTGCTTGTATTAAAAATGCTTTTTAAACTTAGACAGGATTAACATCTGAATAATGCTCATTTGATGATATTCCCTGGCACCAGTGGGGGTTAGTTGCCATGCAAAATGTTTCCCTGCCTTTAAAATGCTGTTCATACTCTTGTCCATGGACAACTTGACACAAAGAGCCAGAGATTTAACAGTCTGCTCTCATACATGAGCCAGAGCTGCTGCCAGAGGTCTTTTCTTTAGCTTATTGTTTTATGTCAATATATCAGCCTTTGAGTTAAACATTTATTAACCGTAATAATCAGGTGAGTCAAGTTTGAACTGGGAACCTCTGTACACACAACCTCTGTGTGTGTGTGTGTGTGTGTGTGTGTGTGTGTGTGTGTGTGTGTGTGTGTGTGTGTGTG
>NC_056505.1:29605959-29608052 GCF_014905685.2 Nematolebias whitei
GGGGGGGGGGGGGGTACCTTTCGTGGAGTTTGCATGTTCTTTCTCTGGGTACTCCAGTTTCCTCCCACAGACCAAAAACATGCATGTTCGGCTGATTGGTAACTCTAGATTGTCCCTAGGTGTGAGTGAGAGAGTGAATGGTTGTCTCGTTTGTCTCTGTCCCAGTGATGGACTGGAGACCTGTCCAGGGTGTCCCTCGCCTCTTGCACAGTGACTGCTGGACATGGGCACCAGTGACACCCTCAACCTGGAAAGGAAGAAGCGGGTAAAAGATAATGAAAGGATGGAAATTGCAGAACAACTTCTTTCATTGTTGATTTTTCTGATTTATAGTTTTCACTCATTTTTGTCTTCAGTTTTAAATTGCAGTTTAAGCCAAACATGTTATACTTACCGGCATTTATTTTTAAAACAAAAAGGAAGGGGATGGAGAGTATAATCTGAGATTTAGTCAGTAGTTTGTTTATTCTTCCCAGTTGTTAGTTGCACATGTAATTGTTGCAAGTGGTGTCAGTGAAATGCACAGTCAGGATGTTGGCAGCCTTCTATGACATTTTTTCTTGCTTGGAGCTGTTAGATGACTTATTCATGCAGTTTGCTTTGATGGTTTGGAGGATTTTCTTTATTGTTTGCCACAAGTATTGTTGACACAAAAGAAGCAAGGCTTTAATGATGTTTGGTTGAAGACTATATCATTTAATGTTGTCCCTATGTATCCTTTTGGTTGAACTCCCTCTATTTTACAAGGTTGTGTCGTGATGTAAAGTCATTCAGGATCGGCTGGTTAACGAGAACTATTCAGAGCTGTAATGAGTTAGAGAGGGTAAAAAGAGATGAGCACAAGTTAAACAAAGCTCCAAACAAGCTCAAGGGCAGATCTGTTCTCCTCCTCCTCTGTCCTTCTATTCATTCTCCTTTTGTTTTCATCATATGCCCCCAAACCCTCCCTCTTCTTCCAGTTCCTGTCTCTTCCTGCTCCACCCTACACACCCAGCTTTCACATCTCTGGCAGATGACGGTGGAAGGAATCTGAATGGAGCCAAAGGCAGGAAAACTTCATGCACATCACACAGTAGTGACAAACTGAAAGAAACCCCATCAGATTTCCCCGTCTGCTTCTCTAGAGCACTTGTACATTTCAGCTGATGTGCAAATACTGAGTGTGCTCCGTAAGGCAGAACATAAGGCAGCTTGAAATCTGAAACTAAGTCGACAGTGCTGAATTGAGTGAAGAAATTATAACTGTAATCAAATAGAATAAATAGTTGGATTTTTTTGTGTCACTCTTGCTGAGATCACAAATTATTTCATCAAACAGCCACTAAAACAGAAAAGTTTGAATAAAATAGATGTCATTTCCTGCATCTGGTGTGTTTTAACAGGTTGTTAAACATCTACATTTATTTTCTTACATAAGTAAACATTTGATTCAATACTTATTTTAGAGTTAATGGCACAAGAACTAGCGCTAAGCTAATGGTGTGCAATACAGACGCCAGCTAAGATGCTACAGATGTAGCGCTCTGCTTTACATTACACAAAAATGCTTTGTACAAAATCATAGTTTTTAACTCATCATAACAAAGACTAAACTTATGCAAACAGAAGTTACAACATATATCTACATACAAAACAAAGCACAGCTAGCTGTAAACATTAACCTTTAATTTAAACATTGATTATACAATGTAATTATGACAGAAAATGGAGGATGTATTTGCAGTTACCTTCGTACAGATGAACATGTGGTACTTCCTGTTTATCACTGTTCTATTCAGTTGCTCATGTGGTCGGCCGCAAAGCTTTATCATCTTTTACATTCTTCCAGACTCAGTTTAGGTTTTGGAAATGGAATAAACTGTATTCCACCCTCTAAAGCAGGATATTCAACTAAATTGCTCAGGAAGCCACAGTTATTGAAAGCCAGCAGCTCAGGGGCCGGACATCCAACAATTAAAGTCATTATGTAATTAAACCAAGTATTACAATGATCTGTTATCTTTTAAATTTGTTTATTTTATTGCATTGAATCATAAATGCAATAAACAGATATATACAGTGTGTATATACAGTATATGTGTGTGTGTGTATAT
>NC_056505.1:29608152-29611580 GCF_014905685.2 Nematolebias whitei
CACCACTTGCTCTTGTTGAGGTCAGACGCTTTTCCCCTCCCTCTCTGCTGTGCTGCTCTCTCTGTCTGTGAAACTGACACACACACACAAAAAAAAGAAAAAAGAATTTCCAACTGATCAACAAAGAGGAAAACAGCTGAATAAACATTGTGTCGTCATTTCAGGACTCTTGGATTCCCATAGGCATTTTCCTTGGCATTCCCTGATATCCCTTGTTAGGGATCTCACCGGAGGAAACTGGCTGAATATTCCATCCATTACCGTGACCTCAAGAGTGTCCAAGGACATTGCTCACTAGGGGTTGAACAACTACATAATTTTTAAACTTGACATGAACCTAATGAAACTCGAGTAGAACTCGAATACTTGATGACATCATAGGATCTAAAGAAACAAAAATAAATAAATAAATAGAACTGCAAAAAAGGTAATTGTTTACCAAAAAAAAAAGACCAACAAAAAATTGGGAGCATATATTTTGCTCCTACCATTTATCATACAGCAAATAAGTCACAGGAAAAACTAAACTATTAGTTTTTATTATTAAGCTGCAAACGTGAAGAAACGTGCAGCACATCAGAAACGAAACTAAAAACAGTGGGTGGTCGACCACCCCGCACCACCGCCAGCTGTGGTGCGCATTAAGTTTAGTTTTAGAGGTTAATATGTTTATAGATTTTTTTTTATAGGTTTAGAGATTAATATTTTTTGCTTTTTGTTTGTGAAACAAGGTCAGAGGAAGCTGGTTCTGGTTCGGTCGATTGGACCCGGTGTTACACCATATTCTGTGACTTGCGACAGTGCATGCAACACCGCCCCCTACGGTCACAAAATAATGGTGTAACACCGGTTCGCAACGAGCTCCAAACAGTCAGGAAGTTTATTCATTTTCTGTTTCCTTATGGTAGTTGAACCAGAAGATTCATCTTTAGTGAAATATTTCCAGATTATTGATGCATTTCTACCTGTTTGCTAAGACTGGGTCTGCTCTGCTCCATCCGTCTGCTTGGAGGAATCCATATTGTAACCCGCGCCCGGTGCGAATCACGTGACGCGATGACGTAACAGTGGCGTAATGACGTCACCACGAATACTCGACATGAAATTAAAAACCTCGATAGGTGTCCTAGGAATCGATATGTAGATTACTCGAGCAGTCTGTTGTAGATGAACAGATGCTCAGATATATTCATCAATTAACACGGATTCCTCATTTTTCTGAACTGAATAAAACGTGCATTGAATTTAATGAAATGCAAACGTGAGACGTCATTTATATTTGACCCATCAAAATGAATGCGGTCATTTATTTACAGAATCAAAGTTTAACATCAAACATTTACATTAATTTGGCAAATTATGAAAATAACAACATAAGCAATCACTCAGGAAAAATCATACGGCCATGATTTTTCCGTTGCGTCACCACAGACATTTATGAAAACTGTACAATTATGATCTTTTACCCACACGGATGTGGATGAGCACTTTACACAGACATTTCTAAAATATCTGGAAGAATATCTACTTGATAGAAGAGTTTAAAGATGGGAAAGAAGTTTAGAGGGAGTAAGATGGTGTTTGAGGGAGTGTTGACAGAACGGCACTCTCCGGGCTTTCTTCAGCTTTTCCTTACAGTACACTTAGGTGGTGAAATCGACTCTTTTACCTGGAGATGTCTCAGGCGAGATTCCGTTTAACGCACCCATTCAGCGTCTCCGTAGGATGCTGTTACTCGTCCGGAGTAGCGGCGAGATTCTGTCCCTCACAGCTCACCTCAGTGGAAAATGTTATAATCCCATGAAACTCGGAAGAGCTCTGTTGTCATGTCAGGATCTTCCCGGCTCCCAGAACTGGGCTTCTCCGCACAGAACTGAACAGAACTGAACTCAACCGAACCGAGTAGAACCCTCACAGAACTGGTTAGACCAGGAAGTACCGACATTTTAAAGAGCTCTTTTCCCGGTTCATCTGGGAGTATTCCCATTGGCCAGAACCGACCAGACGGGGTGTGTTTTGTGACGTAAAAGGTTAGAATGCAGCAAGAATTGTTATGGAACAGATCAGAAATGTTCTCATAGACAGAGAGAGTTTTGTTTTGGCGAGTTTAAGAAACAGGTGCCAAAACCCCCCTGTTGACGTCTGAGAGGATATAAACAGGACAGTTGTTCCAACGCATGTCTGCTTCGACTCCTGACCCTGGAACGCACACTTGCATGAGAATTAAAAATCATTACACAGTTAATAAAATTGATTAGTTCACTGCAACATCTAAAATGGTTTGAACTAAGACACTTTGATTATCAACATCTGTAAAATAGTAATGATAATAAAAAAGAGAGTGTTCTTTCACTTGATTATCAAGAAAGAGAGTCTCAGGATGGGTGAACCTGTATCTCTGGATTCAAATCAATGAAATGACAGTTTCTGTCCCACAAGGTTCTTAAGGTCAAGGGTTTTGACCTTAGGCTTAGTCGTGACACCAGATTAAGTTCACTACACTGTTAAAGCCCTATTGCTCACCGCTCTCGTCGTCTCCCCCCTCTGCAGAATGTCTACGTCAATATGTGCTTGTTTGTGCGAGGTGTTTTTTAATATTAGAGTTTTTCTTCTCAGACAAGAAGAAAGAGTCTGATAGTAATTTTTTCGCCTCCAAATCCTACGTGTCCAGTTTCACTACTTTGTCTGTCTAAACAGATCTCACTTGTAAATGAGTCTTCTAGGCTGTATGTGACTTATCTGTTTAAATAAAGGTTGAATGAATATATACAGTATATATCAATCAATCAATCAAAAACTTTATTTCAGACACACATGATCCATACTAGTAAACAAAACAGGCAAAAAAAAAAAGATAACCCCAACAAAACACAATAAAAATAGAATGTTCATCCATTGCCATATAAATTAAGGCGCCAGTGATTCCACAAACGAGAAAAAAACATAACCGAGCTTTGTACGGGGTTGGTCAGAGTATAAATTATGTTATTTACAGAGTCTGAGAGCCTACATAAACATCTGTACATAAGTTTTCGAAGCACAGCAGCACAAGTTGGTACACTGGCATTTACAAACATCTGAATGGCACTACTCCATCGCAGCACCTTAAGCAGCATCCTCATGCCATCATTGTACGTCATACTGCTTTTTCTGTAATGCCACCACAGGTGGGCAGTATACAATGGAGTACAGTATGCTTTAAAGAGTGCAGTTTTTACAGATACTGAGCAGATAGAGAATTTCCGAAGAAGAATATTAGCTTGTACATATTGCATACAACGCTGTCTGTAAATGTCCCTATCATCAGACAGGTCAGCAGTTATGTAATGTCCCAAGTATGTCATCTCATCACTGACTTGGAGGATGCTGCCAGACAGAGTGAAGTCAGGGAAAGATAGTTTAGTGTCCTCTTTGCTCCTGACAATCAT
>NC_056505.1:29611980-29620468 GCF_014905685.2 Nematolebias whitei
TACTTTATGTTTCAGGGGTGCAGAGTTAAAATTTAGGGGTGCTTGAGCACCCCCAAACAGCAGCTAAATTCACCACTGCAGAACACACTTGTACATTTCTTACAGGGTAATCACCAGTAAACGTGACACTCCCCCTCTGTAGTTTTCAGACCAGTTTCCATTCCTCTCCTTGAATCCTGTTGTATTTTTGTCCCACCCACCAGAGATGAGAGGGGAGAACTGGAGGAGGAAACACGAGGAGAGAAGATTCAAGACAACAGACATTTATCTACATGAGAGATTATTGCTTCTGACTCCTTATCGTAGAAGAACATCAATTAAACATGATCATGTGTCTGCTGTTTATTTAATAATCTCTCAGATGAGTAATAAGTTTTTATGAGAGGCCATATATTTATTTTAAATTTAGTTTACATTGTGAGACTGTAAGATAACAAGTCACACCCCTTTTGTCATACAAGACAAGAAGACGACAAACAATATACCTGTGCTTTATTAGTTATAGCGCCTTTTTCATCATTTGGCTGCTTTCCTGGTCCATTTTAAAAATGATTAATCCCTCAAAATATTCTACAATCATATTGTGTGTGTGTTACAATGAGGAGGATGAAGGTGAAAAATCAGGCCCAAACTTTTGCACCAAAATAGAAGCCGTGAACATAAAACTAACTTTTTTTTTTTAGTTTAAATATAAACTTTAAAACACAAATCAGTACACTTTGTCAAGCATCTGCTTTGGCTGCAATTTGCAATAAAATCCATCTTTAAGAAAATCTTTTGAATGGCACTATGTGGTCCTTAATCTGCAGATTTGAAATACAAGCACTTCCTTTGCGTGAGCTTATGCACTTCTGAAGTGTGGCGGTGACACAATATTAAGCTGTATATCTTTTTTTTTTCATTCATTCTAAAAAGACTTAAATTCCTCCGTAATACTGACTGCTCGCCATACATGCCCCCCATTTTACATAGCAGATCAAAGGGCAGATTACCTCTTTTGCTCTCCGATATGGTGCACCTACTTGAACTTAAGCAGGTTGTTTCAACACAAGAGAGCACAGGCCCTGATCAAACACTGTTCCTCCGGGATCAGGGGCTTTGCTGAAGCACGAGCAGCCACCTGACATCAAACACTGCAGGCAGACTTTCACTCACTCCTGCTCTGTGTGAGGGTACAGTGCTGGTGTGCCAACTAGCTGCTTCCTCTCATTTAAAGCTTTACTAACTGCCACCTCGATCAAACACTCAATCGAGCGTGCTTAATGCAAAAAGATTTCAAATTAAAAAAAAAAAAGTAAAGCAGAATTCTCCAAATTTGTTTTAGGTTTTCTTTTCAGAGTTGCTGGTCCTTTGGGAAATTTTCCAACTCTGTCAAATATGCCTAAATACGTGTCCATTTCGCACCTAAAATAAACCCAAAAGCTGCTCAAGAACCATACGACGTGCAACATTGATTTTAATCTTTGCTTAAAGGTTGTGGTATAAACTCTTTCAAAAATAGTTGGAATATTTCTGTGTTGCCATGGAAACCAACCAGACCCAACCACAAATGCGTTGTAAGATTCTAGGCATTAAAATTTAATCTCACTTTTGTCTGCAGAAAGAAGTCTGGGCTTATTGAGAACTCTCGTTCGTTGTTGAACCTGTGTGCAAGTTAGCTCAAAACTTCAAAAACTAAGGACATGAACATTTTAATGAGCAAAATGGTTGTAAATATAAGAAATAGGAAACTGTTTTTTTTTTTTATTTCAACATTTTACTGAAGAGTCTGGACCCCTGACCATAAAACTTAAATTTTATTTAAACAATATTGATGAATAAGTTCATCTTTAAAGGTGAAATGTCCTAATGCTGTTAGTTCTGATCATAGCTGTTCTCAGGTCACTGTAATGTAAAATATAAAGATAAAATCATTTGGATAATTGATTTTAATCACCATCTTGGATTTCAACAGATCCACTTGAAACAGGTGAATTTCAGGGGTTAACACAACAGAGAGTCAGAAGTCTTTCTGTTCTCAGCTCAAAGATAAGATGTTAAGATTTTTTTGTTTTGTTTTGTTTTCAACTTGTCAAAGCCTGCCATGAAGGCGCCATTTGTTCCCCCTCTATCTGTCCTATTTCTTCTTTCCCTGGCTTCACTCTCCAGAGATTTTTGATTGCAAGCCTTTATATTTTTGCATTTACAGCTGTGCCTTTTAGTGCTTCATAGCACCTCTCCGATGTTGCCTGTCTCCAGAGATACTTCATAGAGTAGCACTATTAATCATCCCCTTAAGACATGTTTCACAGGTGGGCTTTCAGATCACTGCATGTGGCAGCTGGATATGTCTTTGCATTTTAAATCAAATGATATGACACACTTCAATATTAGAACTGTGATCTCTCTTGTCACACATGTGACACTCCTCTTATTGAAATCTGGCTAATGATCAAGCCATACAAGAGCAAACTTAAATGTCTCCGAGATGAGCCGGTGGAACTTTGTTCCTGTTTTTTTTTTTTTTTTTGTGCTTCGGCTCAGGAGTTGGTGTTTCACATTCAAGCTGCGTCGCCTCCCTGCTGCCGGCGGCGGTGGCAGGATGAAGCCTGAGGTGCGCCTCCTTGGAGGACTGTGCCCTCGTTACTCCTCAGCTTGACTTTGGGTTTCACAAAGCGAGCCCTTTGTTTACGCTGACAGGATGTGCTGGCTACTGACCTGGAAAAAGTGGCCAAGACGGGTTGTCTTGTAAGGAAGAGGGAGGCTGGTGATGTATAGTCTCCTTCTGGGACCTTTCATGGAACTGCTGTTGGAGACACCCCACAATCCGTCTCCCTGCTCGTCTTCTCCTTATTTTCTTCCTCTCATCCAGCTATCTGTCTCTGTTCCCCACGCTAGTCTACGCTCTCATCCCATCTAGTCAGTGGTGGTTTTGCATGAATCTCCTCGTGCCACGATTCCCCTACCCAGTCACTGGGGTCATTCATCATTATTGTCAAGGGGGTAATGTGTGTGGGTGGGTGCAGAGATCTATGACTTCTTCATTTGAATGAACCTCATTAGATTGACTCTTCTTTGTAAAGGATCCCTTTAGAAAATACCTCTGGCAGTTATTTAGGTGATTCTCAGATGATAGCCAATGGGACATGACGTTTCAGCCGAGCATGTTTGCTCGAACAATTGAAGAGTCTTTGAGATGCAGTCTGCTGCTTATATTTTACCTTAGCATTTTGCCCTGCTTATCTCCATTTACATAGAAATATAGTTTAGAACCTTGAGGTTGAATAATGGTGCACACACTGTCAGTACAAAGCAATCATTTAATTTAAATGGATTTTTATGGTAATTATTTCAATAAAATAACAGTTTTCTTAATAACTAAGGTGTTTAAATATTAGAATTTAGCTTAGTGTTGATTTTTTTTTTCTAAAACCTACCTTTATAAACAACAGAATTAAAAGTACTGTGTGTGCACATGCAGTGATTTCAGTTTATCTGCGACTCCCTCATTATTACCACAGTATGTTTTCCTAAATAAAGATACGTTCAACATTTACCCCAAATGCATTTCCTGCTTTCCCATTGAAGTACACCAAAGTTTGGTTTCCTTATTAAAACAGATTCTTGTCAGGGCATCTTTAATCAGCCTGGTCCCAAGGGATGATATTTTTAGCCACCTTTTTGGAGGCTAAGACTTTACCCACGCAGAGCACTAATGAGATGGAGCACAAGTGTAGGCAAGCGTTAATTAAGGCTAGTATGCAAAGAAAGAGGCAGAAGCAGCACGCCCATGGCATACATACATTAACTTTATCCCACCTTCTGCATGTTTTTTTTCCTCTCCTTGTTTTTTTTTTTTCATCTTTTTTTTCCACATAGGTTGCACAAACAACAGATGGCTCTGACGCCGACCTGTGGAAGGACGGCTTATTCAAATCCAAGGTCACTCGCTACCTCTGCTTCTCCAGGAAAACTGT
Organism: Nematolebias whitei; assembly: GCF_014905685.2. Lineage (NCBI taxonomy): Eukaryota > Metazoa > Chordata > Actinopteri > Cyprinodontiformes > Rivulidae > Nematolebias > Nematolebias whitei. The sequence continues at coordinate 29,615,937 of NC_056505.1, forward strand.
AAGCAAGCAAACTTCTCTCCTTCCCAGTGCCTTTTCCAGCAGCGTCTCATCTGCATCACATTCTCACTTTGCCAGCAGTTATTAGCCAACCTCTCTGCTACCAGAATGTCTGCATGCACTTTGCACTTTGATCTGTGAAAGTCCCACTTAAAAAGGCCAGCGTTGGCAGTGCATTTTTGAAGTTTTAAATATAATGGATTTGCATGCATATTTCACTGGAATAATACTGTAGAGAGATTTCTTTCTTTTTGTATGGCCTCCTGGGGATGTTATTTATGTTTATTCATGAAAGAGCAATGTGCTGTATTTTAACAATTCCAATTTATTCAATCAACACCATCCCTGTGGAGGCAATTGCTACCAACCAGTGATTTTTGAAATATGATGTGCATAAAACTTTAAAATATGAATATTCTTTGTTTTTCATTGCTCCTCTATAAGCAATTTTCAGTGTGGTTAGGCTATAAATATAACTCTCACTGTGAACAGCCTTAACACCTCTGTGTCTAAAATGATCTTTACGTTTCTTATAATGCAGCTGGGTCATTTTTGGACTCTTCGCCTGCCTGCAGCCACAGTTGATGTGTTTCTGCCTGGCTGTCAGCTGTTCCGTGGCCATAAATACACCTGCTTACAGCACCAGAGTTATCAACCTGTCCAACCTCTGCTCATACAGCTTACTATTGGCTGTCTATTAATTAACGTTCCCTGGATTGCAGGTGGGGGATGCAGACAGCATTGTAAACAAAACCTGAATTTTTGTTATTACTTTGCATCCCCTCAAATTTAGGACCTAATCAAGTCATTTTTTTTTTCAGTATGTCCTCTAAAAGGCAGGCAGCTTGGCTGCGACTGCCTCATGCCTGGGCACAATTTGGCCCTCAGTTTAGTATATAGCATACAAATAGCCTTTCCCCAGTCCATGTGTATTATCTTAAAATGTCTGTCCACATTGTTTTAAAGACTCTGACACAAATAAAACATGACAGAACCATCAACAAAGGCTATTTTGTCTGCCAGTCAATGGAACTCCCACTGTAATTGTCTATGACAAAAACAGATTCTGTAAAATTAGCCCCCGAATTATGTGGGGGGAGGTAAATAGTTTGTGATTTATCATACTCTAGGTTGAAGGTAGATAGCCCCTTTTGTCAGGTTGTGATGGAAAAAAAATATCTCCAGAAAAAATAAGGAGGAAACAATAAAAAAAACAAGGCTCCGTGCATTGTAATAACATTCATCCATATTCCTCCTTCCGTCAGTGTAAAACTATGAATAAAAAATGTCTCTAATGGTAATGACAGTCAAGCAACAGTAGTGGTGTAATCCAGGCTTTACGGACGAATCGAGTCACGCCTGGCTCGCCCCACTCTCCACTGCCGCTGTGTATTATTGCAATTTATTATGGCAAAAAATGAAAATGTAATGGGAGGCAGAAAGGAGTCATGCTTGAAAATGTCAACTACACAGTCTCTGATTATTTTTAACTAGTCCAATTCTGTTGATCAGACTGCCTCCTCTGTCTCCCATCATCGCGCAGCTCATCGCCAAAAGGTTGGAAATGATTACAAGTTCACAGACGCTCCTCTCGTTTTAAAACTACAGCTTTTACAGAGTAATTACTCAAGCTGTTTGCCAGCCATTCTCTTTAGATACTTCCTGAGCTTTTAGTATATCGTTGACCTTGTTATTAACTAGATTTTCTTTTCGAATTTCTCCCAAACTGGAAGGCTTTTACTGTCTCTTTGTCCTTTTAAAAATTAAATTTACACACATGGAGGATTTTCACAACTATATTACATTTCTCCTGTTTTCAGGGCCCTGAAGTTGTTGTGGATATGAAGGTGATTGACATCAAGGACCCACTACCAGAGTTCTTCACACCTGTGCAAGAAACAGAAGACACAAGTATGTGAACAGTCAATGCCAACCACAGGCCCACTCCATCGCTCTTTTTGTTTTGCTTCACTCTTCGGCCAGCTCATGTGGAGGTCCTCAGGGGCAACTTTGCTTGAGATAGTAAATGTTTTATGGGTGCAGGTTAGCTTAATTTATGGAAGACTGTGAGAATAAAATAAACATTTTGCCCTGGAGGTACAAGAGAAGGGAATCATGAGTCATTGTTTATCTCAGCTGGTGCTGGGCTTTTCTTTATGAGGGGCTTATTTATTTATGTATTTATTTGGGGAGAGGACCAGTAGATGGGGGGGTTATCTAATATTAATGAAATGCATTCCCCAATGCTTTAGTGCTTCTTGAGTGCTACGTATTTCCCCCCTCACTATCCATGCCTTGAAAATGTAATAATATTTTGGTGTGGGGAGTGAGGACAGCTTGTTTATTATTTTTATTATCATTGCATTTACACAGCACTTCCTGGTGTTGCTGGGGAAATAAATGAGCAGAGCACAGATGCAATATAGGAAAGCATAGTAATGCTTTTTTTTGCCAGAATGAAGAAAAGAGATTATGTTTTGTTTGGCTGTGTTGTAATTTAATGTTTTATTACTTTACGTGAATCCATGTTTAATGTATACTTGTGACATTATGTATGAATTTCTATCCAGAATATTGAGTTTAAATCCCTGTTGTGCATTAAAGCTTATGGAGGATTCACTTGCGTCTGTCATTTTACCTACTAAAATGATAAAAATGATAATAATGCATGTGAATTTTGTGGCTTTCCAGTGTCCAGTCAATTCCCTCTGAGCTCAGCAAGTCATCCAGAAACAAATATAAACTCATTTCTTATTCAAAACTACTGAAGACTAAATAGCAAAGTATATATGTATATACTAGGGCTGTCAATCGATAAAAAAATAAATAAAACATCAGATTAATCACACTCTGGGGCTGTGATTAATCTGATTAATCACTATGCTTAACTTTGTAAGCTTGAAATGTAAATATGCAGGCTTTTTATAAAATGTTGAAGAAGATGTTTTATTGTCTCAAACCAAACAGTTTGCCAGGTTTCATACTCAGCAAGGTTTACAGAAGTCATTTTGTTTCAAACATTAATTAATAAATGTTAACTCAAATGTCTCATTCAGTGTCATCTATGTGACCAAAACATGGAAACAGCAATGTTCCCTCTAATTTTTCATGTGTCTGTGCAAACATACAAGCTCCCTGAGCATCTGAGCATCCCTCTGCATCCTCTGTCTTCACTCCAACTACCTCCATGTCCTCTCTAACTGCATCCATATATCTCCTCTTTGGCCTTCTTTGTCTTTTTCCTGGCAGCTGCATTTCTAACATCCTTCTACCAATATACCCACTGTCCCTCTTCTGGATGTGGGCGGCTGTGGCTGAGTGGTTAGAGCAGTTGTCCTCCAATGCAAGAATCGGGGGTTCGAATCCACCAGCAGTCACATGCCGAAGTGTCCCTGGGCAGGACACGGAACTCCTTGTTGCCTCCAATGTGTGTCCCATTGGTGTTTGAATGTGATAAAACTCTGATTAGTCTCTTTAGAATGATTTGTTCAATTAACTTTGTAGAGATCTATTAGAGTGCTGTATGAATGGGTAAATGAGGCACAGATTGTAGTGTAAAGCACTTTGAGTACCTTGAAATAAGATAGAAAGGTGCTATATAAGTACAGTCCATTTACCAATTTGCATGTCCAAACTGTCTCAGTCTGGTCTCTCTAACTTTATCTCCCAGTTGTTCAACTGTGCTTTACCTCTGATGATCTCATTCCTAATCATGTCCATCCTTGTTACTCCTAAGGAGAACCTCAACAACTTCACTTCTGCTACTTCCAGTTCTTTGTCCTGTATTTTTGTCAATGCCACTGTCTCCAGACCATACATCATAGCTGGTCTCACCACTGTCTTGTAAACTTTTCCTTTGACCATCCAGATTTACACCGAGCACTACTGTTTGCTAACATTTACCATGATAAAAATGGCTACAAGTCGTGGGATTAGCTTACTTACCACCTTTGTTTGACATCATACGACCGTAAACTTCTGTGATAAATCCACAATGACAAATGTTATTCCTCGGTATGCCATGAAATATGCAGTATAAATCTTGGAAAAGCTAGAAGCCAAGCAGGTGGCTTCTAGCTACTTAACTTCTTCACACGTCAGTGCTGAAACTCCAGAAGACGCTGATTGGCTGGAATGAAAGTTTGCCTGTCATTTCACATCTTCGTAGACTTCCATTGTCGTTACACAAATCATGTGACACGAGTCGTTTTGACCGGGGGTGGGGGGGTGGGGGTTTCTTCCTCCACTCTGCACGCATTTCAGACAGGTTGTAAAGGTCGCTGCGCTCGGGCTGCTGGCCAATTCCCAACTGCGCAGCATAGATTTTCTTGTGCGCAGAGAATGTGTGAGCAGTGCACACAGTTTAGAGGGAACGCTGGTGAACAGTATAGTAATGCAATTAATCTGCAATATGTAATATTATTGCGTTAGTCTTTTTAGATTAATCACACGCGCTAACACGTTAACATTGACAGCCCAGATAGATAGATAGATAGATAGATAGATAGATAGATAGATAGATAGATAGATAGATA
>NC_056505.1:29620568-29628992 GCF_014905685.2 Nematolebias whitei
ATAGATAGATAGATAGATAGATAGATAGATAGATAGATAGATACATAGATAGATAGATAGATAGATAGATAGATAGATAGATACATAGATACATAGATAGATACATAGATACATAGATACATAGATACATAGATACATAGATACATAGATACATTATAGATATGTATGTTCAAAGCAGATGGCCGCTTGTCCTGAGCCTGGTTCTGCTGGAGGTTTCTTCCTTTTAAAATATAGTTTTTCCTTTCCACTGTTGCCATTGTGCTTGTTCAGGATAGGAGACTGCAACAAAGCCAATATTCAACTTGTCTGCTGGATTCCTTAGATAGAGAACTTTACTAATTGGCTTTTCTATGTATGTGAATGTTCCTGTAAAGTGCCCTGAGACAACTTTGTTGTGATTTGGCGCAATATAAATAAACTGAATTGAATTGAATTGAATATATAACGTGAGTGGGTAGTAGTTTCTCACAGGGATTGAATCTTGAATGTGTCTTTCAGTCAAATTTTTTTATTCGATCCTCAGAGGACACAGAACTGAATATGCACAAGTTCTTTCCTGACATATCCACATGTACTTGTACTTTGCCCATCAGAGGAAGCTGCCACGAGGAAGAAGAGGCTCTGTGTAAAAATGAGCCCTTTTGCAGCTGCTGAGACAGCTGTATATGACATCCAGATCACTACCAAGTCCAAGTACCACCTTGTTAACTACACCTGTATAGGGTGAGCCTATGTTTTACTGAAAATGAATGAAATCGGTATGTTTTGTAATTTTCATCTGCCAGTAAGTTTTTTTTGTGCTTTTTTATTTGATAGTGGAAGCCCTGATGTAGCTAAGTAACTTAATGAAATATTTGTGTATTGTTCATTTTACACAGTGAGATAAACAACATGGGAATATGGTGTCAGATGGGAGACGTTCCTCGCTGTCAGAAGTCTCAGGAGACCAGGAGTACACCTAAAACTGACATTGCACACAGCACAATAAGGTAACATCATGCTGCAAAATTCTGCAATGTAACCTTCCTCCTTGCCCTATTGTTGTTGTTTTATCGCATGCTCATTGTACTCCTAAGTCTTTGCTATTCCTTTCTACCGTATGCACAACCATGAAGACACAAGCAATTTATCACTCCTGGGCAATATGCCGTAAAGTTTGTGGCTGGACAACAAGGCAGTGAGGGTGAACTGGTGAGACAAGCTAACTAGACAGGTTGCTCCGAACAAGAACGTGAGTTCAATGAGGGCTAAACTCCTGCTATTTGTGTTGTGTCCCAGGAGGCAGAAGCAGGCCGCTCCTCTGACATGGTGACAGGGGTGTTGTACTGTGCAGACAGGGAGGAGGAGATGTGGCCCCGAGAGTTAGTGACAGCTGCAGAGGAAGGAAGGAGAGCACTGAGATCTCCAGCATGCATGAATGTGTGTGTCACTGCTCTTGCTGCTTCAGCTTCCTCTGCCTCCGGCCGCAGAGGGAAGAGAGCAAACCTTTGTACTGTGTCCAGATCAAATTCCTCAATTATTTATCTCAGTGAAGAGCTGGGGATTTCCACCGCAAATTGTATATAAACAATTTAGAGTTGTTCAGTGTGCTGTTGCTTTGGAGAGTGACGTTTGGCACAGAGCTCAGAGGTGTTTGCCAGCTTGAAGCATTCTGCATTCTGCACTCTGCATCCTGCGCTGAGCTGAGAAAAAGCCATGTAACAGCAGCGCACCATGGCAGAGGGGTGGATGCCAGGGGGTATCATCAAAACAGAGCTTCTTTTCTCATGGTCATGCTGTGAGGTGAGAACAATCAATGAGCAACTATGGATCTGAATGGATAACTGAATGGTTTTGTGAATCGGTCATATTCTTGGAAGCTGATGGTCATTTATCTTTGATGTGTTGAGGTTATGGCGTAAGCTCAGACCAATGTGCGCTTTCACAAGCCTTTGCGGTAATCCTTAGCTCTTTTGAAGCCTACTTTCAAGTTTGTGAGGCTCAGAGGTTGGAATAAATTGCACCTCGAAGCGACTCCCACCCCCGTCCTGATGCCTGCTGAGATCACAGGCTGCCGTTTTTGTATTAACATTAAAATTCACTCCACAGTCAGAAAGTCTTCTTTTGAGAGTTTTTCCATCCGTGAAGCACTGACACATAAGGACAGTGCTGTCGGCAATTTCTATTGTGGCACTTCTTTGACTGTTTATGTGTAGAAACATGTACTTTGGACATAGAACTATAATAGTTGTGTACATTTCTTAGTCATAGATTAGTTTGACATGGGGATATATAAACAGCCCTTCACCTCTCACAGAGCACTGGAGTGCATTGTGTAACGATGTAGGTTGTTTCTCACCACTGTACTTTTAATCATATTCAGCAGGAGAAAAGTCTCTCCTCCATGCCTCCTTCAGGCTATCTATAACAACTTTATGGCCTTTGGAGAGTAGCGCCTCTTAAATTTAAGTGCTCTTTATAGTCACTGGAAAAGATGTTTTAAATACAGTCAATAATGTGTAAATTTTTAATGACCCTTATAATTTTGAAAGCACAGTGATCCCTCCCTGAAATCTCAGGTTGCCTCAGGCAGAAAAGAGCCTGTTAGCGTTGTGTACAAACGTAAACCACAAATCTTCTGCCGCGCAGAGAAGCTGAGGTGTGTTGCATCATTATGGGATGCACAAGGTTCTTGCATCAAGGCAAATGTGTTTCACTCAAATTATTATTATTTTTTTCAGTAGCCCTCGAGGGGCATGGGAGTTTGCCTAATCACTCTACAAGTGTTTAGTTGACTTGGAGAAGGCATTTGATTGTGCGTGTTGAGGTGTACTGTGGGGGTTGCTCCAGGTGAAAGTTGGACTCTGCCAGGGCTGCCTGTTGTTTCCACTTTTGTTCTTAACTTTTATGGACAATAGTTGCTGGTGCAGCCAGGGGCTGAAGGGCTCCTGTTTGTTAACCTCAGGACTCTGCCTCTGCTACTTGCAGAAGATTTGGTCCAGTTGGCATCATTGTGTCGTGATCTCCAGATCTCACTGGAGCAGTTTGCAGCCGAGTGTGAAGCAGCTGGGATGAAGATCAGAACCTCAAAATCAGAGGCCATGATTCTTAGTCAGAAAAGACTGATCTGCTCTATCAGGTTGACAGTGTTGACTCAAGCTGGGGAGTTTAAGTATCTGTGGGTTTTGTTTAGGGAAGAGTGGAATGTCAGATCAACAGATGGATTGGTGGCTCTGCAGTATTACGTCCTACGCACCAGTTGGTTGTGGTGAATAGAGAGCTGAGCTGCAATCAAAGCTCTCTATTTAATGGTCGGCCTATACTCTCACCTGTGGTCATGAATTGTGGGTAGTGACAGAAAGAACAAAATTACTAATACAGGCGGTAAAAATGAGTTTTCTCAGAAGGGTAGTTGGAGATAAGGCGAAAAGTTCTGTTATCCGGAAGAATAGAATAAAGCCGCTTCTCCTCCACAACAAGAGGAGCCAGTTGATTTAGTTTTGGGCATATGTTAAAGATAAATGTAAATGCCTTTCTAGAGAAGTGTATGTCTATCTGGGAAAAGAAACCAAGGAAGACCCAGGATAGGCTGGAGGGAGAGGTCTCTCAGCTGGCCTGGGATCACCTTGGAATCCTCCCAGAAGATCTGGAAGAGGTGGCTGGGCCTGATCAAGCTGTGCTGCGACCTGACTCCAGAACAATTGAAGGCTGTAAAACTACGGATGCACGATATTGGATTTTTGGCCAATATTCGATATGTCAATATGTTAAAAATTATTTGGCCTATAACTGATACCGATATTTTTTTTTCCTAGACCTACTTACAGAGACTACATAGCTTTCTCTGCTGTGGAATTAAAATACTACATTATTCTGAATGGTCTTTGTCAGTTTGTCCTGCTACCAAATATAGATGCCAAAAAGGGGGCTGAAAATGATGTAACACTTCAACTTGGATTATGTTTCCATCCATCCATCCATCATCTTTACCCGCTTATTCCATTTTGGGTCACGGGTGTCGCTGGTGCCCATGTCCAGCAATCACTGTGCGAGGGGCGGGGTACACCCTGGACGGGTCGCAAGTCCATCACAGGGCCACATGGAGACAAACGAGACAAACAACCATTCACTCTCTCACTCACACCTAGGGACAATTTAGAGTTACCAATCAGCCTAACATGCATGTTTTTGGACTGTGGGAGGAAACCGGAGTACCTGGAGAAAACCCACGCATGCACGGAGAGAACATGCAAACTCCACTCAGAAAGGTCCCTAGGTTTGAACCAGGGACCTGCTCGCTGAGAGGCAGCAGCTCTACCAGTTGCGCCACCGTGCTGCCCGGATTATGTTTAATGTCAAATTTATTCATGACATTTACTCTCTCTAACACAATGACAACACTCAAAGAGTCGTACAAAAACACCACCTTTTATATCGGTGAGTTATTTTGATGGAATGGCTGATGTCCGATATTTAACTTTATCGCTAATATCGACCGATACCATGCCGATAATATTGTGCATCCCTACTGTAAAACAGTAGCAATTTTGAGAAAAAAAAGTTGTATTAACTTTTGAATTCAGCTTTCTCTTAGCCTTGTCAATGTGTCACTTAAACATTATCTTTTTGCTTTAAGTACTTTGTAGTAATGATGATGACTTTGAATTGTTTCTATTTTTAATTGTCGGTTGTCATGAAAAGAACTGATAGTGAGATTATTACCAAAACGTATTTAGAGAGTTGCTCATACTGTTATTACTTACAGTTTCAGACAATGTACATAAATTCTGGACTTATTTGAAATATCACCACTGAAACCAACAAAAATATAGAAAATACATAAAGGATTTAGTGCTGCAACTAAATGTAGGTTTTCTGAATCTGCTAAGATTCTACATTATTAAGTTGTTCATTTAATATGAAATCATCAAAACGCCTGAAAAATTAGACCAAAAGTCTGCTATTCTTTTTGTGACCTTTTTAATTGTTTGGTTTTGTGTGTATAAAAAAGAAAGTGTTAAAAAAAAGGTGGAAAATGTGTGAAAAACTGACATTTGTATTTGTTAAAGAAATTAATAAGAAAAAATGTGTGTAAAAAAATCTAACATTAAGTTAAAAATGAAATTGGACATTTACATTTCACTATTAACCTTAAAATCCTATAATACATTTTATTTAAGGAGCTTGATAAATACCTTTTGTTCCAGTTTTAATTTTGCCTGCACAGTCAAAGTAAAAAAAAAGTATGTTTGCAAATCTAATGGTTGTAAATGTTTTTTTTTTTTAATTGCGATTTCTTTACTTCAGATGAAAAGGGGGAGCACACATGACCCAGAGGTGCAGCATTGTTTCTGCTCTGTGTGTGAAACATGTCTTTATCAAGTTTGTCTACCACACTTTTAAACTGTGAAAGTGATCCTTTTTATTCATAGCTGCATCTTTATGTCAACCACTTTAGCTTGTTCTTTGTCAAGACAGACCGTATCAGCCACTCCTCGTCTTCATAATGTAAAAAAGCTGCTCCGTTCGGTAAGCTTTTTAATGTATCCTGTAAAGTATCTTCCCCCCCTGCCTCCTCCTGACCAGCGCTGCCATTTGTTCTCCTGATAAAACTGTCATTGCTGAAGCTGATATCTGACCTCTACGGTGACTGCCGGCATAAATTAGCCTTGTCCTAATATTGCAATTTCTTTCGCTTCACTCAAAATCAAGGTTTTTGACATTTCTCTTAGAATAATAGGCCATTGTACACACGGGCACTTTTTAAATCAAACTGTACAGTGATAAAAATGTCAAGGCTAAGGGTTTTTTTTCTTTGCATAGCTGGCGTTTTTGCATGAAGTCTAGGGTGTCATCAGTGTCAGAAATGGCATTCATATCAATACTTTCAGAATTGCAGTCGTCTACCTGTGACACTCCACACATTGGTGAAGCTCTGCTGGAGTATTGTATCAGCTTTCATTGCACGCTGGTTAACCAAGACTTCCCACTGAACACGACTCTTGAGAGAAAGAGACACGGTGACTGTCAGTGTGTCACATGACAGATCTTTGGTGTGAAGCCTTGAAGAACAATCCTTCCCGCCTCAATCTCGCTCATTACTTTGTGTTCAGAAAAAGTTGCAAGAAGCGACGTTGATCAAGCGGAGGGATGCCAGGAATGATTGAATGATCAGGTGAGATCAGATGGGTGCTGACTACATTCAGTGATTTGCCACCAAATTCAGAGAGATCCTCTCGCCGGCAGCTGACACTGAGCTTAAAGGAGGATAATGATGGGTGAGAAAGCTGCTCCCACAAAGCAGCACCACTGGCACATAGAGGAAGGTGTGGGGATGTTGTCACAGGGAAGGCTGGATGTGTGTCAAAACAGCAGGAGCTTCCAGCTCGGGCTCTTCGCTCCGTAATATTAGTCTCATTCTCATCTTACCTCCACTGCACTGCTTGTCTGTGCCTGCAGTCTCTTTGACGTATGCCGCTTGTGCTTTTCATATTTTTATTTTTAAGTAGACAACTCTTTTCTTCATATTAGATGAAACAAGAAAAACAAATGCCTCGCAAAGCACATTTGTACAAATTGTGGTTCATGTCATAAAAGTAATCTTTTGTTTTGGGGGTTGCTTTGCCACACTAATTAGATTTTCACCTGCAGATTTCATGGGAACGTAATACTTTTTATCCGCACTGTAATTGCGTAAATATTTCAGGCCCTGTTCCCAGTTTTACTCTAATTTGATGAGGAACTTCACCATAATTGAATATTCAAATTAGGAATATGTGTCAATATGGCTCTCCTTGCCTGGAACGAGGATTAATTGTTTTCAAAACTCCAGTGGCCGACGTAATATGGGCCCCAACACTGCTGTTGATTAGCAAATGCACTTGCCATGTTTTTGTTTTAAGAATTAGTTGTCTAATTGATTTGCCATATGCTACTCTCTCCAATGCACCTAAAATTGTATTTAGAAATCAGCAATTTGGATTGAGACAGGTTTTTTTTGTGTGTTGTTGTTGTTTTTCAGACAGATGGGAACGTCAGCCCAGGAGGCTGCCTGTGGGAAAGCTTTTCAGGAGCAAATTTGTTGAGTTTTGCACCCGGTTTTTAGGGAGTTGAAGTATCACTTTCACCTTTTCACACACAAATAACCAACCTTAAAGCTGCACTGTCTGCTTCCTTTGTTTATTCTGAATATAACAATACAGGCACGCTGTTGAAGCCTTAAAAGACGCCACAACCATTTGGTTGTACTTTATCTGCCCACGTGTTGTCATTGTGCATTTGAAAGGCGTGTACTTTTTCTTTCTTCAGCAATGGAATCAACCTTTGCAAAGGTAAAAGAAGTCTACGCTGAATGTGGCAGTCGGTCCCACAAGATTGATGCCAACCTTTTAAAAATTCACCATTGGCCTGGATTTAACATGGCCAAATGCTGATGTAAATGAGGTGGAGAAAAGTCGACCCTTTCATTGCGAATAAATCTGAGTTGCAGGCTTCATCTCATAAATACCACAGCCTGTCACAGTTCTTGTTTTATTGCTGTTGATGGAAATTATTGTGTTTATTTATCTCACCCAAAGAGACAAAGCTTGGAACGTCACAACTCAAATGCAGCGTTTCAGGGGTTTAACCTGGTTTTAAGCTTCGTTGGTGGGGGAATATTTTATTTTACTACCTCTTAAAGCAGAGTGGCTGTGTTTGTTCATAAACAGAATAAACACAGATTATGATCCACCAAAACTACATTATTTGGAACTTCACACCTGCTACATATAGAATATGTTGGTACCACTTTAAAATAAGGCTCCCCTTATAGATGACTAATAAATAGCTCATAGATACATTATAAATTCCTCTATAAGCACTTTATAAATCATTAATAACTGCTTATTATGCATTAATTGAGGGTGACGGAGAGACAAAACTGACCAGTTTCTTGCCAAACAGTGAGCCAAATCTGCCACCTATATATTTCATCTAAAGTTGTTATATTAAACATTTCAGACTAAGTTACTACCTTGTAAGCACAATAAGCATTTTTAAACCTATTTCTTTAGCATATAATATTGTACTTTATCACTGTTTTATAAGTATCTACAGCTAATTTTGTATCCTAAAAACAATTTGGTTTATATCTAAAAAAGTTCAATCTGGTCCTCTGGACATTCAAAAAAACAAAACAAAGCAAATCAACAAAAAAATGTAGAAACGTTTCGTCTCTCATCCGAGAGACTTCTTCAGTCTGAGGAGCTGTTTTCAGCTCAGTCTCTTAAATAGCACCTTCTCAGAGTGGATCAACCAGTTTTGCTGCTGACAACCAAAACCAGCTGATCACATGCTCAAGAAGGACCATCAGCCTAAAAATGGATCATTAGCACACTGATGGCTGTTTACTGTTCACAGAGGGCTGAGTGATACTAGCAATCACAGCATTGTAAGAGGGGGACA
>NC_056505.1:29638992-29641411 GCF_014905685.2 Nematolebias whitei
ATAGATAGATAGATAGATAGATAGATAGATAGATAGATAGATTCTTTTTTTTTTGATAAATCTGAGATGTCTAGCAGGCCCTGCCTCTAGTGCAAAACTATAAACAAATTCTTTTACTGGATCTTTTGCACAGATTTCTGAGCACTCGCAACACTTTTAAACTTGTTTACATTTTTGAACATTTAGATGAAATGAAATTAATATTTTAGCATAAACTAACCGACTTGCTGTCAGGAGAATTGCACCAGAACGTTGCACAAACTTCAGGGAGACTGAGGAAATAAGCAGCGCACAGCCAGCAGAGACAAATAAAAATAGCTTTTCAGAAACCCTCAACATCATTTTGGCATAAAGTCTGTTTTAGTATCGATGTAATACGCTTTTCTGAATGTTAATTAACTTCCAAGTAAACATTTAAATAATTCAAAAGTTACACTTCCGCTTTTGCAAGAACGATTTTTAATGTATTGGAAAAGATTTTTTTTTTCTATACTCATCTGTCTGGAGGGCTTCAAAAAGTAGGAAAAAGATAAAAGAAAAAGAATGGGTTTCACAGAGTCATAGTCATTAAAAGAATCTGAAAATAGCAACTCACTATCATCTGTTCTCATAGCACGGGTCAGGAGCTCTGACACCTCCAAAATTCCTCCTGTCAGGGTAGGGGGGCCATTTGTATTCTCTCTCATTAGGCAATTTGACTAATGACCTGCCGCGGCTGCAGAGCTACTGAGGGACCCAGAGCCTCGCGCCCTCTCTCTTGCAACAGCCTGAACACACACCCTCCATTGGAATGGCACAGATGGCATGCCCGGGCGACAAAATAAACTACAATATGTCTCCGAGATGCTGTCAGGCCTGGGCACTATTTCTCATGTCAGAGTGGGACTAAGGGCTGTGAGTGGGCATAGGGGTCCTCCTCCAGCTCTCTGTTCATCTTCTCACCATTATCTACACTGCTGACAGAGAGAGAGGGGTCTGCAACTAGAATAGCATTTATGTGGTCTGCATAAGGAATCCAGCTCAAATTGAGAGTCCCATCGACATGGAAGGTGTCTAGCCTTGGGATGTGTCAAAGACAGCAGCTTCCACATTGAGCTTCAGTCTTTTTCAGGTTGTTTTGTGTGTGTGTTATTTTATGCCACATAATAAAGGTGTTCATTTGCACGTGCATATTATTGCCCTCACTTTGACTTTCTCACTTAATTCAGGAGTGAAACAGATTCACCCAAGTAATCACACCAGACAGAGATCAATGCAGTTCTGCAGAATTAGTGAAGTGGAAAATAAAAGTTCATCAACATTCCTAAAGTGCTACTCTTGAGTTGTGGTTCAGGTAATATGGGGTATGCGCGATCACCCACGCATATTTTTCCATCAGTCAGCGACGGAGCACAACTCGGTGTGCTTTATGTGTTTGTGTGTGAGCGAGTGTGAGTGTGGTGGTGCTTGCACCGTCCGTAGTTGTGTCTGTTGGAGTGGTGGAAATGTATTGTGTAGTGTTGCTGAAGTCCTGGGTGACAGTGCATCCAACAATGGAAGAGTGAGGGATTAGTGCTCAGCCCAGCGTACGAGAGAGCCCTTCCCGCCCTGAAACAGCTATTCATCTGTGCCCAGGGGCTGGAGATGACAATGCAGCCATTGCTCATTGCATCTGACGGAGCCATTAATAAGGCAATGATCCACACGGGGCCCGTGCTGACTTCGTTCTTTACACTACAATCACTCAAGCCACAGGGTCCTCCTTACTTAACACCACCTCTGCGCTCACAGCCATCATCATCACCATCATCATCATAGTGACTGTACCAAAAGTCCTGCCAGATGTTTTTGTATCCACTGCACTCGCATTCCCCAAATAACTGCACACCTCCCCATGCTGGAATACACACGTGAGTTAATGGAGTGTAGCCTGGCCATTTGAGCAGCTTAGACATGTTTCATACTGGGATTCCTGCTCAGAAGATTGGATTTACATTCTTTTTGCCCTTTGCACCTTCAGATTACTTTACAGTACAGCATCCATTTCTTACCACCAAGTCATCTCCTGTGCCTCTCCATTTGTCTGGATGTAAGATAGGCTCTCTAGTATAGATGGTTGAGGAATACAAAGTGAGATCTGGTTTTAAATGTAATCCTTGAGCAATAAAGAAACTCTCTGGCCTTCAGCTCTCTGCATTCATCTGTCCACGCTGTGCAGATCCATCAGCAGCCACAATCTCCACTCTTCATTCCTGGTTATTGATTTAAATGTGTTCTCCCTGCATACCCCTGCCCGGCGTTGCTGCTGCCAGCAACAGAGTACTTCCTGTTTGTGCACTTTGTGCTATGAGCCTAAACAAGCCGTTACACTAGTTGTCTTCGTTACACTAGTTGTCTTTGTTACACTAGTGGTCTTTGTTTCACTAGTTGTCTTTGTTAC
>NC_056505.1:29641421-29651610 GCF_014905685.2 Nematolebias whitei
CTAGTTGTCTTTGTTACACTAGTGGTCTTTGTTACACTAGTTGTCTTCGTTACACTAGTTGTCTTGGCTGTCTCTTCACAACAAATTAAAATCACACATTGAAGGTTGCTCTGGTGCAATAGATCTGACTTTTAAAACAATATTTCTGGGGACCTTAAGTAACAACATTATCTTTAATCTGATTGGTGTCTCCACTTTGATGCAGACTGAAATATCTTAAACCAGCATGGCACCAAGCTGCAGCTGTTGGAGACAAGTTGACGACTCAAAATTGCATGAAATTGGTGCATTTTTATTTGTAAACTCAATTTTTAGTGTTTGCGACAAAGTGATTAGTGAGCTGTGTGGCAGTGTTTGGCATTACTTGAGTTTTGACAATGAACACCTGTTTTTGTGTGCACAGCTTGCATCGCTTTATTCTATCCCATATGCATTATTTTGTTGCCCACCTCCTCCCACATTGTACCTGCCAAAACCCACTATGTACCCACTTGGGATGTTTTCTGTCATAAGAACTCATTCAATTCAAAATTTTAGCAACAACTTTGTGCACCACTGCAGCCCTGCAAATGTTATGAGACATTTTGGAAAACCCCTTGCTGTTCACCAGCTGGTTTCCAACAGTCTCAGCCCAGTAAGACAGTGGTTTGAACAATTAGATGTCTTTCCATTAAACTGAGCTCAGATTTTATTGACAAATCATTTTGATTTTGGTTACTCGGTGCCTTTTTACCTCAACTTTGGCTGCTGGTAAAATCAACATTTCAGGTGTTTGCTGAAAAAACAATAATAAAAATAAAATATTGGGTTCTTGCTTTTTGGATCCATTATGAAAAATTCCATATTTATATAAATACTAATAAAAAAGTTTAATTTAGTAATTAGATTAACAAAACCATCCAGTGTCGTGTTGTGTGAGATCCTCACATAAATCATAAAAACAATTTAATCCCAATGAGGAAAACATTTCTGGCACATCTCTTTTCTACAGAGCTATTTTGATACTTTAGTTTTCTGTCAAGACCTGAGGTTTCTGTAAATACATCATAATATAAATGTATTGAATGTGATTCTTCCCTGAGTGTTAGAAGAGTAGAGATATTTAGGTATTTTATCTGAGTCAAACTAAAACTAAATTAGAACAAGATGACCACCAACAGATACAATGACAGGCTGTTCATGACATCAGAACATGACTCATCATCGATCAGGTGATCTTCTCTGCAGGTGACCTTTGTTTTCTTCATCTTCTCTTTATGAAAAACTAAATAAAACAAGAACTTGGATTTTCAAATCATTATGTGTTTTGCCTGATAATTCATCAACTTGTAAGCATGACACAACTATTAATTCCAATAACAAATGTTTTTACCAAATAAATAAATAAAGGGTTGTGTCTTTTTTTGACAAAAAGGATGTGACATGAAGCTGCTCTGCTTAACTTTATGTTGATATTTGAAGATCTGACTGAAATATTTATTTAATTGAACCTTTTTATGGTAAATATACGATACATGTAGTTTCATCTAAAAAATATTGAAAATTTAAAAACTAAAATAGCTTGTTGTTTTTGTATTAATGCCATCTAAGCAAACAGAACAGCATTCAGCTCAATGCATGTCTGCACAATTTTAAAAATTGTACAAAAGGTGAATCAAAGCAAAGAAGCTTTGTCTTTGGCCCCTAAGAAGACTGATTACAAAGATCATTTTGCACAAACTTTAATCATACATGCTAAACTATGGATCTATGTAATAACCTGGAAAAAAAAAAGCTACTTGAATAAGTGTCAGGAAAAATTTTATCATTTCAAACTTTCACATGCGAAGGCGAACAAGAAAGACCTGAAGGATTGCCAGCTCCCAAACGATGACTCATGAAAAGCACCAGCTTGCTTTTATGAGTTCCTCTTCCTGTGCCAGCGGTCTGATGGACTGTGGGCTAAAGAGAATCCGTTTGAAACCGGGCCCCCTGATAGTTGGAGCTCTTGTCAAAGCCGGCACCGGCAAAGTTTTGTCACTCCAGGATTGGGAGTTCTTACAATGAAGCCGAGCAGCTGCAGTTTTCCCTTCAGCTTGGAAACGTGAGGCTTTGTGCTTCTTGTCACCCTGTGTTAATTTGGGCCCTAATGTATTTTATAAACAAAGGGCTGCTCTCTAGCCTGACAGTCGTGACACCTTGATTCCAGTGCAGGATGCATGCAGGACGGGGTTACACCATTAATAATCAACTGGCAGCCATCACACCGTTTTAACCACGATCATTATGATAAAGGGCATACACTTAATTACAGGCCTGCTTAATTATAGCTCTGTTGAAGCTCGTTTGTTTGGTCAAATGCTAATTATACTACCACGCTCCTGGCAAGTCCTCATTTCAATCCACTTTTTCCTGGCTGAACAGTGTGGCTTATTTTCATGCAAATTTGATATCTCGTGAATGTTTTGTCTCTCGTCTCTGCGCTTTTCTTGTGCGTATAATGCGAGTGTGTCTTTGTTTCAGAGGTGAACATCTCTCAGACAAGACGGAATCGGGAATAATCAAGAGTAATTAAACTGGAAGAGGGCTGGGAAAGGGCTGGGCTGGAGGAGAGAGTGGAGGTGCTCAGATACAGTGGAGAATTAAAAAAAAAAGCCTTTCATCTTCTCCCAGTAGACAGAGGGAGGGGAATGGTTGGGGTGGCAGGGGATGTTGATAGCTTTGCTGTTTTTATAATTCCACATTTAGTTCTGTGCAAATAATCGAGACCAAGAATAGAGATTAAAATGTTTTTGTTTAAACTTCTTTTTGTCTTATGTTTTGCAGCTCTGGATGATGTGCCGTTCGTAGTCTCTGAGAAGTTTTATGAAAAGCCCCAAGAGGTAAAAGCTGTTTTTGTTGTTGTTGTTGGATGGAACAGATGATAATGATAGTTCTGTCTTCAGGTGAAGACCACTTCTTTCTTCCTCCTTTCTTTCCTTCCTCTTTTTCTTTCCTTGCCTTCCTTCCAGACTGAGTGATGAATGTGTGCAGTCAGGCAGAGCTGGCTCAATGCAGTCCACTGGGCTGGCTGGCAGTGGTTGTCACTATAGCCCCATTCATATTGACACAGAGAGGGAAAGGATTAAAGATTTTAAGCATGCTTACTTAGCCATGAGCCTAACCGCCATGTTTCATGTTTTTTTTTTTTTTTTTTTTCCCTTCCTCCTTCTTCTTCCTCTCCCTCCTCCTCTCCCTGCTTTTGATTTCAGATGCAGCAAGTCAATTTAATGGGCATTACGATCAAATCCCTGGCAGAGATCGAGGAGGAAGTGAGTAGAGGCTGCAACGCTCGACTGCCGCCAATGCCGCTGGCCCAGAATGCAAAGCAAACGGTCTTGGGGTTGTAATTAAGTGTCTGAGACAGCGAGGCCCTGTTGGCTCCACTAAGCCCCAATTGAATAAAAGCATGGCCATGCTAGGCAGCCATTCTCCCTTAAAAGCTTCGCCTCCCCCTCCTGAATTATTGACTTTTATTCCTTAATTCTTCCCTGCAACAGCTCAATCTACCATCTCCCCCGGTGCTCTAAATCTTAAAGAGCCTTTCTGGTCAGTTTCTACATGTGTAACTTTCTTTGAATCTTCCAATCAGCCTCCAAGTTTAAAGCAAGCGATGCATTGTAGGCTGGATGAAAAACACTACAACGTTCTCCACATTTCTGATGAAACACTGTAGCCTACAGGCATGTGTAGGGAAAAAAATTGTCTGTGCGCAACTCTTGTGTTTGTGCGAACAAGAGAGAGGAAGAGTGTGTCTTTGTCTAGGTGTGTGTGTGTGTGTGTGTGTGTATGCTTTAAAGAGAGTGACAACCCCCCTTCTCTCTCATTAGCACGGTATCTTGGTATCAGAACTGCCAGGAAGTGACAGAGCACTGTAAAAGAACAGGTGCTGTTGGGTTTGAGATGTGTTACAGAGCAAACAGTCCCTCATCAAACCGGGTGTCTGTTCTGCACTCTGCCTCTGTCTTCTGTCACACACTATCCAAATCACAGAGTCGCCATCTTGTCATATGGTCATCTGAATGAAGCTCATTGTCGGCGCAGGTATTAATGGCACATACGTGTGCACGTGTGTGTGTCCAGAGTGGAGACAGGCTGACTGCTCATCCTGTATGTTCTTGTCTTTTATTTCTTCCTACTCTCTTCTCCACTCTTGCTTTCTCTCCTCCTCCTCCTCCTCCTCCTCCTGCTGCTGCCTTTTCTTCTCTCGGAGAGTGTGATTAGCAGGAGGACACATGGTGAGCTGAGCCGGGGAAGAGAAGGGAAGGGCATGAGAAATCATTAATTACAGTGGCGCTGGAGCTGATGAAGTAAATGTGAGATAGTGTAACACACAGGATTTAGTGAAGTGGACGACAGCACAAGATTAATGGTGGGGCCAGGCTGATGAGGATAAGTCACAGCTTAGCTTGATAATTAGTTTCCATGTGGAAACATCCCTCACCATTGTGTTATTTTTACTTCTCTCCTCCTATTATTGCACCACGATGAGATGTGCACAACAACGGGCAGTGATTTTGTGGAAAACAAGCTTGAAATGGACTTCACCCTTTCTTATTTTCCTGTTTTATACTTGCATGTAGCGCAACGAAGGCATCTTGATTCAGAAAACAAGGGCCTGCCTTGTTATCTCCTCCTGTTGTCCAGGAGAGGTCACTGTCCGAGCTCTACTGCTACGAGTTGTTGTTTCTGCTCTGCAAAACCTCTGCGCTAATTCCACTCGGCTTATTTTCATTATAGAAACATGGATTAATGAAAGAGATGTACTTTCTGGAATTCTCCATATGCACATGTAATTGAGGAAAACTGTTGTAATCACAGCCACAGTTGCAGATAAGACCATTTCCTAACAGGCATCACTTAAGCCATGTCTGATATGATGTTGGTTCCAGCAATTAGGCATTCTTTTCATTTCCCAAATGACTCGCAAAACTTGCGGATATTATAATTGCTTTTAGCCACGCATATCTAATTTGTGTCTTTTTAAGTGTTAATTAGTAAGCGATTTAAAGTGACATCTTTATGTAGTTTGCTCTGCGGAGAAATGTTGTTGGCGTCTGGCTAATGATTTTTAGAGAGCGTGGAAGGAGCGTGCGTGTGCGCACACATGACAAGGCTTTCATTAGCCCCTGTATACGATTGGTTCTTAGAGCTTGTGCGAGCTCTCCGCCTGCTTCTGTGTGTGTGTGTGAATGGAGGGACAGTAGTGTACAGGGGAGTGTGAGAGGGAGAGCTCCAAATAGAGGTGGAATTAATGAAGACAACATGTCACATATTTTTGGCAGTGGAGCAGGGACAGGAAATGAAGCTCAGCTCATCTGGGTGACTGCCGCCCATGTTCTGGTGTGTCACTGTCCTGTCAGCCTGTGTGTAAAACTGGCAGACATTGATACATGCTCTCCCTGATAACACCCCATTCCCCCATCCATCATCCACACACACATTTGCACACAAACACACACACACAGGTATATTTATTTACTGTGCGAGATGCGGAGCCTGATTTTTGTGTGGAGGGGGCTGAGTTCTTTCACAAATAATAGGCTTGTGATGTGTGACAGTTTGGGTAACTCGCAGCTTCGCCACAAGTAGATGAAGGCCGCTTTTTTCTTCCCATGGAAAGCCACCAATTTGAAATTTTCAGCTATGGAGGAGGCTTTTTTGGGGGGGAAGAGTTGAAAACTTCCTTCACTGATCGTACAGCATCACCTAGTGCTTTAGGACAGTAGTACAACTGATGAACTTTGAGCCCTGCTGCTGGCTGCAATGGGAAATAATCAACCAGTGGTAGAGTTTGCTATGAAATTACTCAGAGCAATTTTACTTCTTTTATCCAATCAATACAAACAGATTTCTATACAACTTGTGCAACCCAAAGAGTGTTTTAAAGGACAAAAAAAAAAAAGGATTAGAAACAATAACCATCCTCTGCTGTCACTTTATGAGGGGCGGCTGTGGCTGAGTGGTTAGAGCAGTCGTCCTCCAATACAAGAGTTGGGGGTTCGAATCCACCAGCTGCCGAAGTGTCCCTGGGCAAGACACTGAACCCCTCATAGCCTCAATGTGTGTCCCATTGGTGTTTGAATGTGATAAAGCTCTGGTTAGTCTCTTTAGAATGATTTGTTCAATTAGCTTTGTAGAGATCTAGTAGAGTGCTGTATGAATGGGTAAATGAGGCACAGATTGTAATGTAAAGAGCTTTGAGTATCTTGAAATAAGGTAGAAAGGCGCTATATAAGTACAGTCCATTTACCATTTATTGCATCAACACAATTAGCCACTTCTGCTCACGTAGATATTTTAAAAATATAAACTTTAGCACAAAGCTGCTCCCAAATCTGATCATAACAACTAACATCCACCAGATACACATTATACGCATTATACGCATTATACAGATTATACGCATTATACACATTATACTCATTATACACATACGCATTATACACATTTTACACATTATACACATACTTATACACATTATACGCATTATACGCATTATTTGCATTATACGCATTATATGCATTATACACATTATACGCATTATACGCATTATGCACATTATACACATTATACACATTATACTCATTATACTCATCATACGCATTATACGCATTATACGCATTATGCACATTATACGCATTATACGCATACGCATTATACGCATTATACACATTATACGCATTATACGCATTATACACATTATACACATTATACGCATTATACGCATTATACACATTGCACACATTATACGCATTATACACATTATACACATTATACACATACTCATACGCATTATATGCATTATACGCATTATACGCCTTATACGCATTATATGCATTATACGCATTATATGCATTATACACATTATACGCATTATATGCATTATACACATTATACGCATTATAGGCTTTATGCAAATTATACACATAATACACATTATGTGCATTATACGCATTATGCACATTATACACATTATACACATTATACACATAAGCATTATACACATATGCATTATACGCATTATACACATGATACGCATTATATGCATTATACACATTCTACGCATTATACGCATTATGCACATTATACACATACACATTATACGCATTATACACATTATACGCATTATATGCATTATACACATTCTACGCATTCTACACATTATACACATTGTACACATTATGCACATTGTACACATTATGCACATTATGCGCATTATACCCATATGCATTATATGCATTATACACATTGTACGCATTATATGCATTATACACATTATATGCATTATACACATTGTACACATTATATGCATTATACGCATTATACACATTATATGCATTTTACGAATTATACACATTATATGCATTATATGCATTATATGCATTATGCACATTATACGCATTATACACATACGCATTATACGCATTATACGCATTATACGCATTATACACATTATACACATTATACACATTATATACCCAAACTGAAATGTTTCACTGTGGTTCCTGACTTTAAAGCTCTTTGGAAAACTTTTTCTTACAATTTTTTAATATCAGTGCAGTTTCATGGATTTTATCACGTTCTCAGTTTGAATTAGTTTGTCCTGGGAGCCAATAAAGTTTCAAATTTGTGTTGGATTAGCTTAATAACTTTATTAACTTTGATTAATTGGATAACTTTTGTTCTCTTAAAACTGTTACAGGATGTTATTTCAAAGTTTGAGTTTACGCTCACATCGTCTGCACCAAAGTCGTTAGGACAATAATTTACAGCCAGATGTTACAACGCAAAGTAACTAATTATTACACAGATGGAATAAGTTTTTTTTTATTAGTTTATTTTAAATGCCCATCCAAAGTATTACACCTTCAAAGAAATGTTTTAAGTTTTATTATATAAATTATAGAATGTAAAATAAACAACTTCTACAGTGCCAAGATTAAGAACAAGACAACAATATAATGTAAAATAAAACCCATATTCTACAGAAATGTTAAAAAGAATCACTTGTTTCTGTTACTTTAACATAGTTTGCTTGTAGATTTTTTTCTTATTAGTAGTAGCCAAAATAATCTATCACATTAGCTTTAGCATCTAGCTTTTAGTCCTGCCCAGTGACCTAACGTTTAGTTGAACTAACCAGATTTATGGCGTTATTAATGGACATGCCCAGACTGGCCCACAGGAGGGCAGTGCTTCTATACATTTAATGCTCTGGGGTTCCTGCTGCAGTTTTAGTGAATATTATTAAATTACATTTTCATTAATGGGTAATTTGCTTCAGGTCCAAATCAGTGCAAATGAAGTTTCTTTAGATGAATGGGTGTTTTTTCTGCTTGTGTTTGTGTAGTTAATGTTTGAGGATTTTGTTTTGACTGCATATTCTCATGAATCAGAGTGTTTACATCCTCCTCTTGTTCTCCCTACAGTTTTACTACAACTTTGGCACAGAGCGAAGCATCGTTCAGTAACCCTCCACCCTTCTGCAGTCAACGGAGGTCGTTTGGGGTCAAACCAAAGAAATGTTTGGGAAATATTGCACCATTTATGTAATTTAATTTTAAACGTTTGAGAGCTGCACTAATAAAATTAACTTTATTTAAATGTATTGAAACATCTGTGGCGATAAATGTTTAAGCTCGTAGAAAAACGTGGCGCTCTTCTCAGAACGAATCGAAACTATTTGGATTTCCAAACTTGGGTTGTGTTGGGTGTGACTCACGTTCCTGCTGCTGCTAAAAAGCACAAACACGTCCGTCTGATGTTCTTTTCCAGAAGAAGCATCTTTCCTTCAGAAAGTTCATGATGAGCAGCGAGAAGGAGCAGCAGCGCTTTGAGACGAGGGAGTTTATACCCCCGACACCCCCCCCCCACCACCACCACCACCACCAACAGTTACTGCTCCACTGAGTCAGCTCTTTAAGAGTGAGACTACGTGAAGTTTCAGCTGCGAAGAACATTTATCCAATTAGACGCAGATAAACTGGAGGACATTTATTTTAAAAATAACGAGGACTTCTTTTACCTTTATGGAGTGAGGCCAAGTTGGAGAAATGTTTGCATATTCAAAATAATCCTCAGTACTTTCTAAAGTAAACAGCTTGCTGCACAGTTACTATAGGCTGAATTTATACTTTTGTACCAATAAAATAAAAATGAAATCACAAACTTTTTATTGTTTATGTTTCATTTGCAAAAGCGAGAATCTATCAGACACATGAACCGTTATTAATTAAACCCTCTTCCTGCTAAATTTGTAAACTAACATGGCTAGAATTTTTATTTTTGAACTTCTGACTTAAACTTCTGGGTGTTTTTGATATTCGCAGGTGTTTAGCGAAGGTGTTCTTTTGTTCTGCTGTAAAAAATGAGAGCAGATGAGGATTTGTGTGCAGAGGAGCAGCTCCGTCATGAAGGTGATGTCCTGAAACACACGACAGGCTCAGCGGGCCTCCTCCCTGCGCTGTTGCACGTGTACAGAGACATAAATACTGTGTTCCCCTGTAAACTGTACAGGGACAATAATAACCTGGGAAAACTCTTCATTTGCTCTTATTCTTTTAAATAGTGTCTGTTCCAAGACATTTGTTCTTTTTGTTTTTCCTAAACTGATGAATCAGTCTTGATGATGGTTTCTTAAGATCTTTGTTTTAGGTTACAGTTTAATTCTGCATTGTGCATTATTTTTATTTTTAGATGTGAAGACTAAATTATAGAAGTACTACTAAGCATATGTTATCCAGAGCCGGCTGTAGAATAATCCTGGTTATTCCATTAAGATTGCCGCAACCATCTGTGGTTCAAGTAAAGGAGATCTGGCCTAAAAATGTTTGCTGCAAAACTCAGATGCTGCAAATTAAAAAATTATTAGGACTCACCCCGCTGCTCGTTTCGGCCTCTTGGTGAAAACTTGAGAAAAGTAAACCAGTCAGGTATGTTTTTAAAGAAAAACTGTACCGTGCAGAGCTCTGTGAGAGTTTCTGGGACGAGACATCAGCTAAAGGCTGCTGTTAGCGCCGCAGGTCAGATGTGAGTGTTGGGAAAAACTAATCACCAGTTTTATTGCAACAGAAACTGAAGAGGCAAACCCTCCATGGGTAAAAGAAAAGTTAGTTTACACAAACAAGTTAGAACACTTTTTTAATATACATATATATATATATACATA
>NC_056505.1:29651710-29652070 GCF_014905685.2 Nematolebias whitei
TTAAGACTCGTTTTTTGTATATTTAAGCAATAAAAACAACATGTAAGGCTGTTAAAACAACAAGAAGCTGAATGTTTTTGTATTAGTTTGGGTATGAGCGTGTGCATAAGCAAATAAAATAATCTAAGAACAACAGTCGTCTGGGATTTGATATTCTACATCACAAAAAAATGCTGATAATCCTGGGAACGTTCTGGAACTGAGTGATCCACAGCGCCGCCCCCCAACCCCCCCAACCCCCAGTTTCCACTGTTTTGTTTGTGGAAATCACTGAAAACCAGTCAGTCAGCATAGTGTGTCTTCACAAACACTAAAAAATAATTATATATATATATAATGTACAGTATATACATACATATA
>NC_056505.1:29655070-29656784 GCF_014905685.2 Nematolebias whitei
AGCCCGGGTCTCTGGGGTCCAAAAAGCCGCCTGGAAGCGGGCCGTACTGCCAAATGCAAAGACTCAGAAACCCAGGCTGGGCCGACCCGGGCCGAACCAGACTTTACAATGCAGAAGGGCTAAAACAGGTGGAGCTCAAAACTGTTCAAACTGTTTGCTGGTCCAGTTTGAATGTCTGTCTTTGGGGTAATATTGGATGGTGGGAGTGGTGGAGCAGAGGTTAGAGAAGGTGGGCTTGTGATCGGAAGGTCGCTGGTTCAACTCCCAGACTGACAACAACAAAGTGTAGGTGAGAAAGGTGAAGCACCCACACCTGCCTCCACCCTCATTTGCCCCACTCTGGGCCCTTCAGCAAGGTCCTTAACCCCCACCATCTGCTCCCCCGGGCACACTACATATCTGCTCCACACAGAGGGCTGTGGTTGTGTCAGGAAGGACATCCAGTGTAAAAACAATTACCAAGTCTTCATGCGACTTACTTCACTGTGGAGCCCCTGAAGAAGGGAGCAGCCGAAAGAAGAAAATAAATAAAACACTTACATGGATCTTTTTTTGTTTCGTATCGTTCTTTCTGGTACGAAAGTGTAAATTCTGCCTCTATATCATTTTAACGTTCACGATGTCACAAGAGAACATCAGGGTCCATCTTCGATGGCACCGCTGCAGATTTTATTCAACATTTACGCAGCTGCCATCAAGAAACGTCTCTTTTATTTCAGCTAAATTATACCAGATCATATTCTGAACATACCAGTAAAACTGTGAAAGGTGCTGAACTGGAGTTCAGACAAGTCACCAAAATGAAAATGTGTCAAATGAAACTTCAACAAAGACGGTGATGAAGTGCTGCATGTAAGAACGAGGAATAATATCCACCAAACAAACAAAAATTACACTTTAAGAAGTCATTCTTCCCGTTATATGTCATCTATTGTTATATAGTGGATAAATTCAGCGTGAATAGTTTTGTGCCGGATCCTTTTCAAGACACTGAAAATGTCTTATTTACCAGAACAGCTCTGAGCTCGCGGGTCACTCCTGCTGGCCACAGAAAGTTCGGGTGAGCTGAAGTTGAACAGCAGAGCAGCACATCAAAGCCCCACCCTCTGCAAGTCTGCCAGATGTCCTGTGGTCATTTTTAAGCTCACACCCCACTCCATGACACGCAGCAGTGTGCACGCATGTAGACAGGGGTAGATGGGCCGCTTGGAAATTGGAAAAGGAAGCCTGTATTTATGAGGTGGTTTGAGTTGCTGTGTTAAGACGGGCTCAGCCTGCCACTCTCCCTCTGACAGCCCTGTTCACCCCCCCACCCCCCACCTCCTGACGCTGAGGTGACCAGAGACACGGCGAGGTGAAGGAGTGAAGGCAGGAGGCCTGTCAGGACGAGTGCACACCAGAGCTGCACTCTCAGGCAGGTGATGCAGCAAATCACTCGGAGTAAAAGTTCACCGGCTGCATCAGTCATGGAGCGACAGGAGACAAACCGCTCTCTGATGGGATTATTTTAACCGCTCCATCATCCGCAGCACCGAACACAAGTTGTGAAACACTTTTTAACACTCGAGCTGCAGCGTTCGTTGTTTGTTGCTCGTTTCAGCAAGTGTCTGAACTCGGGGGGGGGGGGGGGGGGGGCCGTGGGGTCCCCCCTTTTAACACCCCCCCCGAGGGGGGTGCCCCCCCTTTTTGCCCTCCTTCTTAAACGGTTGAAGAC
>NC_056505.1:29656884-29663689 GCF_014905685.2 Nematolebias whitei
GGGGGGGGGGGGAGCTGCTGTGTGGGGGAGGAGGGGGGGGACATCACTCATCTTACCTCTGGCTGAAGTAGGGCAGAAATGATGTGCAGCTCCCCTCTGAGGGGCTTGTTAAAGTGGAGACCACACGGCTCACCCCCCCCCCCCCCCCCCTCTCTGCAATGGCGGCCAGCCCATGTGAGTCACATTACTGTAATTGTGCAGGGATGGTGTTGGGTGTGAGGTGATCTCTCTCTTCGCTGCCTCCCCTCTCTCCTTCTCTTTTTTGGCACATGTGAAATGACCAGAAAGCATCTCTCTCCCTCAACCCCCCACCCCCACCCCCACCCCAACACTGTCTGGAACACAGAAATCAATTAGCTCCTTTCAAGTCAGATCAAAAGCCCGACCGGGGCTTACCAAGACCTGTGGGACAATTAAACCTTCCTCTGGACAGCGCCCAGGCCGGACAGACGAGGGGAAGCTGCTGCCGCCGCTCGCCGTCGTGCGAGGAGCTCGCAAACAGTCGAGAAGCTCTAAACTCGCTAACGTGCTGCTTTCCTGACAGCATGAGGGAGGGATTCCTCTGCTCAGGTGCTCAGATGATGACGATGAAAGAAAACATGCTGTAAGACGTCGCCTCGTCAGAGCACCCTCTGAGTGTTTGTGCTGCAGCTACCATGATCGTACGGCCTGTTTCTGTAGGCCACACTTTTTTATTTTATTCTATCTTTATTCACAGTGTGAAGACCGCCTTGTATGTGAGGCTCAAACAAGCACTTACGTCCTTCGTCTTCTGGAGATGTCAAAGCTCGGGGCCTCCTCTTAAGTAACCCCTCCGTCAGCGGTGTGGTGAATCAAAACCCACGGAGCACGGGTGGAGGTGACTTGAGTTTTGTGTCCACAGACAGGTGCACTGACCCCGTCCACCCTCCAAGGTGTCGCGTGCGTTTTATTGGACATTTATGGCCAGCCAGCATTTTTTAACAACCACCTGGATGCAATAAAGGGCCAGCTCCTGAGCTCTGGCTGCCCCGAGGATTTCCCAGCAGCCCCCGTGGGACCTCGGGCTAGTTAAGATGTTTATTAAGCTGAAAGTGGTCCGGTGGGAAAACACAGCACTTCTGAGGGATTCGGGCCAGCAGTTTTCTTGTTAGTCAGCGCGCTCCCTGGAGGATTGGGTTTCTTTTCCTTTTCAACCTCGCTGGGAGGACAGGGTCAGTTCACGGGGCGCAGGGTTGACCGAGTGGTAACTACATGAACCCGGGAAGGCAAATATCTCCGTCCCATCAAGGTCAGCGTGCTGGGATTCCCACAGTTACCAGTACTAAAGTAAAGACGTCAGGATTAGAAACTTTGTGAAAACATCACTTTCCTTTACACTCAATGTTAAAAAGTTCTGGTTTCTGTTCATTGGAAACTGGAGTTCTGTTCCTGTCTTGAACGTTGTGACATTTGTTCTGCTCCATGTTTGACAGATCTTGACCTCACTAAGCCTCGCTGCACCTCCAGTTCAAAGCCTCGCTCCATCGCCTGCAGCACTCCACCCTAATAACTTCAGCTCGGCCCTATTTCGCTTCGTTCGTCAGCCTTTGAGGAAAAAGTTCAAATTGCTTCTTTTCTGCTCGGCGTAATAAATGTCTTCTCTCTCTCTTGAATCTCATTTAATTGTGAACTTTGGCGAGCGCGCCGTGAGTCGCACATGTTGGAGGGTTTTCAGCGCGCTCTGCCTAATGTTCGGGACAGATTAGAAACGTTCGCCTGTGACAGATGCTGTCTCCATCTTCACTACCAGATCCTCCCAGCTGCAGAACATCTGGGGGGATTTCTACCTTCTCCTCTGAAGTGCGGCCTATTATTGGCACGCTCGCAATCAAATTTGCACACGTACGCTCACACTGTGCACACACACTTAGCCCGTCCTCTGCAGCTAATACAAACTGAAACAAAGAGTCGCACGTTTGCAGATGTTTGTAGAGCGGAAGTGTTGCTGGCCATGGTCACCAGTATTTCTGCTTTGGTTTCCAGTTAAGACGTTTTATCTTCTGTCTCTCGTCATTAAATCAATAAATATAATGCACGATCGACAGTTTACTCACTTTTAGGATTCCTTGCTCCAAACGAGCCCTTCATGCCTAATTACGTTTGGCCTATGTTTCAGCTCTGCAGCCAACACACGCCGTTCGTTCAGGAGCCGGAGACATTTTGCACTCGACATGAAGGCCGACGCTTGTTGTTCATGGCGTACGTCCTAAAACCGTACCCCGGGCCTCCTGCTGTGTGAATTCTGTCCTCTGAGGAAACTGTATTCTTGTGCAGATCCTGAGAAAATCGGGATCCTTTGATGAAAGAAGCTGCAAATCTCACCTGAGCAGCAGAAGAAGAAGCATGAAACAACGTCAAGGCCTGAGCTCAGGCGTGGTGAGAAAGTTAGGAGTTATTTGTTCAGAGGTTTTCCTCAGTTACTTTACCTGTAGGACATTTTAAATGGTCTTTGTTCGGTGAAGATTTAGGTTTTTATGCGGTTATTAAAGTCCCACACACACACAGACACAGGATGCAGACACTTGAAGGCTATCGTTTCATTTAGTTTAAAGTTAGCGGACAGTAAGTCGTTCCTGATGTGGAGCTTTGTGTTGCCTGAGTCTGAAGGAAAACTGCAGGAAAACCGAAACTCCCACGTCTCAAAAATAAATAAAAAATAATCCATGCATTTCATTTTGTTTGTTGTTGTTTATTTGTTTATTTATTGTCTGTAGCTTGCTTCTATACTTGACCAACTAATAAAAATATTCAGGACAACAACAAAAAAGAAGTTAAAAGTCTAGGTTTTAGTAAAGGTGCACAATTTTTACATTTGACTTTATTAATATTATTATTTTAAAAAGTAGTTTTTTTTAATAGAGCATACTTTTTCTTAATAAACTTTTTGTGACTAATTAAGACAAAGACACTTGGAAAAATATATTGCATAAGAAAATAAAAAGCTGTACTGAAGAGAAAGATATAAAATTATTATTATAGCTGGTATAATTATTTTTTTTTACTAAAAAATAATAATAGTAATTTAAACTGTGTGAGATTATTTTCAGTAAATTGTATTATGGCATAAACTAAATTTATTTATGATTTTTGTTTTATAATAATTATTTAAATTGTAAATATTCATACTATTAGCATTTTGTTCACTTCAAATGTCTGGGGGAAGAAACAGGAAACACACACACACATAATTATTTTACACATACATTATCATGTTTTGTTGTTTTTAATGAACAGACCACAGAAAACTTATCAGTATACTGTAGGGAAAAATATTGCGATGATAATAAATGGTCAAACTCACAAGGTGAGTGAAAATAAGAACAACTTGTAAAACATTTAAAACCTGATAAAGTTCACAATAATTAACAGTTCCTTAATGTAAAGTACTTTTATTTCTTGATCATTGCAAATAATAATATTGATCAGCTGCAAGATTAGTACACTTAATGTTGATCATTTAAGGCTATGTGAAACAACTTCATCCTTCAGCTATAATAAATTAAAATGGCAAAACTCCTCTAAGATTCAATCAAAGCATGTTTTATTTTTTTTAATTAATATATTTTTAAAATTCTAAATCCAACATGAGCTACCTCAACGTTTCTTATGCATAACTATTATAATTCGTGTCCTCAAAGAAAACATAACAAATAGGTTAATTCATCCACTCAGATGTTTCTGGTGAATGGTTTTCCTGCAGGAGTTGTACCAGCGGGGTGTGTCCAGCAGGGGGCGGTGTTGTTATTGAAACAGCGCTGACGCAGCTCGGCTGTGATCAGATTCACTTCAAAAATCAGAGAACTGATTAAAATAATGACATTAAACTGAAAATTTTAAAACATATTTAAAAAATATATATATAACCAGTATCATTTAATCGAAATTGTGATGCACTGTTTATATAAGCTGCATTTATTTTGGATTTTTGATGATCACTACAGTCCTGCCTCTTCATGAGCTAAACAAACTTAACAAAATGAGCTAAATCTATTGTTTTATAATAACAGGTGACTTTGCAGAAATTGTTGGATCGGTGATTTTAAAAAGT
The DNA here is from genome assembly GCF_014905685.2 of Nematolebias whitei. Lineage (NCBI taxonomy): Eukaryota > Metazoa > Chordata > Actinopteri > Cyprinodontiformes > Rivulidae > Nematolebias > Nematolebias whitei. The sequence goes on from NC_056505.1 coordinate 29,660,954, forward strand.
GGAAAATGTTTATCTTTAAATGTCTCGTGATTCTGATATTTGTTCCAAACTTTTAGTAGTTGAATTAAGAAATTAAAAGCTTTGGATTTACTCACCTAGATGTGAGCATTTATATTAATTTATAGATTGTAAATATGACAAGTGAATTTTTTATTTTTAATTGTTTGTAAGTTAATGAACCAAGTGCGAGTTGTTTGTATTTTTCTCCAGCTGTGCAGATAAACACATTTCAGACACATCTGTGTCAGCTCGCCGGCAGGCCATTTGTCAGGAACTCAATAAATTTGTCAGGAAGGGAGAAGAGAAAAAAATCTGAATCCAATAAATCATAACTTAAACAAATCTGGCCATGGGTTGACAGAGCTGTATTATACTTTGCTCTAATCCTCGGGGAGCAGGGATTATCCTGCAGAATCATTTTTTTTGTCTGCCTCAGTAAGATAAGAAAAGCTGCAGGAAGAAGCAGAAATATGAGAAGAAGAACGAAACATCTGCAGAACTTTACTTTACCGCCTCATCACGAGGTTAAAATATTTATAATCTGGATGATGACACATGGAGAGATTTGAATCCATGAATGAACGAGGTGAAGGGGCCCCCACAGGCCCGAGGAGCCCCGGCTTGTTTATTACTGTAGCTGCGCGCGCGTCTGGTTTGTTCAAATCAAGCTGTCGTTTTAAAAGAGATTAAAATAGTTGAGATGCAGAGAGTCAGATTATTGTGATAATCTCAGAGCTGAGCGGCGCAGCTCTGCAGCCGCGAGTCAAACCAGACCGTGTGTGGTGACATGTCACGAGCTGAGCACGCACACCGTGCGCGATACTGTTTCTGAGCCGTTCAGGGAAACAAATAGTTTCTTCTTTAAAAATTAAAATAAAATAAAATGTTAGAAAGCCACATTAAAACCCTGACACCCCCCCCCCCCCCCCCGGCATATTTATTTGTAAATCCTTGAAAATAAAAATCAATGAAACTTCAGCTCAGACGCACCAGCTGTGGAGGCGCGTGCACGAGCTGATCTACTCTGGTTTCTGCAGCAGGCCTGACTTTGGAGGGATGGTTGTTGTTGTTGTTGTTGTTGTTGTTGTTTTCCTCAAAGACAAACAGCGCGATACAAATCTTATTACTTAACCCATGCCGGGGGGGGGGGGGGGGGGGGTATCCTTATATTAAAGCGCGATTTTCAAACGACTTTTCTGAACACGTAAAGTTTTGATGTTTATTTATGGCATTTAAAAAATAAAGCCATACAAATATATATTTTAATAAACATAACACGGTTTAATAGTAAATATTAATTTTGTATTTTTCTTTAAAATTAGAAATGATTCAATTTTTTTTTTAAACGGATCAAAAAATAATCTCAACTTTGATTTGATGCAGAAAATGTTGCTTTGCTCCTCTAAATTTGTCTAAAACGAAAGCAATTAAATATTCATATTTTTGTTAAAATATATTTATTATATTTTAAATATGAAGTAAATTATTTATAAGCTCCGTGTGAGCAGGAAGTAAAAGTCGCAGTACTCCAGTTATTTCTTACCTTTCCGGTGGGTGCAACAGTTCTGCTCACTTTAAAGCAAACTGCACACCTGCTGCTGCTGCTGCTTTATTTTTCAGTGCCGGGGTGGGGGGGGGGGGGGGGGGGTGTATGTCATGTAGAGGCTCATTAAAACACCGCGGGCTGAAAGTTGGCGGATTGATTTACTGAATGAATGTCTGATGTCACACAACTGACCTGAGCGAGAGTTGATGAATGAAGGTGGTGGTGGTGGGGGGGCAGGTTACAAAACAACAACAAAAAGAACCCCACCATCGATTATATTCTATTGATGGTGTCCAGCTCATAATGCTGCTCAGATAATCCAATATAGAGGGAGGCGGGGGTAATTGACCCCATGCTGATGGAAGAGCTGGAGCAAAGAAAGCAGGAGGAGGAAGTGGTGGTGGGGGGGTCAGCATGGGGGCTGATGCAGATTTATTTTAACAGAACAGAAGACCATAACGGAAAACAAAACGGAGCAGGTTTTCCTGTTGTTTATTTGCGAGTTTAAGGAGATGAAGTAACAGCGAGATGCAGTTCTGCCGGCGGCCAGCAGAGGGCGACACATCTGGCTGCTCCAGCTGAGCATCGCCTGGATGGACAGCAGCAGGGAGGGGGACACAGCGGAGACACGAGCGTGTTTGTCTTCAGCGATACTGTTGTTACACCATATTCTCATATCACAGAGAAAAATACGATTTATTTTAATTGTTTTGATGTTTTTAATGCGATGTTTTAAACAAGGCCTTTATTCTTCGATCATCTTCTCCTCCACTCTTTATAGCCTAATATGTATAAAATTATTCTATCGTTTAAAGATTATCATGAAGCAAAATTAAAAGAAACATTTAACCTTTATGGACCTTTGATTTGATTAAAATAAAATATTTTATTTTTCTTATTATTAGAGACTTTCATTAATATATATATATATAATATATGTATATTAATAAATTATATATATATATATATATGCATATATGTATATTAATAAATTATATATGCATATATATGTGTGTGTATATATACATTTATATAAATATATATGTATGTATGTATGTATATATATGTATATATATATATTTATATATTTATAAATATATTTGTGTTTGTTTGTCTGTGTATATATACATACACAGATATTTATATATATGTATATATATATATATATATAAATATATATATTTATATAT
>NC_056505.1:29666689-29703380 GCF_014905685.2 Nematolebias whitei
TAAGAGGCTGCAAGTAAATTTACTACCAGTTACTAGTTGTGGCATCAGATCCTCCATTATCATCTTCATGATCACATAACAGATGGTTAGAAAATATAAATATTAAAATAATAAAATACTGGCTGATTGTGAACGTTTTCACTCTGAGGTCTTTGAGTTTTTTTCTTAATTATTAATTTTGTGAGGAAATTTTTAAAAATTAAAAACGAAAATGCATCTCTAAAACTGATCCAAATGCATCTGTATCTACTACTATTATTATCATAATTATTCTTATTATTCCATTATCATCATCATCATCATTTTTATTGTTGTTGTTGCCTTTTTTTTTTTGTCTCCAGTGTGATGGAAGGCTGCTCATCTCTGTGAGCCAGAGGCCTGTTCTTATCACCACTGATCACCAGGTGCACCACAGCTTCCACAGGAGACAGAAACACAAAGGAGAGCCTGTGATGGTCCAAGACCCCCCCCCCCCCCCCCCCCCCCCCCCACACACACACACACACACACACACACAAACGCAAAACTTTATCATAATAAATATTTCTCTTTTTGCTTTTTATTCTAACAGAACTCTGAGTGAACTTTTCTAAAACCTCATCACTGTTAAAATGTACAATGATTATTAGTAGTGTTGTTGTTGTTGTTGTTGTTGTTGTTGTTGTTATAATCGATGTGTCCAATGGAGCCCCGCTGTCAGTGAATGGAGAGAATAGGACAGTGTAGCCATGCAGCAGCAGCAGGAGGTGGAGGAGGTGGAGGAGGAGGAGGGGCCCCTGTCTTCAGTCTTCGCTCAGACTTTGTGCAGAGCAGGGGCCGCCGTCTGTTCCTCGCGATCAGTTCCTGCAGGACATCTGCATGTCCTCGCGCTCCTATCTTTGGATCTGTTGTCAACTTTTCCCTTTTTTTTTTTTTTTGTTCCTGCTGCTCTTCTTGTTGTTTCTCCTCCTCCTGTCGCCTCCTCCTCGGTGAGACTGTCACTCGGTGTTGTGCAGCTCCTTCTCTCCCGGCGGCTTCACGGAGGAGAACAAGGAGCTCCCCTCGCTCCTCTGAACACAACAGGTGACTCCTCGGAGGCTTCTCCTCCTTTTTGTTTTTCCCAGTCGATCTTTGCTCTGTCTCTCCCTGGACTCGTGTCTCCTCCTTCTAACTGCAGCGAGTTCTCTTTCTCCCACTTCAGTTTAGTTCCTCCTCCGCGCTCCCAGCTCCTTCCTGTGCAGCAGCAGGAACACAGTTCGGAGTGAAGGACTTTCCAAACAGTCTCATCGTGTTTTTATGGATATCGCAGCAGGTCTCGTGTCCGTGGAGCGCCTCTCCGCGGGAGGACAGGCCGGGACGCGCGTCATGCTGGACGGCATCAAGCTCGAGGATCACCCGCTGCGATCCGGACAGGCCGCGCTGGGAGTCATGCTGGGTCAGCCCCTCATCATCATCACCATCAATATTATTATTATTATTATTATTATTATTGATCGCTTGTTTCCTGATATTAGTGGCTCGTGCTGATGCAGGAAACAACTCAAACAAGTGCAATAGGCGCCATTAGAAAATGATTGACAGGAGTCAGAGGAGCCAGTTTCTCCTCTGGATGTGAAGCTGCAGATGTTAATGCAGGACCCCCTCTGACCCCCCCCCCCATGTCCTCCTGCAGGCTCCGAGTGTCCCCACAGGTCGGTGTGTGAAGGATGCCAGCGGCCCATCTCTGACCGCTTCCTGATGCGCGTCAACGACTCGTCGTGGCACGAGGAGTGTTTGCAGTGCACGGTGTGTCAGCAGCCCCTCACCACCAGCTGCTACTTCAGAGAGAGGAAGCTCTACTGCAAACACGACTACCAACAGTAAGACCATGGCCGCAGGAGAACTTCTTCTTCTTCGTCTTCTTCTTCTTCGTCTTCTTCTTCTTCGTCTTGTTTCCGTGCACTGATTAAAACAAGAGGAAGTGTGTGTGTTTTGTTGGGGAACACTCCGACACACACTCATCCTGGAAGACGCATTTAAATTTTAACCCCCCCCCCCCCCCCCCCCTCAACATATTTGATAAAAGCGACCTGTTGTTTTTTATTTATGATTGTGATTTATTGAAGGCCCATCTCTTGTTGTCCTCTGTTCCGCTCGTGCTCCTGCGTTAGAAATAAATAAATGAGTTAATTCATTAAAAACAAGATGTGATCCACTGACCGGCTCACACTGAACAGTTTGCTCCATAAATGCAAAAAAAAAAGCTTCTTTAAAAGCTGCAAAGTTTCTGATCTTCGTTTCGTCAATGCCTGAAAATATTAGAAATATATTTTATTATTTGCTCATTTATTTAAAAATATTATCGCGGGTTATTGCATGGGAAATACTTTTTTTTTTTTACTGTTAATTGTTTTTATTTAAATTGGAAAATCCGCAGCCTGCGACTATTTAAATGTTTATTTAAAGTGAATAATGAGGCAAAGTCGTTTGTGCTCGCGCGATGCACGCACGCGCATTAAAAACGCGTTAAATAAAAAAGTAAATAAAAAAAACTGTAAAAATAATTAAATGCTGAATTTAAAATATCTTAATTTTACACATCATTTAAAATTAGGTGGGAAAAGTCTGAAATACTAGTTGTTGTTGTTTTTTTTTGTTTTTTTTTTTTAAATGTGTTGTTTGTAAAAATGTTTTATATTTTTTTTATTTTATCCATCAAAAGAAAACCAATTTGACTTCATGAATAAATTTAACGTGCTCATTTTATAGCTATACCATATTGGTAAATTTAAAATATAATTGTGAAAATCAAATTAATTAAATTACTTTTATTTATTTTTTTAAATTATGCTCAAATTCCTTTTATTTTAATTGACCTGTTACAGATGACAGTATTTGTACATTTTAATTTTGTTTTATCACAAAAGATAATTAATTAAATTACCAAAAAATATATCAATATTCAATTTGTTTTATTTTTAAATGAAAAAAAAGTTGTTTTAGTATTCAGCACAAAGTGGGATGAATAACTAAATTAAACGATTAAATGATCACATAATCCCAGCAGAAATGGGGGATAAATTGAATCGCTGTGCAGTTTAGGCCTGCAGACCCCCGGCTGCTCCGTGCTCCTTAATGCATGAGGGCTTTTCATGCTTGTCACCAAATTTCAGCTTTATTTTTTTGTCCGGCCTTTTCATCAACCCTCCTTCGATTACCGGGACATTATGGCTCTCTGCTAGACACCTTGCAAAGGCCACAAAGAGTTACATCTATTGCCATGCGTGCCATTCATCCAGCTTTGCCACATCAGTGTAGTTGGCCGATAACAAAGGAAAATTCATCGCAGTATCCCGGGGAGACCAGAACCCCGGCGTCACGGCTCAGAGGTGGGAGCTGAGGCCGGCAGGATCTCTTTCCCCTGCCTGTTGCACGTTTTTTATTTGTTTAATAAAAAAAAAAGATACATTAACACACATGCATGAGACATTTTGCATGTGCTAAATATTCTTTCCTGACATATTCCCTTAAATGCATATTTGAGGGGACAAAAACAAACATTTCCTTCTTTATTTTCCTGCTTTGAATAGCTTGTGTGGCAACTCTCCTCAGTCAAAAAGAAAAAACACTCTCACACACACAGCAAGGTTCGGAGCGCCGTTCTGCTCTCACGCACTTTTATTTATCTTCAAATCCGTCTCTTCTTTAACCCCTCCGAGGCCGAGAGAGTCTGTGTGGCACCGAGGCGAGCGTTTCATTTATTGAAATGTTTGTTCCATTTTTCGTTGATGCGATACTTAAAGGTGTAATTGGCACCTTTTTGACTTTTATGACACCCATTTAAGATTCATTTGTCAGCCCACAAAGTGCTCTGGGCTGTGAAGAGAGCTCCAAGCCTTACAGAGGTCTTCGTGCCTAATTACATTCCTACAGCGACTGATTCATGCCCTGTAATCAGCTCTCGCTGGCTACAATAAATCAAGGAATTGGCAAGCAGGCTTCTTCTGCACCTTTGGAACAGGTTAAAGTGCAGACGGGGGGAAACAATTGTGTACTGTTTTATTAAAAACTCCCACAAACCCAGTTCAAAACACCTTCCTCTCCGCGTTGCAATTATACCGTAACAAGACTGGCTGAACCTTTTTGAGTCGTGCAGCTGCATGTGCACAAAACGGACAAGCATAAGGCGGAAGCTTTAAAATATCCAAGCAGACGAAGGAACCGAGTCTGAGTTCGTTCGGCTGCTTCATGTCTGGAAAAGCTGAAGGCCAGTGGTGGTGTCAGCCGTCTGACAGCCGTAGCCGTAGAGGAGGAACAAGCTCGGACGAGACGAGCGGTATGTAGAAGGCCGAGTGGAGTGACACCATTCCAGGAGAGTTTGTTGTGCCCTGGTGTTTAGAGGTCAATTATACATCATTAGGAAGGGGGGGGGGGATCTTTCCCCACAGGGATTTTTCTGCTCTAACCAAGCAGACGTTTTGAAGGGAGCTGTAATAAGGCCCATCACACAGCCCAAGTGTTGGACAACACCCCTGCCTCGTTAGAAACCAGCTCCTGCTCCGAAACGTAACATTTACTGACTGTTTTACGCTGCTCGGCCTCCTGCTGCTGCATTCCAGAGTGGAGTTTTTTTTTTTTTGGGGGGGGGGGGGTTATCCTGAAATAATCCAGACTGAGAAAATAAACCACACTTTATTTATGTATTTATTTATTTACTTATTTAGATCAAGTGTGCGTATTGTACGGCTAAATTATATTCAGGTCACCGTGAGGAAAACAGAGCAGCGATGAAGCCATAAAAGCAGAACCTGTCTCACCTCCCCCTGTATTCTGTGAGATCCCCCCGTGTGCTGAGAGCTGCTGTTCAGAACTGTTTGGAGTGCCCTCCTGTGAAATTGTTGTTTTTTAATTAGCTGCGCTCGGGACGCTGCAGCAGTGTGTGCCAGAGAGATGCTGACGGCTGACTTTCTGTGTGTGTGTGTGTGTGTTGGACTCACTCCTCCTGCGTTACCTCTGTGAACACTCGTGCACACTAAGAATAGAAGAAGAAAACATTAGGATGTAGCTGCTGTTGTCAACCCAGCTGAGGAGGTTTGGAGTTAATGACGGTAGCTCGAGTCTTCCTTTCAGGGACATTTTCTCACGTTCAGCTACTTTTTTTTTCTTTTTTATCTTAAGATCTCCCACCAAAAAAAAGGGGGGGGGGGGGATAAAAAGGTCATCCATAGCCCCTGCTCTTGGGTAAATAAATGAAGACCTCTGCAGAGAGATAAGTCTAATGTTAGAAACACAAAGGCAGATAATATTGCTTCAGCTCGCTGGGATTTCGGCTGCTCAGTGAGGAGCTGGAGCTGGAGCTGGCCCCGCTCCTTTGTAAGGAAGTATTGGGTTTTATGTCAACACGGCTCGGCCTGTCCCAGCAGCACACTAGGATGCATCATCCGTCATCTCATGGTTTGCTAACTATCCCTCCCCACCACCATCACCACCACCACCAATACACTACAAACCATCAAAACACCTGATGGAGTGAGTTGATCTGCATCACTGCAACAGTTAGGTTCCTTGTTCTGGCTCAATCTGAACGTTTACATTCTTAAATAATCTGACAGCACCCGCAGCTGTAAGTCTGTTGCGTCTGTGTATTTTAGTTCATTTATAGTGCATTATTTAAATCAGGGGTTCTTTATTAAAACATCTTTTTGAGCAGATAATCCAGTTTTATCACCGACGATGGGTCGCAGGGCGAGCAGCAGTTGGACTCTGCAGCCACGGAGGCTCAGGCATCGTAATGCCCATCGCCACTTCAGAGGCCAGACTGCTGGCGAGGGAGGTGGAAGGAGGTCTCTGTGGCTTTCAGTGGGGGAGCTGTTGTGCAGTGGAGGAGAAGGATCTGCAGAGGGATCTGCCTGGTGCGCTCACGTTACACTGCATGATAGCAGAGGGGTGCAGAGGAACTCAAGCGTGCAATTTGTTGGTAGCCACAATTTAACCTCATCTCCTAAAGCCGCCTGTGAGGCAGCCAGTGGGACATGTCAGTCAGTCGGGAATGCTAATCAGCGACGGTGGAGAGAAAGCCCTCGGCTCGGCAACGCAGAGGTTTTCATTGCTGGCTCCAGATCCTCGGGCCTTCAGGTTTATTTTCACAGCATGACGACTCTTCGTAACAAAAAGCAGGGGCGACCGCAAGCCATTAAACGCAATTTACAAATTAGATTTCGGCTAAATCTGTGAAATATTGCAGTCGCTTTTTTAAAAAGCAGCTCGAATGGAAACACTCGTGCTCAGCAAATGTTTTGCGTTTTGATTCGACAGATTACGCGGTTAAAACACGCAGGTGAAAATAGTCACACTCTTTTTGCTGGAGTTATTTACACAGTGCTGCAGCTGGTTACACATTTTCTCACATTTGCATTATTCCTGATAAGGTTGTTTCATTTTTAGTTTTGGAAACAGCCCACTCTGTTTTTTTTTTTTTTTTTTTTTTCAGTCCTGTGGAACGTGTATGAGAAATTGAGACACGGCCTGTGCTGTTGGCTCGCAGTGTGGCTGCTGGCCCCAACTGTGTATATGTGATCCCCCTCTGGAATGTTTTTCCAACACGTAGGCTTTTCACGGATACACTAGAGAGGACTGGCATCGTGGTGGCAAGTGCTGCGTTCAGACTGTTGTGTGCCCAAGGCTCACTCTCGCGCCCACGTCACACATTCGAGCCCTGCATGCGAATGGGCAGAGCAGTGTGTTTGTCCACGCACACCCCGGGATTTTTGTGAGGGTGTGGGCGAGTGTGCACGCACGCTCTCTTCCTTTATGCACTCCGTTTCTTCCTTTTGTTTCTAATCTGAGCTCTTTCCACTTCCTCACCTTCTCTCTAAGAATTGTACAGAAACATTCTGGATGCTCATCTTCGTTGCTGGATGTCAAATTTTGGTTGTTTCAGTTAAAATTCTTGTACAAATGCGTTCAATTTTTTTTTTTTTTAACTGCTTTAATCTTCATCGAATCAGATTAGCTCTCAAATACCGGTATTCCTGCTCAAAGTGAGTGACAGAGATTTGCACTTTTATCATTAAGTGTGACACTAAGCCGGTCAGGGGCTTTGTCTTGAATGGAGGGTCTGACGGAAACAGGGGCTCCTAATCCTTTTATTTGTGTCAGACCCAGAGAGGAGGGAAAGGAAGGGGTCGAGGTTGGTTGGGGCCGCAGAATGTCTCGGCTCAGTCTCCTCCAGACTCGGCCTCCACAGCCAAGTGAGCATGAGACTCATCTCATGTGGCCTCGAAGACAGTCTCAAACGCGTTGTTTTAAATCTATGATGGTGCGTTTAAATGTTTGCACACGATCACAAGTAAACCATCTTATGTATGCATGAGGACAGCGTGTTCACCTGCTTGTGCACACAGTCAGAGACGTATACACACATGCACAGTGATTTAGGAGTGTGTACTGCAGAGCTTACATCCATCAGCGAGTGCATATATTCTAATGGCAGGTGACTGAGTCTAGGATGAGATTAATAAAGTTTGCCGGTTCCCTGGTCGAGGTCCAACGTGAGGCTTTTGTCTGCGGCTCACATCGGGTTGTGGGGCTTCAGCTTCCTTTTGTGTGTGCACCCTTGTGGTAATCCAGCTCCAGCGGGAGTCCCCCAGGGCACTTTATTTACTCATTCAACTGTTTGGAAGTCTGTTAGACCGCAGATCAGATGCAGTGAGACCAATGTGATTACTTTTAACCAGCGCGCACAGATTCCAGCCCAGCTTCTCCTCTCAACGTGAGCCGTGTGCTCGGCGGGTGGGAAGGGAATGTCTGTGCTGGATAGTCCCTATATGTCCCATGTCCTGACTTGAGTGCCCGTCTAATATTTTCTGTTGTGAAACTCCAACAGAAGGAACTCCACACACAAAAGATCTGCTTCCTCCTTTTCTATCAGAGATTATTATTTTACCTTTGATTGAAAAACATCTCCAAACCTTAGACGTTAAACAACTTATTATTATGGTTGTCAGGCTGTTCTTGTGCTGCATCATAATCCAGCAGCAAAGCGAATGCGGTGTCTCGGTGTTCAAACCAACATCTATATTTTATTGCAAACAATGAAACTGATTTGGTTATCCATCCATCAACATAAACCCAAAGCTATGTATTTGGGGCTAACCCCCATGTTAAACTACTGCAGGCTGTCAGGCTGTCTGAATTTACTCTCCATCTCTTCCCCTTGGCGTAGTCTAGGAATATGTTTGGGATCAGCTGCCAGGGCCGGCATCCACACCGAGCGCTCTCTAAACTCACTGTTTAGAACCAGCTGCTGATTGGTGATGGCTGTTCTGGCAAGAAAAATAACCCCTGTATGAAAACATTGCAGATTGGATTTCTCTGCGTCTGACTCACTCCAGTCTTAGACTGGCCCCCCCATGGCAAGCCAGCATGATTTGTGCATGGGGTCTCGTGACCCATGGAAGCTTCAAAAAGCAGTGAGGGGAAATATTTGGATGATCCTGATGGGGGAGTGGAGACGTGGGAGGAAGGCAGAAACGACGGGGGCTTGGTAAGAGCTGGGCTGAGTGGTGTAGGGCAAGGCAGATGTGGAGGAACTGCACTGCAGCTGTGATGACAGGGGAGTGAGTGTGTGTGTTAGGAGACGACTGTTCATTCTGGACTCCCGGCCCTCCTACCCAGGCACCACAACCCCACAGTGTCCATTTGGAAACAGACGGTGTGTCCAGCCTCCAAAGGGTGAAAGAGTTGAGGTAACTGTGCGATGCTGGTTGGATCACATTGCAATAGAGGGGGTATTTTATCATCAGGTACCATGGCATGATACTGATCGTCTGTACCCCACCCCCTGTTGTACCCATTGCTTCTCCCTTTACCTTTCTGCTGCAGGGATGTTAATATTACCCAGAAGGCTGCTACAATACGTCTTCTTGGGAAACTCCATGTCTCCTGAACACTGCAAAACGATCTGGTGTCTATGAAGAGGATGGATAAGGGGATGTAGCAGGTTTTTGGTCAGAGTATGATTTCATAGAGCTGTTTGAATATAATTATCTATGTGGCTGCCTCGATAAGACAAATGGCTTGCTGCAGTGAAGGCTGAGTTGTTTGCTCTGCTCATTTAAGTTTCCTCCTCTAGCCCATGGTGACGTCACTGGAAATTTGAAGAAAAGAATCAGCTGAGGGTTAAAGTGATCCAGAACTCTGCTGTTCAAAACTGGAAATCTATACGAGCTTACCCCTGTCAGTCTTTGCTGTCCTCACTTCTTTTTACCTCGTCCTCTGAGTGGGAGAGGTGGGAGAACTGACCCCAAGTGAGCCTCAAGTCTGGCCCTGAAGGCACAGCCTCACAGGGGTGAACCGTCGCAGCTTCAGCCAGTTCTGATCTGAAACTAGAGCACCGTCGCTTTGTTGTGATCCCAGCTGGAAGGACAACTTCGGCTGTTTGTGGCGCCCCCTCTGGGTGTGTATTTGGGGTCACCAGTGGCCTCTTAGCCTCCAGCGTTCATCATTTCACTCGGATCCTTGTACCGCGCTGATCAGGACTGCACTGTGTCTCAGCTCAGAGTCTTTGCTTTTTCTCATGATCCGTCTCAGAGCAAACACCCAACAACTGAAGGTTTTATGAGGTTGGAGATGCTAAACCACCCAAAATGTTCAGCTCATCTGGGAAAGTTTCTACACAAGTGTTCCACGGGACTCATAATGTCACCCTTTTGAGTGAAAATACATCGAGGCCATCATTTGTTCAGTTTTTCTTGGATTCAGGTTTCACTCTTCATGTTATTTTTTTTTTCTTTCTAATGTAAAAGAGCTTGTGTGTGTGTGTGTGTGTGTGTGTGTGTTTGTGTGCTTCCTTATGTGTGTGTTATGTAGCGGATCTGTCACTTAGCCAAGCGTTGGACATGCTGCTGGCATGCGACACTTTCTGTGGATTCTCCTCTCAGATGAACAGCTCTGGAGGCACAACAGTGGTGCGTGCCACCCAAACCGCCAGCCACTCGCTCGCACCCCCTCCCTCTTCTCCATCATCAGCCAAGCAGCTTGCTCCCTGCTCTCCTTTTTCCTGGGCCCCAGAATCTGGGCTGTGGCCTGTGGATGAGTGCTACATCCTGGCTGTCAGCACAAGGGTTAGCTGGGGATTGGTCTGCGGTGGAAGTGCAGTATCAGGCTCTGTCTGTCAGCTCCTCATTCCACTTCCTCTCGCCCTTCGGCGCACGCTGCAGCCAGTGACACAAACACACGCCGAGTTGTGACGGAGTCAAATCTCAGACTTGGAAAAATGAAAGGATCGCCCTTTAGAATAGGCATATTCATAAAACTTCCTCTGAAAAGGCACTGTTTAAGTGCTTCGTTGTTGTGTTTTTAAACGGACCGCAAAAGCTCTGACAGACGGTTTAGCATTTCGCTCAGTATTTTGTTTCAGGTACTTTGAACTGTTGCGTTTCAACTTCCGAGAAGCAGCCACTCACCCTCAGACTGTATTTGCATGCAGTTACAGATCGTTTGCGATCAGTGCTTTCAAGAAGGACCCTCTCCCATTCATCAGCTTGATAAATGCTTACAAATGTCACAGTCGGTAATCTGTAAATGTTGCTGCTTTAGTGTTTTCTGCCAAGATTCTGATCTTTGCGCTTTGACATGGAGCCACATCTTCACCCCGTCTGCGGATCACATCCACACACAGGTACATCAACGCTCACACACACAAACACACATCTGTATAGCACATGGCTTCAGACAGGCCTACACATGTCAGAGGATTTGTGACTATAATCAGATTAATTGGTCCATCTCTCCTTGGAAACATCACACACACACATGAAGGCCTCTGGTAGCTTTCAGCTGGATGCTGCTTACACAAACCAGAAGCCAGGTGGTGGGCTAAAGGTGGAGGGGGTCACAGCACACTCTGTGGCTTCAGCATCGCTTTATGGCTTACATGTTTCAAAAATTATTACAGCATTTAAAGGTTTGTTCTGTCCAACTGGGGAGGAATTTTTATCTATTTCTCTCAGTAGTTCTTATTTATTCAGGCTGTTTTTCTCTTTTTTCTCTTGGTTTGAGCATCATTCATCCAACATAAACATGGAGGTTGGTTGGCAAAAGTCTCAATCTGCTTCGAAATGGTGGTACAACGCATTGGCCTTTCCGATAACTATTACAGGCACATAATCCTTATTACTATCTGAGGTTCATGCAGGTTGGAGTGCCTGAATGTGCTGCATGTTTTTTCTTCCTTCCCACAAGTATGTCTTTGTGAGGGTCTATCTACACATGGTTTTATTATAGCTTTTAGTCTCACCACAATTTATACACTGGAGTAGCTAATGCTCGCAGTCGCTTACTTTTTTCCCCCTTCAGATTTTACCTTCTCAAAAGCTTCAATTTAATGTAGTTTAATAATTACTGTTTTTTGTGTTGTGGGATACTATAGGTAATATTTAGTGGCAGAAAACACAGACATGATATTGTTCTATCAACACAGTTTAAGTGGAAAGCTATAATGCATTTGAAAGAATAAAGGCTTTGTTTAAAATGTTGATGTCTTGAGAAAGATTATTTTATTTTGTTAAAAATGACATGTTTGAAGCAGCCTTTTGTTCAGATCATATTAATGAGGAGTCAAAATGACTTGAAGATATTAGAGTCAAATTGGAAGGCCATAAAAACAAAAATATGTTTTTTTTTGTTTTTTGTTTTTTTGCATTTCAATTAATAAAAACTACAAATCAACCTTTTTTCATTTTCACCAAAAATTCATGCTCAATAATCGAGGTTACAAACAGTGGGGGCTGATGGAGTTTTCTCTGGGGGGTGGGGCTATAACTCCAAAATAGACACACACACACACACACATATTTACATATGTATATATTAGGGGTTGAACGAGTATATAATTTTTAAACTCAACGTTAACATAATAAAACCCGAGTAGAACTCGAGTATTTGATGACGTCATAGATTTCAAGATACAAAAATAAATAAATAAAACCGCAAAAAAAGGTAATTATTTACAAAAAAAAAAAAGACCAACAAAACATTGGGAGCGTATATTATGCTCCTACCATTTATCATACTGCAAATAAGTCACAGGAAAATTAAACTACTAGTTATTATTATTAAACTGCAAACGTAAAGAAACATGCAGCACGTCAAAAACGAAACTTAAACCGAAACTGGTTCTGGTTCGGCGGATTAGACCCGGTGTTACACCATACTCTGTGACCTGCAACAGTGCAACACCGCCCCCTACGGTCATACGGTGGTCACATAATATGACGTCACTACGGATACTCAATGTTAAATTTTTAACCTCGATAGATGTCCTAGCAATCGATGTGTAGATTACTCGAGTACTCTGTTAATGCCCTAGTGTATATATATATATATATATATATGTATATATATATATATATATATATATATATATATATATATATATTTTTTTATAATATGTATATGTATATATATATATATGTATATGTATTTATATATATATATATATATGTATATATATATATATGTATATGTATTTATATGTATATGTATATGTATATGTGTGGGTTGTGTGTATGTACTAATACTAATAAACTCACCAGTTCCCACTTTTAGAATACAGTCAGCTTAAGGTTTTTTCACAAACAGAGATATCTAAAAGTTGAGAGGCATATCAGTCAGATATGGCAACATAGGCATTAGATATAGAGCTTTCAATGGCTTAAAGCCATTGAAAGCCTGCAGCATAGCCTGTTTTGAGTGTCACTGCACAATCTATTCCAGAACAAAAAATAAATAAAAATCTGTTCTGGAACCGGAAGCACAATCCGTACAATGCGCCCGTACTCTGGGCACAGGAGTGGTGCGCCCAGAATCCTCCTATCTCTTTTATTGGAAGGGAAGCTACTGTGCATGTTCAACTTTTAACGAGTCTATGGGGCAAAAATTCTTGCGTCCCCCAGGGCGGAAATACGTCATAAATCAGAGACAATGTTTCTGAAAGAAACAACTTTACTCATCATTAGCTATAAAATATTTATCTTACACAACTAAAAAAAATACTGTATACACATATATTTTGAAAATTTTTATTTTGTTTATTCATTATTTCATTTTATTATGTCTTACGGGGTAATATGGTGAGTGGTGTGAGTGGTGGGGTGGTGCCCCCTATTGGCCAGCCGCCACTGGCTACAAATCCAACCAAGTTCAGTCAGGTCATCTGGACAGTTTCATTTTTTGCTGAGACGTTTTGTCCTTCATCCAAAGGACTTCAGGACTTCTTCAGACCAAGAAACCACAAACTCCACTACTCCACTTTCCACTATGGGAGTGTGGTATTTGTGGGACTCCAGTTTATTTGAGGCTTCTCAGGCTGAAGAAGTTCTTTCGATTGAAGGACGAAACATCTCAGCAAAAAAGGAAACCATCCAAATGATCACACTGAACATTTTAGGACTTTTTCATTTTCCTTTTTATTTTGTGTGTGTGTGTGTTTGGGGGGGGGGGGGATAAAGAAACAAAATACAGAAAGCACTCTGAATTAAGAGGATGATATTGGTATAGACCTTTTTTTAAAGTCAATATTAGTTAACTAATGTAGGAACTGAAATAATTCAGGACATGTTGAGTTGTGATAGGAGAGGGTTGCTCTAACAGGGATGTGTTAGTGTGGCTGAAAAAAATGTTAGAAACAGCTTTAGGGGGTAGAAATATGATATTTATGCTCACAAGCACTGACTTCTACCTAAAACTAAGGGTTGATGAGAAAGTCTGCATGAATTTACTGCACATCATTTGTCTTATCCGGCATCAAATATCAGCTGGATGAGGTTTACAAAAGCAAAAAGTCATGTCTGCTGAGTTTCCAGTCATAAATGGAGCACATTAACCTTCGCATACTTATTTGTTATTGTCTAAATTTTCTGTCTGCCTGCTTTATGTGGCTAACCTCTTTCTGCTGGCCCTCAAAACGAGTAAAACAAGCCATAAAAGCACATTTTGCAAATACGGTTTTGCCCAGCTCTGTTCTTTTCACACATTTTACCACTAATAAGCTCTGACACACCCTAAACAACCGACCTCTCAAAGAGTACATCCAGTGTGGAGCGGCGGTTTGGTGTCCAGGGGGAAGCCTGCGGTTCTGGAGCCAGAGAAGGAGTCGTGCCCTGCCGTCCCACAGAGATGACAGGAAGATAAGAAAGAGAGGTGGCCTCTCCGCACAAAAACATCCCACCAGGAACTAACCTAAGCAAGGGGCAGAGGCCTTCAGGACTTGTGTCAAAAGCTATCTATACTGGAGAAAGAAAACACAGAAGAAGAAAAATATTTTTCATTCATCTGAATTAGAGTTTCTTGATCAGTCTTGTCTGTTCTGGGCCCTTCACTTTCAGTTGTTTTCTTGTGGTGTCAGAGTATCCATATCAAGTTTATGCTACAACAACATGCCTCTGTGTGTCACAACTTGTGTCATAACTTCTCCAACAGCCACAGAAAGAAATAAAGGGAGAGGGAGAGAGAGAAAGAAAAAAAAAACTATAAGTGCAAGCGACAGACTCTTGGCAAACACAGTCCCTGCAGTTAAAACATCGAAAACCGCTTCGAGTTCGCAGCATTTGAGAAAGCGACGTGAAAAGGTAGCCATTTTTCTGAGACGCTGTGTAATGAAGGAACCGTAGGGGAGGAGGAACAGCGAGAGGTTTCTGGAAGCAGCACTTACACCAAGGATCAGCAGCATTAAAAGAGATTTACACCCCTTGCTCTTAAAAAGTTTTCTTTCTGCTGAATGGTTTTTCTTTTTCAGATATTTCAAGGAAGTAATAAACTGCCCTGACAAACATCCAAGAAGCTTTGAAACGTCCCTCATGGCCAACGGAGCTCCATCAGTGCTGTCATCATTTTTGTCCAAGTCAGCCTGTTTTCGTCTGACGACATCGTCTGCTATAGGATCAGCTTCTGCTGTTTATTTCAAAGAAATGCTTCGTAACGAACTTGAATACTTCAAGCTTTATACACTCCCAAAGGGTATTTCGGTTCAGCATTGATCTCATCCTGTAGAGGGGCTTTTGTCGTTTGGTTTCGGGCTCGAGACTGTTTATTTCTTAAGGTTAAATTCTTTTGAAGCCTTCTGCATGGTCCAGAATGAGGCCCTGCACAGTGTAAGATGTCATACTCCCACTGTGCTGACCAACATGCTCTGTGGGCCTTCATGTGCCCATAACATTTAATGGGACTTTGGCAAATACTAAAGGAAATTCTTACTTTGCCTAGTAATCACATTTCAATCCCTTCTCTATGGTTGTTCCTTTTTCTTTTTATTTACCGCAATTATTCCTTTGATACACTCAAGAATGAACTCATGGCTGAGAGAGCAGAGGAGGGGAAAAACATGCATTATCTGTTAATTATTAAGATAACGTGCAGAATAAATAAACCAGAACAAAAGGGAACATTTGTTTCGAGTAAAGCACGGTTCCCCACGTTCTGCTACCCCAGAGCGTGGATGTTTGGAGTTTCTTGCAGAGTGCTCCTCTTAGGTTTGACGTTGCATCCTAGAGGTTGACAAGATACTGAAGAGGAGGGGAGGTGGAGGGGGGGGGAGGTCATGCCATGGCACATACATGTCTCAGTGTGGGGTGAGGAAACATCTCAACCTCACGCAGGTTCAAGAAGAAACAGCCTGCTTTTGATTAGTCTCTGTGATCCAAAGTGATAAACAATTCCTGTGGTCTGCTGCTCACAGAGACATCACTGCTGCGACCGAGCGTTCACGGGTGGCTCGTGTGTGCGTCTGCTCTGACTGCAGGGTTTGTAAGTGTGAATGAGCTTTTTTTCTGTTGAGGTTCATATTCTGTGTATCTGTTTAGGTGCGGACTTCATGATTTGAATCCCTCACTGTAATTTGATTCAACTACAGTGGAATAATGTTTAAAAAGCAGAGCGGTGTCTTCATGC
The DNA here is from genome assembly GCF_014905685.2 of Nematolebias whitei. NCBI lineage: Eukaryota > Metazoa > Chordata > Actinopteri > Cyprinodontiformes > Rivulidae > Nematolebias > Nematolebias whitei. Next base: position 29,682,596 of record NC_056505.1, read on the forward strand.
CAAATCAATCACCCCTACGAAGACACAACCAGAGGGTGATGGTGGAGTTTTAAAGACCCTGTTGTCCTCTTTGCCCTTGCTTGTAACTGGCAAGTTTATCTGTTGATGTACTTCCGCGCAGATGCCTGGCATAGAGCCGCGTGGCGATAAAAATGTCTTTGGGAGGTACGCGTTTATGGTGAGGATCCATAAGGTTAGCAGGATCAAAGCTTCGTTGAAAACGACATTAAGCAAAGACGCAAGCACAATAAACAAAGCCGTTGCTTAGTCGTACAATGGGATTTATGACAACTTGAAACCATCTCAAGGAAAGGCTGCTTTCTGTCAGGTCGTAATTTAGTGCACGAGAAAAAAAAACAGCCTCCAAAGTGAAGGGTGAGCGGAAGAAAAGGAAAAATACCGGCAACGAAAAGGGGAAAACGTTGAAAGTATAACTCTTCCAATAAACAGTGGATCCTTTTCTTTGCCACTTAATGTTGCGTTGTTTTGTCGTTCCTGTCCGGCGCTGAAATGAGAAGCTGATTGGATGAAAACTGTGTTTGACTTTTTCATTTTCTGTGAATTTCTTGGTTATGTGGGTGGAAACAGCAGCCCTGCCTGTCTCTCCACAGAAAGTGTTTCAGCATCAGACAAGGGCATTGTGCACGAGTGTGTGTCTCTGTGTGTGTGACTCAGCCCATCCTCTTTCTTGACGCTCAGAACCAGAAGATTGAGGTGACTGTTTTATCTGGGCATGCTCAGAAACACATCACACAGGATGAAAATATAATAAATATACTTCACGTCCTCATACCGCAGCGTTGACTTACACGTTTGTCTCAGATTTGTTTGAGCTCTGTATGAGTTCATAATAAAAGCAGGTTTTCTGCACTTGCCTGTTGTCATGATTGCTGGATTTTCTTCTGAGGAGCTCCACTCTCAGCGTTTGTGAGTGAGGACTGGTGCTGCGTACCACCCGGGCCTGCAGCTCCCACCCTTCCTAGTCATTTGCTTGCGGCCAGAGCTTTAAGTGGGAATTATTGCTGGGGAGATAAGTGAGGAGATAAGCCGATCCTTGCCTGCAAGATGTATGAGGTGTCTGGACACGGCGAGGGGTGCACCTGACCTGGAAATGAATGGTGTGAAGGTGCAAGTGCAGCACATGAACCTCCTTATTCATGCGGCTCCTGTCGTGAAACTGCAACACCCAAGATCATGACACAGATATTCCAGAGAGGACACTTGTACTGTTGGAGCATTAAATGATGTTTATCACTGTTAATGTTAGATTTAACTTTCTGTGTTTTGCTGCAGTAAAGCTGTTGGCAGTGACTTTGTGAAAAATCTATTGTGCAAAAAAAAAAAAAAAAAACAAATAAATAAATAAAAGTGAAGGATTAATTTTTTTTTAAAGCAAGGGGTCTTATAGACAACAATATTTTTATTAAAATGCACAAGTTGACTGGAAAAAACAACAAAATGCTCTTTTTTTATTTTTAACAATAGATAAATTCAACAGAATCCATAAAAATATAACTTAAGAGAAAAAAATATTCAAGACTGTAATCAGTCAATCAGTTTATTCACTCGATTCAACAAAATGATCATCAGTTTACAAACACATTCTCTGACTACACTTACTACACACGAGTGAAGAGGGAGCAGGAAGAAGAAAGACCCGCCCCCTTTCTCAATAATTACAAAAATGTCATACATTACATTAAATCAGCAAAACAAGTTGCAACCAACATATCATTCTTCCCATTAACAACTCAAAAGTGTGTAAGAGTTAATCATTCTTTTTATAAAGTGTTTTGAATTGATTTACAGTAGAGCATTTTTTAACTCCTCATCCAAACTGTTCAATAATTTTACTCCATGCACCAAAATGCACATTTGTTTTAAAGTAGTACGCACAGTTTTACTTTTGAAATCGTACTTCCTTCTGTTATTTCTGTCACATGAGCTTAAGAAAAAGAACGTTTGTAAATTAAATGGCAATAATCTCTTTCTAGCTTTAAACATAACCCATAGCATTTTTAAATTAACCAGATCCCTTAGTTTCAAGATATTTGATTGACTAATCAGTTTATTTGTGTGTTCTCTAGTGTCCACTTTATATAAAATCTGCATAACTTTCTTTTGTATGACAAACAACGGTTTAGTGTTGGTTTTATATGTGTTGGCTCATACCGCTACACAAGTCAGATATGGAACAACAAATGAATAATATAATGCCTGTAGTTCTAAAACATTTTTTTACTTTATTTAGAAGTTCAATACTTTTGCATAGTTTTAGTTTTATGTATTTTATATGAATTTTTGATCCAAAACAACCCCTAAAAATTTAACTTCATGTACTCGTTCAACTTGATTATCATCTATAGACATTATAATAGAATCGTCTATTTTTCTGTTACCAAAAATCATGAATTTTGTTTTATTCCAGTTTATTGATAACTTGTTGTATTTAAACCACTCATTAAGTTTAGACATCTCACAAGGCATACATTCTATAATGATTTTTAAGTCATTTCCCAGAACAAAATAAATTTGTATCATCTACTAACAGGATGATTTGTAACTTTTTAGACACTTCACAAATGTCATTGATATACAAAATAAAAAGCATTGTTCCTAGCACTGAACCTTGGGGGACTCCACATTTTATATTTTGAAGACAACGATGTTGTCTATGAAATATATTATATTTATATTATAAATATTATAATGAAATATAAAGTTAAAAAAATCTATTTTACACTTTTTTTTTCTTTCGGCTGCTCCCTTCTTCAGGGGTCACCACAGCGAACCAGTAACTTACACGAAGACTTGGCAATTATTTTTATGTCAAATGTCCTTCCTGACACAACCATACTGTAGACCAACGAGCTACCACAGCCCTCTGTGTGGAGCAGAGAGCTGCCATCTAGGGCACCTGGAGGAGCAGATGGTGGAGGTTAAGGGTCTTGCTCAAGGGCCCAGAATGGGACAAATGAGGGTGGAGGCAGGTGGGTGTTTCCCCTTTCCCACCCACATTTTGATGTCGGTACTGGGAGTTGAACCTGCGATCTTCCAATCACAGGCCCACCTTCTCTAACCTCTGTGCCACCACTCCCTATTACATATCCTATGTGTATTATTTTACACATAATTACTTTTATTAAAGTAAATGTACACTTTTTATCAAATACAAGACCTTTAAAACTCTAAATGTACATGATTGCAAACTACTGATTATGTGAACAAGAAAAGGTCTTTTTTTCAGCTGATTCCAAAACAATAAATACTTACTGGATCAGAAATGACCACTTTTTCTTTTTTTCCCCCCAGTAAAGAAAAAATAGTTAGGTTGCTGCTTCTTTAAGGTGTGTGGGAGAAGCATTCCTCCTGCCTGGTATGTTAATTCGCAGCTCCAGGGTCTGTACCGTCCTTCGCTCTTTGAAGTTTCTCTTTGCCTTGCCTTCTGTCCATCAGGTGAACTCGTGGCCTCTCAGCATTTTTATTTATTAGACAATCCCTCACACGTAAAAGATGATAAAGTTGACAAGTTACAGACAGTCGCCGCTTTCACACATTGAGGAGGGTGCTTTGTTAAACACCTCAGCAAATTTGAGCTTTAAATTTAATGACACCTTACATGCCAGAGGAGCTTGCTCATTGGACTGTTGCCAAGAGGAGCTAATGACTGTGATCTTACTCCGACACTGTCAAGAGTTTGCAGAGTTGCAATAAGAATGGGTTTAAATTTACAGAACTTTGTCACTTTTTTTTTTTTATTTGTAGATCCTCACGTGAAATATGGATACTCACTCTCATCTGTTATTATATATAAAAAAAAATCTCTTATAAGAATCATCAGCAGACACCAAATGTTCAAAAAGTTCAGCCGCTGTTATGATTGAGGCGAGCGGTGATGGTTTGACCTGGCACACAAAGACTTATAGGTGGTTGGTCAGCTTGTCAGTCAGCTCGGTGTTTTTTTTTTAATCATTTCATCTTTGCTGGGGGGCTCTCCAGGGACCCTTGCAACGTTTAGCAGTCTGAGGCTCAGAACCCCGAGGCTCGTCTAAGCCCTGCCTGTATCCGAGCTGCCATTATTAGCTCTGCTCTCCAGAGCACGCCGCTCATCTCTCCCATGAGGGGGCTGCTGAGAAATGAAGCGCGCTGGCTGGGCACGGTAGCGGAGGGCCAATAGCCCGACATGGAACAGTAATTACTCCATTGATATTCCTCACACAATAACACTGTCATCTCTCATTTGCATAGCCCCGCATGGCTTGCAACAGCAGATGAATGCATATGATCTTGTTGAAGGGCTGGCTTAAGATTTTCCTTTTTTACTTCTTTTAGATGTTATGTTTCAAGCCTAGTGGATAAATTGATTAAAACAGAATGAAAGAGGAAACTACCTTTCTACAGTTGGTGCAGAGTTCTGGCTCAGACATCTTATCAGTATTAAAGTACATGCTAAATGAAAGAGGAGAGGATGTTGCTGTGAACAGTGTATGTGCACATGCGAGTCTGCCTTGGAGGATGAGAGTGTGTTGAGGGGGTGGGGTGTCAGCGGATGTCATAGGGCCCTGTCTCAGTCCTTGGTTAATAGCCATTGGTCATAGGCTGTCTCCCCTTTATTTCTTTTGCTCTCCTGCTCTATCCTCCCAGGTCTCCCACTAGAGCTGCGCCCTCAGGCACCGCATCATTTATTGCTGTCAGGAGTCACAGTGGAGAGGAGGGGAGTGGGGAGTGGAGGAGGAGGAGAGGAGACAGGGAGAAGATGTGCAGCAAGAAAGAAGCCAATGGAGGCAATGAGGAGAGGCAGGCATGCTAGACTGTCAAATCTCAGCCGCTGAATATTTAATGGAGCCTGGAGTGTTTATTTAGTTAGCCTGTCGATTTTTACTGCTCTGTCAATAGCGGCCCCCGTGTAGCCTGCTGATGATCTTTAGTGTCTCTTCCCCAGGAGAGGCCAGGCACTAAATGCAATTATGGATTTTCCTGCACCGCAATGTGTTTGATATTTTTACTGATCTAATTTGCAATCTGGTAGTTTATTGTTTGGCATTTTAGTGGCGCTCAAGTGGCGAGGCAAATTTGATTTCCCCTCATAATTCTTTATAACTTCATTAATGCTGTTAGCACATTGGCACAGATCTTAAATAAAACTCGAGAATCATCCCATGCATGAAAGCATTCCTCATTTTATTGTCTCCGTGCCCTACTCTTTTTTTTTTTTTACTGATTCTGCTTCTAATTAAAAATCATCCTAGTGGTGCACTGTCTCTGTGAAATATGAAATCATAATCGGATTTGAATGACTCCCTTCGTTGGGACTTGTGTATTCAACCGTACGCTTCAGTCCGCTGTGAGCAGAGCAGGGCAGAATCAAAACAACTTCCTTTTCGGTGGCATTCAGCTTCTTCCGAGACAAATGAGAGCATTAGCCACAGAGCAACAGAAGTAACAAAGGCACAATAATGTGGCTGACTCTCCGTAAAGACAGTGTGGTTATGTGTGTTTTCTGTAGAGCCGTAGGATTTCCAGCCCTATGACGGATGTGTTAGTTAGAGGGCCAGCATTAGCTGTAATGCTGTTAGCATGTAGCCGTGTGAGTGATGTGCTAGTTAGATGCCCAGCAGTAGAGCTAATGGTGTTAGCGTGTTGAGCCTTCAGAGGGATGCAATCGGTTAGGCTGTGATGGATGAGTGTCGTGCTGCAGAGGCCTGCAAGCCTCCTCATTCGCCACGCTGTCAGCTTCTTAAGTGGACGTGCACAATTAGCGCTGAAATCAGAGACTGCTTAATCTGATCGTTGTCTTAACATTCAGTAGGAAAAATGGCTCATCTGGCTGCTGGTGAGTGAATGATGGCCGCTATAACAGCGAGACTTAAAGTGGTGCAGCAGAGAGACGGTACAGCGTTCTCGTTCTGAGCTCCTGCAAATGTGCAGAAAATAATACATCGCACTGTAGCACTGTAGTCTGACGTCTGCAAGGAGAAAGATACAGGAGGGGTTGAAGCACTTTACCAAACAATGTTCCACTTTTATAAAAAATAAAAAAAAAGAATATGTTCATCATCACTGCAATACAACGCTGTCAAATAAGTGACGGGCCAGACAGGCGTTGCTGTGTCATGAAAAGCAGCAGCACACTCATTCTGCTTTGAAGCAAGAGGGCTTTCACCCAAACACACTTAAGCATGTGACAAATTCACACATCGCCGACTTTCCAAAATAAACAGAAGAAGTATCAAAGGCAGACGAGCTCCACTTCTGTGATCTACGTCACATCAACAAAAACCTGTTCTCACTTGGCCCGGCGCTCTGCTCAGACACAGAGCTGTCATTAATGACCCGATTATAACAGAGACTGTAATGAAAGCAACCACAAATTAGGCTGTTAGGCATTTTGTCATTTCTTGGTGATCCTGGTTTGACGTCAAATGAAAAGAACTTTATAGAAAAAAGTTGTTTACCCTTAAAAGTGTTTGTTTATTTGTTGATTTTAGCTCTTCACTAATAATTGATTATTATGAAACTCCCAGTTGTGTTGCAGTGTTTTGAATATTCTTTGACTTTTTTTTATATTGTCTTTAAACTAGTGTGTGCATTATAAAAAAAGTATTTATTTTTATAACTGTAATCATTAATCTGCTGCAACTTCTTCCCTCCTCCTCCTCTTGCATCACTTGTGCTTTGAGAGGATCACAGACCCTCTCGGCCGAATCTTAGGTGCATGAGCGCACACGGGACGTGTTTCTGGTCCAGCCATGTATTAAAATCATCGCCCTTATCAGCTGAGATGAGACAGGGAGCGAAGCTGAGGAGGACTCCTCTCGGAGCAGAAAATATATTTTTTTGTAATAGTTTATGATTCATTCCTCCACCTTTGACTAAATAATGAGGGATGACAATTAGAGCAGTGCATGGGAGTAGAAATCAAAGGGCCTGGGATTCTCCACCCCCCTGGCAGAGTCGGGCTCGTCTGAGAGTGCTTCCAGCAAACAGGATCCAGATGTTGCAGTCTGTGCCTCCATTGGCTGCTGCTGCCACACAACAGGGTCTTTCTGCCAGCTAGCAGCCACCAATCTCTCAACTTTGCAACCATAGCAGGAGCCTCATGGTGAGAGCCTGAGACAGAGGCCCCCCACTCCATATAAGATAATTTCAGGTTACAAGAGTCACTTCAGAGTATCATTTCTCTATGAAGTGCTTTGATTTGTGTCTAAACCCCCGTTTGTATTCCCTCATCCTTTCACGGATGTATCTCTGCAACAAAGCCAAGTTGAGGTTAATAACGCAAACTGTTTTTTAATTAATGCAGCACCTGACGGTTAACAAAACAAATGTATTTACGAGGCTGATTCAGGACAATTTTCTTCTTGCGCCGCTCCGAGATTGTAAGTGATATAATTTGTCTGTCGGTGAACAGAAGGAGGCGGTGAAGACAAGGGGATGGTGTTGTCACTCATCGCTGCAGCTGAATCAATGCTCTAATGTGGCGGTGAAAAGGCCAGCAGAGCGCTATTGATATGTTTAACAAATTAGCCCCGATGACGGCAGGTGCGATTGTTGAGAGCGGATCCGGGGTCAGCTCGTCATATGGTGGCTAACAGACACGATATTGCCGCATGTCCTGATCTCTCCATTCCCTCACAATGGCATTAGGGGCACCCCAGGGAAATAAAGAGTCCCACTCCCCTATCGCCAGTGCTCTTCAAATTAACTCCCCAGAAGGTTAAGCTCCCTGATTCATAATTATTCAAGCCCACCACGGCAGCCACCAGCAGCCCCTCTCCACATCCCACTCCCCAGCCCCTCTCTTTCACTCTCGCTGCCACTTCTCCTGAGTGGCACTTGGCTTTTTGTGGGAAAGCCCAGGAATTAGATTAACTAAGCCTGACCTGTGAATGCACAGATAGATGACGGGAGCGGGATTGGACTTGATCTCTGCCTGTCTAGCTGTCTCTCTATTCAATCTAGCTGTCTGTCTCTCATACGGTGTGTTATTGCTTGTGAGCGTCCCTATGGATGAGACATTTTCAGCCGCCGCTATTCTGCAGATTGCATATATGGGCCTCAGAGGAGTGGCCAGTGTCGAGAGCACATCTCACTTGCACAGACATGATTTGAATGATGCGAAGCATGATTGCCCTTCAGTTCTCCCTTTGTGGTCTTGTGACTGTCTCAGTGCTGGTTTCCTCACTAAATAAGTTCAGCGTAGTAAACAAAGCAGTGACTAAAGCATGAATTAAAGGCTTTGAAAGCTGTAAAAGGTGTGACAACAATATATTAGCATCATCACCATACTGGGTTCTCCTTTTTAACAGGAGTCTTTAATGATTTCAAGAGGAATCTTGCTGGTTAAAAGCAATCAGTTCACACACAATAAAGTTGCTAATGAAAGCAGTTTCATTGTGAATAAAATGCACGTGATTATCCCTGCTTTACCAATAGCACTGAGTGTGACGAAAACATCTGTAATGCCTACCAAAACAGGAAATTAACCTTAGTGGTTTGCTTGTGAGTTGCTTAAATTACACCAACGCAGCATCGCTCATAAGGTCATGTATTATCCTCTGTTAATAGTTGTCACCGTTTTCAATCAGTGCAGAACTTTGGTTGCGGTGCTGCTTGCCTCTTAGGCCAATTGGGCTCCTCAGGAGGAAGAGGTAATGTAATGAGGGACCACTCTGACGGCAGGCTGGGCTCCTTTTGCTACAATCACGTAATTAATCTCCCGATTCTCCCTCTCATCATGTCCTGACAGATATGTTTGTGTTTGGTGCATAATGGTGAAGACTGGACTTGGTGCTGTGTGTCTTCTTTGGGAAGTGTTCATAAAAGCCCCATTCCTTTGCAAGCTACAGAGGCTTACGTACAAAACAACACTCCCTTTGGGCCCTATTAGGAGACAAAAGCACACACTTCTCAAGCAGGTACCCTAATAATATGTTGGCAATTTAGATAATGACTGGGAGTGAGATAAACTGAAGTGTGTATTACAGGTAATTGGATCTGCTGTGTGTTGGCTGTCTTAGCATGGGTGGTGAATTGTGTGTTTTTGCTTGTTTCATTTTATTTCATTTTTCAGCTCACAAATGGCTCTCAGAGATGTGCTGTCGATGATTAGTATTATTACGCTGACCAGGATATGCATCTGAAATGGCTGATTTGAGAGACTTTAGCTGCTCAGATCAGCAGAAATAAGAGCCTGAAGCTGTTCACACTTTAGATATCGAGCTCAGGATGGTTCTGCCTGCTTTCCCTCCAAATCCCAGGCACTCGCCTGCTCCTCCATTTAGTCATATGATGACAAATACAACACCGGTGGCTGTCTGAATGATCACGTTAAGAGTTTTTCCCCCCTTTTTTCCTTTGAGGTGAACCCGAGAAAAGTTGGAGCCATAATGAGAGTTGTCAAGCCAGTGAAGAGAAGCAGGGAGGAGAGCAGGCAGCAGGAGCAACACAAGAGGGCCTTTGGGGGCCTGGTGGGCTGGAGCTCCTTGGCCTTTAAAGAGATTACCTTGGCAGTGTAAGAAGAAGTTTCTACTCTGAGGATTATAGAGAGATAGGCCAACCAGCCTATTACCAACACTGCAGGGGACCCTCACAAGCTTCATTAATAATCTGATGATGAATCACTCCTTCAGTTGGACCTTTATAGCTGTTGCCCAATCCCAACTTCCATCTTTTCAACTCCACACTTTATGGGCAGGTAGTTTGTTTTTATTTCTCGCAATAATAATTTTCTTTAATTGATTAAGTTTATTGTTTCACAAAGGTTTTAAATCAACGGCAACGCGGTTCTAATGTGATGGCTTTTCACAGAGGCATTACCTTCAATCAAAACGCCTAATTTCTTCTTTGCTCGGATACGTCCAAAACAGTAAGAGTGGTGTGGGTTTTAAGACGAGACGCGGGGTCAGATTTTTCCCACTCTTAATTAGATGAGAAATGGTCTAATTAAATCAAATTCATTATCCTCAGCTCCAGAAATCAAGAGGCTCTGTTGGAAATAAGGTTAGGCTTCCCCTCATCCATCATGGCCTAACTAACCAATTTACAGGCCAGCCGTTTGCATGAGGCATTATTACCTTGTCATAAATACTTACCTTTAAAATCCTCAAATCAAGCCGTGATACGCGGAGCTCTTATCACATTAGTTTGCGCTACTGTGTCAGCCTCTTTCTGCCTAAGACAAAGTGGGTACCGAATAATTGTATTAGCCACATAAAGGCGGAGACAGTGCAAACGACTGCTATTTAAATGTGGCTGATAATTCTGTATAATTAAGATATAGCACAGTTCCTTGCATGGAAAAGGGACTGAGGGCTTTTTCTGGGTTGGAACAATGAAAAGTGGAAAAAAAACAGTTTAGAAAGCAGAAAGTGTTTTTTAAAGCGAATGACGGATTGCAAACTGACAAATCACTCTTGCGTCATATTTACCCCTAAACAATACTAATTTCAGCTGTGTTTGCTGCTTTGGCTGCATGTAAGACCTGATATATCAAACCATACACTCATCCACAGTGTCATTCCTGCAGCTGCAAGTCACCCCGCGTCTTTTGTCTAGGAAAGATAAAAAGCCGCCATCATGATTATTCAGTTCGACTGAACTATCGGAGACGATGAGCTATTCATCACGTGGCTCGCCTTTGATATTACTGATGCCAAAATTGATTACAATTCCTATTTATTAAACTGTCAACACTCTATTCGGCAGTTGATATCTTGGCATATTTACATCTGATTAGCGCAGGTGGAGAATGTGAATGGTTTCTTAGGGATGTAAGAATGTGGTTCCTTTAAATTTATATCAGGCCACCAAATGGCCACAAGCCCCTTTAAATTGTACTCAGTGACAGAGCCATATTCTCAGACACATGAGGCCTGTCTTCTGATCTGTGTTGGAAAGTGAATTAGTAGTCTCGATTCTAAAGCTGGTGATGGCAACGGGCTGAGGGCGTTGATTTGTTGGCAGGGTATATTACAGCCCACGGTCAGGGAGGAGGGATCAGACAAGTGTGTGTGTGTGTGAGGGATAGGACAGGGGGCCTTATCACTCAGTGTTTACTCACAGTAAATTGAGTTGAAATAATAGTCTTTCTCCGAGGCCAAACAATGGAGCGGGCTGTGGGCCGAGGGCTCAGGCTGGTGCGGAGCTGGCCTGCGCCACTTCAAAATGAAAGGCTGAGCCCGAGGCCACGGAGGCAAGGCGTGGAAGGGAGCGGGGGGGCAAAGGGGTCCTTTATGTGGACAGCTACACCAGTCATGGAGCAGACACCCCTCTGACAGGCACCTGGGCATGACAACGGGAAGAGAGAGGGGAGCATAGCTGGGAAGGAGGGGGTGGAGTGATGAGGCCTCGGGGCTCTGTCATTAGGTTGGTAGCGGAAAGGAAGATTACTGCCCTGAGGACAGAGATGCGACAGGTCTCGATGGGACAGCGATCGCGACCTCTCTCCCCTGGGTCTGCCCAGGGACTGGTGGGATGTGTCGATCTCTTAACCCCCCTCCCCTGCCTCAGCACGCTGTCCATAACCTCTGGCTATGAGTAAGCCAGTGGTCTAACCTGCTGAAAGGCAGAGTATGTAAGCAAGAGGCAGGCGCAGAGAGCAGATCCATGTACGGACCCTCCTATGTCATTGTTTGTATGTGTGTGTCTGTGTGCATGTGTGTGTGTGCTTCAGCTGCACCTCAGCTCTGCCTCTTCCCCTTCATTTATCATTCGGCAACATAAAGTGCTGCCACAGCATTATAGAAACAGCTGCTTTTTGCAGACGGCCACAGAGAATGGGGCTGCTCCCCGGCACACAAAGACACTCCTGGACCCAAAGAGAGTGGAAAATTGGTGGGTGAATGCAAACCTTTTTCCTTGCTGAGAGGGCTGACAAAGGGTGTCACTGTGGCGGGAGACACTGTCATCACATCTGAAGACAAATAAGAATCCATATCGACCGAATCATGTTTACAATTGAGGCAGGGGCACCAGCGAGACCGGCCTTGTTTGCAGCTAAACATGCAGAACTACAGCTGCTGTGCATCATATTCTCTGGAGGATTCATATCAGCCTCTTTAATCAAACCCTAAATGCATGAATCATCTGAGTCGAGGCATTTGTATGTATTTCTGTAGACTTCTGCACAATACAGTGTCAGTTTATTGACTCCAGAGTCAAAGTGAAGAAAATGAACCGTGTCAGGGCTCTGTTAGGGGTCATAATGCAGTCACTGAAGGGCTGTGGCGAAGGCCACAGAGCTGACTCGAGGTGAGCGCCGCAGGGCCATGCAGATACGCTGTCAGTTGCTCCATGGAGAGCACAGACGTGCTGTGCCATGCTTCGCCATTCCACCTCGAGCCTTAAAGGCTCTGTGTGGAGTAAAGGGAATTTTGTCGAACCTGTTCTCTTCCAGCTGGAGAGATGAGATTTTACACTCCGCCAACCACATGACAGAGAAACACAGAGTCTGTGTGTGTGTGTGTTGTGACTACGTGTGTGGGTGTGTGGGAAAGACGAGGAACGTCTAGAAAAAGAGCAGCAAGGGCATCAGTTAGCTCTTTTGCCAGACCTCCTGGGGCAATGTGCAGGCTTGGATACTTTAAGACACGAACAAAATAGTTTCACAGTAACTCTAGTTGAGACACTGGGGAGAATTTTCCTTTTGAGATGAAGCACACAAACACTTGCATATACTAAAGCAGGTCGCAACAAGTACAGACAATTCATTTATTGTTCTTTTAAAATCAAACACAGACACAACACCGAGTAACTATTCAACTGTATATGCTGTGACATGTCTGACTTGACCTGCAGTCTTCACACGGTACACAATTTTTTAAAGACATTTTCTTAATAAATAGTAGTCCTGCATAAAAAAAGCTTCCTTATAGAAAACATTATCCCATGTTAAAGGAGAAAAATGCCCTTGTATATCTATCCATTCATTGTTTTTTACTCGCTTCTTCCTTTCCGGGTCGAGGGGGGTCACTGGTGTCTATATCCAGCAGTCACTGTGTGAGAGGCGGGGGACACCCTGGACAGGTCTCCAGTCCATCACAGGGACATATAGAGACAAACAACCATTCACTCTCTCACTCACACCTAGGGACAATTTAGAGTTACCAATCAGCTGAACATGCATGTTTTTGGTCTGTGGGAGGAAACATGACCTGGAGGAAACCCACACATGCACGGAGATAACATGCAAACGCCACTCAGAAAGGTCCCTGGCTGGGATTGGATCGGGCAACCTTCTCGCTGAGAGGCAACAGCTCTACCAACTGAGCCACCATGCCACCCAGTGAAACTCGTTATTTATTGTTTAGTTTAAAAAAGGCGTATCTTACCTTTAAAATATGTAAATCTCTCACTGCCTTTCATCCCAGTTTTAAACTAAAATTATTTTATGACAAATGACAGAAGTGCAGCCATTTTGGTCAAATTTGAAAATAAAATGTTCAATCACAGTATGTTTTTTGAATTCATTGGCTACAACTAAATCACATTTTAGGTCACTATATGACTGGGTTATAGCCATTTTTAGCTAAAGTCAGAGTCAGAGTTTCTTTATTGTCATTCGCACCTCATGTGGTACATGTGGTGGAGCGAAATTATGTACACATGTCACACAGGTACACACAAAGTTAATTAAATTCAGCATCCATTTTGAACTGGACTGGCTCCATGGGGTTAATTAGTTGGAGATGTACATCCAGTGATTACTTCATGAAATTTTCTTTAAATTCCATACAGTGGTTCATGAGATATTTTGCTAACAGACAATCAGGGTTGACACTAATAGTAAAAGCTGAATGTCCTGATGCATGCTCAATAATCCATGTGCTACATCTGGCAAGGTTGAGTCAGGTCCTCTGGACAAATTCTTCTTTGTTGAAACATTTCGTTTCACTAACTCATCATTGTCGGAGTAAAAGCTGACGTTTCACATAACGTTTTTGTGTTATTGAGTATTGGAGTATGCGTTGTACATGAATTTTAGTTACAACCACACTAAATTTTAGCACAATATTGGTTAAATAAACTGAATTATAGATATATTGTGTTTTCCAAGGTAGACTGGTGCTGGTGGCCATCTTGAATTGGACTGGCTTCAAAAGTCAATCATTTTTATGCATCCAGTGATTTCATGAACGTTTACTCAAAATTTGTCCACTGGTTTATGAGGTATTTTGCTAACAGACAGATACCTAAACACATACACGCATACACAGACGTGCAAAAAACATTTTACCTTTTGGTGGCAGATGACAATTATTAGTACTTTACTTTTAATAGGCCTACTTGGCTGTGTTCAGGTCAAAGCAGCGGTGGTAATGACACTTTGATTGGTGATATGTCACTTTATCCATGCTGCTGATTTCTTGCCTTTAAGCTGTTATATGTATACCCATCTGCTCACAACAAACTCATGTTCAGGCTGCTGTTTAATACACCATGTTAAATTACTGTATTATAGTTTAGCATACATCTTAGATCCTTATATACTCTATCTTTTTTTATTTTTATAGTTTTTGCTCTTTTTGGGTGTAACTGAGACCTTGAGTTAGAGTTGCATTTGGGCCTAAAAAATCTGACCCGGCACGGCCTGAACCCGTATCATTGTTTCTGAGCCCAACCTGAAACAGACGGATTAACTGCAATTACAGGCCCAAATTCGAAAATACACCCGATATATTTTTTTAATTAAGCTTTTACTACTTTTGTAAGCATATCAGTTTGACATATTTTAAAACGAAGATATAAGATTTATTGTTTAACCAAATGGATATTAACAAACAAAACAAATAGCCTAAAAATAAATAAAGATAGGCTATTATACAGATGAACAAAAATATTTTTAAAGCAAAATTATTTGGAAAAATATACAACAAGGGTATTTTAATTGCGGGCAGCACGGTGGCGCAACTGGTAGAGCTGCTGCCTCTCAGCGAGCAGGTCCTTGGTTCAAACCCCGGTCCAGGGGCCTTTCTGGGTGGAGTTTGCATGTTCTCTCCGTGCATGCGTGGGTTTTCTCCGGGTACTCCGGTTTCCTCCCACAGACCAAAAACATGCATGTTCAGCTGACTGGTAACTCTAAATTGTCCCTAGGTGTGAGTGAGAGAGTGAATGGTTGTTTGTATCTATGTGGCCCTGTGATGGACTTGCGACCCGTCCAGGGTGTACCCCGCCTCTCGCACAGTGATTGCTAGACATGGGCACCAGCGACCCCCGTGACCCAAAAATGGAATAAGCGGGTAAAGATAATGGATGGATGGATGGATGGATGGATGGATGGATGGGTATTTTAATTGAACGTGCTGCTCGCCTTGGATTTTGTAGGTGCTGCTACTTCCTTCACCGCAGATGACAGCAGGTGCGGAGACGTGCATGACCGGTGATCAGCTGATCCATCTGAGCTTAATTGGACTTTTTTATTTTACCTCTTTCAGCTGGCCAGTCTGACCTGCCTCCTCCTCAACAAGTACATTAACACAAATTTACATTGTGCATTCTTATTTAGTTTTCTTTGTGCTGTATGATTCGTAAAAGCATATCAAAGCCTGAGACCGGCCTGGCCTGCACATTATTATGGCCTGGCCCGGCCCGAAGTTGGGTCGGTCCAGGCTTCGGGCCTGGGTTAGAAATGACAGCTCTACCTTGAGTACACAATTTTGTTCCACCTCATGTCAAGTCAAGTCAACTTTATTTATAGAGCACATTTAAAACAGAACCTGTTATCAAAGTGCTTAACAACAACAACAACAACAACAATCAATGAGAGTAAAATTAAAGAGAGAAATATATATATATATATATATATATATATATATATAGTATATACAATACACTAATAATAATAACTGAAGAATTAATAAAAAGCATTTAAAACATAGGGTCACAGATTAAAAAACACTAGATCAATTTACACTGTGTGAAATGCCTGCGAGAACAGATGTGTTTTTAGCAGAGATTTGAAGTGAGGACGGGAGGTGGCCTGCCTGATTTTGGGGGAGCAGGTTGTTCCAGAGTTTGGGGCCCATGACTGAAAAAGCCCGATCTCCTCTGAACTTCAGTCTTGTTTTTGGAACAGCCAAAAGCAAGTGATTGGATGATCTCAGGGCTCGAGAGGGAAGTAAGGTTCCAGTAGCTCAGAGAGGTAAAGGTGAGCGAGGCCATTTAAGCATTTGAAGGTCAACAGAAGAATTTTAAAGACTATCCTCATACGAACAGGGAGCCAGTGAAGGGAACAGAACTGGTGTAATATGTTCAGACATACAAGTTCTGGTTAGAAGCCGAGCAGCAGCATTCTGGACGAGCTGAAGATGTGAGATGGAGGCCTGGCTCACCCCAGCATAGAGTGCATTGCAATAGTCCAATCGGGTTGTGACAAAGTCGTGGACTAGTTTCTCAAGGTCGGGTCTGGACAACACTGGCTTGAGCTTAGCTACCTGTCTGAGTTGGAAGAAGCTTTTCTGCAGAACAGAGTTGATTTGTTTGTCAAACTTGAAGTCAGAGTCTAAAACCATCCCGCGATTTTTACCAGACTGCTTCAGATATGGCTGAAGAGAGTCCAGGTTGACAGGATCAGTGGTGGCAGTTGAGCTAGGGCTAAAGACAATGACTTCAGTCTTCTCATTGTTAAAACTTAAGAAATTTGAAGCCATCCAGGCCTTAATGTCGTCCAGACATTTTAACAGGGTGAATGGAGCAAACACTTGCTGGTTTCACAGGCAGGTAGATCTGACAGTCATCAGCATAACAGTGGAATGAAAGACCATGTTTCCTCAGGATGGACCCCAGTAGGAGCAAATAGAGTGAGAACAGAAGGGGTCCAAGAATCGAACCCTGTGGGACCCCGCAAGAAAGAGGTAATGAGGTGGATATATTATTGACAACCTTGACACAGAAACTCCTGCCACTCAGGTATGAGCGGAACCACTCTAATGCAGCACCTGTGATCCCAACCCACTGTTCCAGTTGTGATAATAAGGATATTGTGGTCAACAGTATCAAAAGCAGCAGTAAGGTCCAGGAGCACAAGTACCACAAATTGACCAGAATCGTTTGATATCATAAAATCATTACAAACCCTCACTAAAGCTGTTTCAGTGCTGTGGAGTTGCTTAAAACCAGACTGAAAAATCTTGAAGATTCTGTTCTCATTCAAAAACTTGTTTAATTGAATGAAAACTATTTTCTCCAGGATTTTGGACAGGAAGGGAAATTTTGAGATTGGTCTGAAATTTGAGCAAGTCGAAGGGTCAAGTCCAGGTTTTTTAATTAATGGATGAACTACTGCATGTTTGAAAACGTCAGGAACCAAACTTGTCACAATACTACTATTTACAATAGTAAGAACGGAGGGTCCAATCGTGGGTAGGACTTGTTTGAAAATCGACGCAGGAATGGGGTCAGCGGGGGAACTGGAGGGTTTCATCTGACCAACGACTTAGTACCACATGTGATGTGAATGACAATAAAGAACCTTGAACCTTGAACTTTGGTGGGCACAGTTCCGCTAATCCGCTAACAGCTAACAGCGGCACAATTTTTTTGTTTAGCTAATTAGCGTTTTTTGCTAATTTTGACACCGTTAGCGGTATTAGCTTCCACTAAATTAGGTTTCACCAACTTAAAGTCCACTAACAAAATTCACAAGCTTGTTCCTGTCTGTTGTGGGCATGTCTCAAATGGTTCGTTAGGCACGCTATTGGATTAGTGTGTGTACTATGATTGTATGTGACAAGAGGTGATTGGTTTACACAGCTTCAACTGGAAGGAGATGAAGACGCGTGACGCAGACTGAATGATGCTCATCTTAGCGGGTATTGGTTTAGCGTTTGCTTCTGAAAAAAAAAATAAAAAATAAAAAAAAAAAAAAAAAAATATATATATATATATATATATATATATATATCTGTTTAGCAGTTTAGCATTAGAGAAGCAATTTTTTTATATATGGGTTAGCGAAGCTAGCTTTTTGGTTAACTGTGCCCACCACTGGATCAAAGGTAAATACTGTAAATGAATCATCTTAGTTAAAATGGTAAGTATGTTCTTTAATCCATCCTTCTGAGGACATCTACTGTGTAAATTAATCATTTTTATATATTGTCTAAATCATATAATACTTAAATCAATTCAACTGCAAAAGTACATCTATTTAAAAAAAAACACCTTTTATCCCTGGGTTTTTGTAGGTGGTCCAAATACTGATGGTATTTAGTGAAACAGCAGGTTTTTGGTTTGCTCTGCGGTGTATGTGCGCCCCTCTGTCTGTTTGACACATTCCAACACCACACTCCGCTCCAAGGCTCATAACTACCAGCCCGTCGCCATGGTTACAGCCACACATCGATGCCAGCTCTTCGCACTCAAAGACATATTTGTTTGGCTAGTGTAGCTACGCTCCTGACAATAAAACACAGCTTTTTAGCACAACACCTGCTAATCTTAGGATTTAGCTCTTTGAAGAGGACTGCTGATCAGATATTCAAATATATTATCTGAACGCTAAGCCCGATGTTAATCCCTGGCCCCGGGTCTTGAAGCATCCTGCCTTTCAATAACAGTGTTTATTTTTCATTTGCTTTCTCTTTTTCAGCCCCCCATCTTCCTCTCCCCTTTCAGATGATGAAACTTTAACAGATACATTGGTTTTTAGGATGCAATAATTTGATGATGATACAGATTAACCCAGATATTATTTGTTTAGATTTCTCTGCGTGTCAGTTAATCAATCAAATGCCACAAACTATTGATATTTTTCTCTTTCACTTTTAAACATTTGTTTGTATAAACTAAATAAAAATGAAACGTAATTTCAGAAACATGCACTCTTTCAGACATGGAAACTACAAACATTTAATTTTACAGATTTCACACGACTCGGCATGTTTAATATGCTAGAACTCCATTTTAAAACTCCTTATTATTTTTATTTATTTATTTTAAACCCTTTCAAAGTATATTTGTACTTACTTATGGGCTTATCTTGATGTTAAAGCTTGAATTCTTAAAATGCGATATTAGCCCAAAGTTTAGTGTCAACGAGTGCCTCATAATACGGTGACAAATAAAATTATTTACATCTTAATCAATAAGCCACAATAAAATAGTATGTCACTTTTAAATAAGTAAATGTAATTCAGGTGGAAAATGTTTATCAGAAATCTTTGTCAGAAATATGATGACTAATATTGGAGGACGTTAATCCTAAATAAGAGCAAAATACACATCAGTTTCATTTCTTTTTGGACCAGACAAGCTGTTGTCTTTTTTTTTTTTTTTTTTACATTTCTTGGCTCTTTTCCCAGATGCTATCTATTAACCGTGAGTTTGGCTGAACAATAGAAACTGCAGGATTTGAGTGAGTTGCTAAACTGGTTGTTAAAATAAAAGGCATGAAAAAGGACAATAAAACAAAAACAAAGAAAGAAATATTTGAATTTGTGTGAATGAGGTCGATTTTCCGGCGTATTTAATGTGAATGTGAAGGTCTTTGCCGTCTGAGGGCCTTTTTCTTGTTCGTTCAGTATTTTCTGTCACGCCGTGTGTTGTCAGTGGCGGCGAGATCACAAACACGTGAATCCTGATCTTGTGAACAACGTCTAATTCCTGGTTCCCTCACATTCTCTCCCTCCAAACTAATTTTGGGCTTAAAGTGAATCTCTGTTGAGCAAACAGAGCCCCCCGTCCTCATCTAACTATCCTCCATCACAAGGCCCTCCAGATAATCTCTGCCCATTAAAACCTGGGCAAACACTTTACTTCATATGCTGGATGAAAAAAACAGAAGAGGCTTTTTTTTCCCGTTTTTATTTTTTATTTTTTTAGACTTTCCCAGATTGTCTCTCTGTCTCCTATTCTCCACTTTAATCCAGCATCTTTCAGAGCTGGTAAACTTCTCAAGCTGGACACGGCTTGGTTCGGGGTGGAAAGGGGTCAAGCTCTGCTGGCCTCTGCACAGAGCTGTGGAATTTTTCATTAGTGCACAGCTGGGTCACAAGTGGCTCCAAAGCCGTCTTAATATTGTGTAGGCCCACAGATTAGGAAGTGGAGAAAAGAAGCCAGAGCGTGATGCTCTCCACCAGACCCCGTCTTTGCATATTTGCAGACTTGTGCTTTAGAACACCTCATATTACTGTTTGTTTTATTTCTTAGAGCCAGAACCTCTGGGTCAATAGTAATTATAAAGCCCTCCAATCCAAATGTTGTTTTTTAACTATTGCAGCGCTGAATCTGCAAGACAAACCCATTTTATTTGATTATTTTTTTTTTTCCACAGTAGAGAAAATAGAACCGTAGAAGTGCACGCTGTGATTTGTTCCTTTATTTTTTATTTTTTTGACTGGACATCAATTCCTGCAAAAGTCGCACAAGAAATATAACTTGTGACAAACAGTTGTTTCAATATTAATAATAATAACAATATTATTAGTAATAATTGCGTTTGTAATTTATAATGAGTCAAACTTTAATTATGAGCCAGGCTTGAGCTGTTAAATGAACTTTTATAAGGAATAATAATAGCATCTCTACTATCATTTTTTTAAAACCTGAAAAAGAACAAATATTTAAAATTAAAAATTATTTCTAATTGCCTTTCATGAGCCTTAAACTAAGATAATTCGTTGAAACGATGCATGTAGCCATTTTAGTTTATCTTTAAAATAACATTATATAAAATTTTATTTGATATTGCTAAAAGTCACACTAATAAATTACACAATTTCAGACTTTTGTAAACAGCTATTCTAAATTGGATTGGCTGTAAATGTTATATATATATATATATATA
>NC_056505.1:29703780-29728634 GCF_014905685.2 Nematolebias whitei
ATATATATATATATATATATATATATATATATATATATATCCAAAGATTATTTTCTGAAAAATGCATTAAAATTTGTCAGGTAGTTCATGAGATATTTTGCTAACAGACACACAAGTTGATTCTGACATTTCCTGCTAAAGTTTGAGTCAATATTTCTGGGCACTACTTTGTGTGAATGACTCAAATACGACTACATTAATTTTTCTCCAATATCTGTACATTTGAAAGAATTGAAGCCATTTTTGTATTTTCTAAGGTCAGTTTGCTGTGGTGGCCATCTTGCATTGGGTTTGTTCCACAAGTTAGTTGTAGAGGGACATCCCATGATGTTTTTCCTTAAAGTTTCAATAAAATCAGTCTTGTGGCTACTATTGAGATATTTTGCTAACAGACAAAGTTAACAGAAAATAATTAATGTCGACATTTAAGCTAATGCTTGCACAGTTTATTAGTGCTCAAAGCGTGTGTTGAGAATCAGGCTCAGTCACTACACTTCATTAAGGTGAGTTAATCAATGGTAGACGTAAAGTCAACCATTTTTTTGCAAGCTCCTTTTTAAGTTTCTCCAGTCGTTCATAAAAAAATTTTTGCTGACAGATGGAGACATGAGAAAAACAAAATAATTTTTGCCTTTCAACAGCGGTCTATAGGACGACATAGAAAGCATTTTTCATATATTTTATTTGTAGCTAATGAGTTCTTGGTTTTGTGTTATAAACCTGTAAGATTCTTTCGGCTGCTCTCTTCTTCACGAGTCACCACAGCGAGCGAACTCACATAAAAGATTTAGCAATTTGTTTAACGCTGGATGCCCTTTCTGATGCAACCTGGGCTCGAACCCACAACCTTGGGATTACAAGTCTGCAGCCCCCACCACCCCCACCTCCATACTGGCTCTTTAAGCCCATCTTCAGACTAAAGGCTTATTCATGGGGTTTCTATTTATTTACACAAAAAATTAACAGCCATTTGAGAACTGGTAAAACAATAATCAGGAAACCAGCCAAATATTTCCTCAAAAATCTCCCCCGTCATAATTTCCTTGCAGATGCTGGTGCACAGAGCAAGCGAGCGTGCTGTTTGTCCTAGGCTTTAAAAACCGAGTCTAAATGTGATGTTGCACTCATTTTACATCGTCGGGAACAGCAGCTGTCCAAACAGCGTGGTGTGTGCTCGCCTGCTTACTCTTGTATTTAGATGTGTACTTAGCCTCCTCTGCTGCCCAGTACACTGTCCTTTTCACTCCGTCAGCTTTGTTCTACCTGTGTGGCTGCGAGGGATTATTTCCTCGCTGTTTTCCTGAAGCGACTCATTAGGAAAGACGTGTGAAGGAGAAGCAACGGGGCCTGGTGGTGTCAGACGTCTTTCTTCGTTTTGGAGATGCGTATGATACTGACCTAAATATTGTTGTGCGTTTGTCTCGGGAGAAATCTCAACTGAGTTATTAGGTCCGCATCTTCAGCTTATTTACAGTTCAAGATGGACGCCGCAGCTAATCGACCTTAGCCAACACAACCTTTGTTCGTTTAGTCAGATGTTGTACAAGACGTCTTTATATCGTGGGATTCTTCTTTTCTCTGCATAATCTCAGCTGAAAACACTTCTTTAAAGGATGACAGGTGATCTGCTTAGTCCTGTTTTTCAACAACATAAAAATTTGTTTCAGTAGAATTTTCAGACAAAAAAATAAAAACGCATGCACTAGTTGAAATTTAGTCTACCGGAACACATGCAAAACCAAATTCCTTCCACGCCATTGTTTTTTTTTTCCCTTCTCCAGGTTTTCAGTATAGAAAGAGGACATTTGCATGACTATGTTTGGGTTTTGGGTTTCTTTGTGCAGCTGTAAAGTGCAGCGATACGCTCGGATCAGCCTGGGATGTCCGTCTGGCCAGAGACCGGTTCGAGGAGGTGCACATTCCCGCCCAGGAACTTACTGCCGTAGAAATGAACGGGGTCATAATCATTTTCATAACAGCCGACATGTTCACTGTGGCATGGCCTTCCACATTTAGTGTTGCTCTGTTCAGCAGGTATTACTAAGTGTGCTCCCTCAGAGGGGCTGGGCAGGTGCGTGTGCACGCTCGAACCCTTCGAGCACACCTCTGCTATTATCTTTGGTGTGCCAAGTGCAATCAGCTTGTCTCATTCCTCCCCTGTGAGCTCGCAGGCAGGCCGGTGCTTCGCCTCAACGCGGGGAACCGGCAGAACCCTGTGGCCAGAAGCTGCGTGATGAAGAAGGCACCTTTGGGCCATTAGTGGTGTACACATCTCCCGTTAATGTGTTTTACTTTTACCTGCTGGGAGTTTAATTAAAAAACAAAGAGCCTCAATTTAAAGGCCATTATTATGCTAATGTAGTAAGCAAGGGATGGTGATTAAGCAGCTTTTAGAGCTGACTGGAGCTGGCCCTTGGGAGTGGAAGGATGGCATTTTTTTATTTGGCTTCATTACTCTCCATGAATCCGTGCTGCAAAAAGAAACGCTGATCCAATGGAAGCATGTCATCCCAACTAGTTTTTGTTTGGCATGTACTTTTCATACGGGTTCAGAGCAGGAACATGACTCTATCTGTGTTTTTTTTTTTTTTTTTTTTTTTTAACAAACCAGTTGCTTTGATGCACAACCCTCACGCTTTAAAAAATAGCTTTTATCATCAGAGCCTCTGCAAGCAATCAAACACGTATTAGCAGAATTCAGGCTCCTATTTTTAGTGGAGTGTGGTCAACATCCAGCGTCTGCTCCTTGAAGAGGACAGCAGAGCCGTACAGAACAAAGTGATTTTCGTGACGTTGAGACGTAGCTGAAGACGTTTGTTCGTCCACGTGAAGCAAAACATCTGGGGATCAAATGTTTCTCTTTGCAGCCGAAGCTCTTTGTTTTGCTGCCGTGAAGTAATTTTCACCCGCGACGAGCTCAGAAGCGGCTGATCGACAGTTTGGAAGTTCCTGCTGTGAACAAGCCAGCAAATAAAACACGACGTCACGAAACAGAAATATCAGGTCTAAAACTTTTTTTTTTGGTGAAGGTTAGTTTATTTATGTTCAAACTCTGCCCATCAGGGGAAGACATATGATTATTACTTCTGCCTAGAAAATGAAATACAATAAGAATTATGCATTAAAAATGTTACATATGCAAAATACATTTCATCAAAACTTTAGGAAGGAAGGGAATTAAAACACTTATTCTGACCTTATTATTAGTATCAACATTGTATCTCTTACATTACCGTATTTTTTTTATTATAAGGCGCACCGGATTATAAGACGCATTAAGTGAAACTAATACATTTTGA
The DNA here is from genome assembly GCF_014905685.2 of Nematolebias whitei. Lineage (NCBI taxonomy): Eukaryota > Metazoa > Chordata > Actinopteri > Cyprinodontiformes > Rivulidae > Nematolebias > Nematolebias whitei. The sequence goes on from NC_056505.1 coordinate 29,707,080, forward strand.
CATATTTTTGAGCGCCGTGTACCACATAAAATCCGTTCGAGGTCAGTAAGTACAACCAGAATTGATACATAAGGCGCAACAGATTATAAGGCTTACTGTCAATTTTTGAGAAAATTTAAATATTTTAAGTGCGCCTTATAGTCCGAAAAATACGGTATTTAAATTGGTTCATAGCTGTTGGAGGTGATGCAAACTTGAAACTGTTCTTTTTTTTATTTTATCCAGCTGCAGCTAAAAATAATCCGAGTATGAGCAAAGCTTCAGATCATGTCCACCTTTGACCCCCATTCTTCTAAAAGCCCCCAGTCAGACCATGGAGATATGGCAGAACTTGGAGGGTCATTCCAAAGGATATTGTCAACCCAATAATCTACAATAATATCACAGTCCGATGTTTTCCTAATACCGTTCAGCCCTCGATACAATGATCGGTGAAATAACTATTAACTGTCTGAGCTTGTCTGGATACATTCCTTGTTCTGTGTGTAAAAATTTTAATTTCTAAAGAAACTGGTTTTAAAACCTTTCAGATAAATGTAATAGAAACATTGTATTTCCCTCTAAGGCACAGGATGTGGCATGGAACAATTTTTGGAGACAAAACGATCAAAATAATTATTTAAAGCTATTAAAATAATCAGAAACATGTTTTTTTTTTCAGTTCACTGCAGTAAAATCCAGATGTTGATTGCAGTGTTACATCTGTGCTCTTGTTGTATAATTCCATTTTTTGAGCCATAAATAAGCAAAATGTTCATCCTTGTTATGATTAGCAGGTGATTGTGCCGCTCTGACTCAGTGGAAGACACTGAACGAGTGTCATATTCAAACCTTTTCCATAAGCATGATCAGTATTTGTTAAGAATAGACCATTTCAAGAAAGTTCTATTTGTCTTGTTCATGAGCTGCCTCACAGACCGTATCTCTTCATGATTGGCATGGCCACAGGTTTCCTGCCTGAAGAGCCCATCTTCAAAGTAATAGCGAACAGCTGCTGCCTGGATAATCCTCATCCTCTGTCTTTGAAGGGTTGCCGTGACATAATGGCCCTGCCTATTCTTCTACTAAATTGTTATGGTATTTCTCAGAGTGTTGTTCAAAAGCAAAAAAAAAAAAGGAAGGGACTGCTTTGCATGTGTTGCTAAATGTTGAATGATTATCACCATCTCACCCTCTGTCCTTTCTCCCCCTTTCCCCTGTCATTCCTCTACATTTTCTTTCTCCCGCCCTGCCTCTTCTCATGCCTGTACTGAAGCAGGAGTTTGAAATGTTAAGTCTGCTGAGGAGAAATCACTGGCAGCATGTGGCGTGAGATTAAGATGTTGTCACACTTTAAAAAGCTGCATTTATTCTGTTCAAAGGGAGGTCTCCAAAGAGTTTGGGAAAAGGGAAGAGGGTGAAGAGCTGATGTCCCTCAGCTGCACTTTTTCTTTGCAACTTATTAATTTATCAGACGTGAGAACACACTATTAGGGCTCAACATTCTTGGCAAATATTCTAATTGCGATTTTTTTTTTTTTACTTCAGTGTTGCGATTGCGATTTAATATGCGTTTATTTTTCAATGTCTTCTTCTCATGTATTTTTCAATGAATAAAAGCAATAAATCTGTTTCAGTTGCAAAAACCTCCACTGTTTTCAGCTCCGCTGCAACTTTGTTTCTGAATTATTTTTTTTATAACTCTGGAATAGCAGCTTGGCTAAAATGTGTGCACGAGGGCATTTTGTACCGCTTATCCACTGTGTTTACCAAAGCTGTAAACCCAGGCTTGGTCACTATATTAATAGGCATCATGTCTTTCACTATGAACTGCTTGAGTAATTTCCACATACCGTTTCAAATTATGTCCATACAGAGTAATACCTTTGAACAGTTCGGTCAGTGATCCCTGTCGACTGGTACTTTACTTCCTTAAAGTTGAAGCACTGGTCGTTGACATTTTAGCCATGCAACTATTGTAAATGGCTTTGTAGTGTTTTTTTTTTAAGTGTTGATAAAGGTTTGTGGTGTTACCTCGAGAGGTAGTAACAGCATCAAGGCAGGTTCTGCACAATACATGTCATTGTGCAGCGTCTTCTTTTTCATAGTAAAAATAATTCCAAACAGATGTGCTGCCCGTCTTCGGTACCAAACTTTCAAATGTGTCAGCTTCTGTCGAGCCTGACGCCATTGTGCAACCGGTTAAAGCGCAGTGTTGACTTCTCTCGCTCCCTGCTCTGCTTTGCTCCGTTCACTCGCAAGTCATGTAACCAAATAACATGACCAGTCAAATTGCAGCCTTTGCGATTAGAAAATCTCGTTTTGGCATATCGCGATATTATTGCAAATGCAATTAATTGTTCAGCCCTACACACTATTGTTTTCTTTACAAACCTTATTGGGTTGTTTTTATTCTTTGTTGTTCGTGACTGCATTTTCCATAGCATTGCAAGCCTCTGCAGTGTGATAATGTGCTACAGAGAGCAAGAAACGACCACAGCCAATGTAGGAAAGAGCAGACAAGGGATTACAGGTACGTGGACGTAAGATTAAAAAAGAAGGACGTAATGATCCCTCTGGGATGGAGGCATGTGCTGAGATGGGCTCTTTTTTCCCTTTTTTCCTCCCTCATTTATGAGTGCCGTTGTGGGGGGGATTGGGTAAATATTGACAGGTTTCTGCTTGAGATGCAGCCATTGATCCAAGCAGGAGGGTCTCATCACTTGATCTGTGCGCTCAGGTGTGGGAGGAGGAAAAAGCCCGAGCCATGGATGAGAGCTGTCATGCTGGTGGTCCCCCTTTGTGCTGCCTTGCTCACCAATGCAACACTAGGCGTCGTGTTACCGAGCGGGTGAAAGTAGATTTTAGGTAGTCTTGGTGTTTCTGGGATCAAAATTGATAAATGATCAGCTAACTCGCTTTGCGTCTGATTCAGTCACGCATTCTTTGAAGTCTCTGCAGAGACCGGCGTCGTCTCTTCCTCGGCTAATGGCATCACCGGACCCCTGTTTGTGTGTTTTTTCTATTTATAAAATCACGGTTTACATCTTCCACTCTGTCTCCTGTTGGCGCGTCGGCCCGGCGGCCTGCTCCACAAACCTCTAATCAGGTAATGTTGGGGAGGTTGAATGGCGTGCCTCCCCCCGGTCAACCTTCACTGCTCACACAGTGGTGTTGTTTTAAAGAGCATTCTTTAGCAGCTGAACTTGGAAAGGTATTAAAGTGGGATTAGGCTCCTCCACAATCCACTGCTTGTGTCATTCAGGGAGTTTGTGTTCTCCTCTCCCCGCTGCCACCTCCCCACTCCTCCTCTGTTTGATTGTGGCTAGCCGCAGGAGTGGGACTGACTGTGCCTTTCAAAGGAGAGGGGTAGGGTTAAATCCCTAGTCCACTGCTCCCTGCTAATTCTCCTTGTTCCTTAGAGAAGGATTTACTTCTGCTGCCAGCTTCTCAAAGGCCTTCTCTGCCCATCCGAAAAGTCGGCGTTGCCTTCCTGTGGAGGTGTGGTTGCCATAGAAGGGGCGTCATGCGTGGCTATTCCCTCTGAACCCCGCTGAGAATGGGGAGCGGGGACAGAAAACAGGCAGAAAGTCCAGATTAGACCTGGGGACAAAGCAGGACAGGAAGATTCCAGAAGGGACGAATGGGAATTACAGCAGCAAAAATAATGCAAAGTGACAGAGAGGGGAAATAGAAAAATAATGGCTTACAAGATTAAACCTGGCGAGAAGAAAGAAGAAAGGAAAAGAGGGCTGAATGAGAATGTTTTCATCTAGATGAGAAGATTTGGGGGGAAGAGAGAGAGAGAGCGGTTGTGGATGAATGCAAAGTCCCGGACACAACGAAACCGTGCTAACAAGTCATTTCCTCAACTTTCTGCTCTTTCTGAGCCTAAGCCGCAGATCATTAGCTAAACATTAGAGTTTGATCTGGGAACTTGTCTTGACAGTTTCATCACCTCGTTCTTCCTTATCCCGGCATGTCACGCTCTAATCCCACTAAAATTGTGACACGAGCTGCGAATTTTCTTTTCCTACCTGCTCAAATTCATCAAATTGATATTTTCTCTTTTCTATCGGCTGCTTTTTTGTTGTTGTTGCTGTTGTTGATGCGCTTTTTAAATGATTGTGTAAAGTTGGTGGTTCGCTTAGAAGACAGATCCAGGTTCACATCACTTCAACAGGAACCCTGCATGCTGGAGAAACATGCCAACTTTTCTTTTTAAAGGGATTATCCTCGAGGTTTTCCATAGTTCAGTAATAATCTTCTTAACTTATCGTAATAAATAAAAGATTAAAGGATTTTTTAAACCCTGAAAGTGCTAGCTATGACATCAGTGTTGTTCCTGCGCTGTATAAATAATATTAAAACAAGATAATAAGATGCACTGCATGTCTTCTGCTGGCAGACAAACGTCATTATTTTTATCATAGTGGATGGATAACCAGTGAATAAACCTATTAATCGTTGTGCCAAAATTAAAATGACATAAATGAAGTCCTCCTTATTTTTGACTTGATGAGTAATTACTTTAGGAAGCTGCAGAGTCAGGAACAAAAAGCACGAGTACAGCTGTCCATACACGTGCACTCACATGTGTGAACACACACGCGCATTATCAAGACTCAATCAGTACCTATAACAACATTTGCATAACAAAAGCACCCTTTGGTTAGCCTGCTCTCATATTTACACATTATATTCATCAGTGTCGTTCATCCCTGTCGTGAACCAGCCGATGATGTCAACTGCTCCTCTCGCTGTCTCCCTCACAATGAAATAGATGTTCATCACAAACAGATAGGCGGTTGCCAGCTGTCTTCCAGGCCAGGGCAAACACAGAAGCCGCTAATAAATCCAGCTTTACGGCCGGACAAGATCAACCGCACTCCCTGCCTCCTTGATCCATTTAATGTGGCTTCTTTCTGAACGACAGAGGACGAATTAAATGCCTCAGTCACCAATAAAACAATGCAAACATCTTCCCCAACCAAAGGACAAAAAAGAAGATGGAGGTGTTGTCAGGGAAATGGCGATAGAGGTGGTGTTTCACCATAGAGGCATGATATTAGACGCAGATTTTAGATATGAGCCATGAATCATTCTCTCTGTTATGATATCTGATGCATATAGAATATATAGAGATGAAGGAGCAATTTTCCAACAAAGGCTTCACTGGTTGTCCAGATTGGAGCTTTTTTTTTTAACATTTGTAAGAGGATTTTGGTCCTGGGCTCACATTGGACTGGTGCAGAGCTTGACCCACCCCAAAATTTTAACAGATGAGTTGTTGCCAAAGGAGTCGCCTCTTTTGCTGCCCGAATGGGTCAACGAGCCAACTTCAACCCCCCCTTGATGGGTTAGCTTCAGCTCCACTGAACTGTGGCAGCAGACAATTAGAGGGGAAAGTAAAGGCTTCTCATCCAACAAAATGCTGAACGTGTCTGGTTTACCGTTTCGAACATCCAACACCCACGTTTGTGTTGCTTTAAAGAGCAGCACTGTTCACAGACCTCCTCTTTTCTGGCTCTGCAGGTTGTTTGCGACCAAATGCAGCGGCTGCATGGAGAAGATCGCCCCGACAGAGTTTGTGATGCGGGCTCTGGAGTGTGTTTATCACCTGAACTGCTTCTGCTGCTGCGTGTGCGATCGCCAGCTCAGAAAGGGCGACGAGTTTGTCCTGAAGGAGGGTCAGCTGCTCTGCAAGATCGACTACGAGAGGGAGAAAGACTTGCTCAGCTCTGTCAGTCCGGATGACTCAGACTCAGGTGAGCCCTCTGCACCCCCTTACACAGGAGTGAGAACAGCACCAGGGCGCTATCATCACATGGCACCGAGGTGTTGCATTCAGTGTGTTCTGTTCCATCGCAGCAGCAGTCAACATAGATGTCCTCCATCAGGAATCTAAAGAAAAACCAACTAATGTCATTTATATGTAAAGAAGCAGGAACATTTAGAAACATTTGCATGAATCCAAAGAAATATAAAACTTCTGCTGCTTTTCAGTGGCTGATTTTAAACACCATTCATTCAATATAGGAGTGTGGCTTTACAGTAGGAAGAGGAAACAGGACGAGGCCAAGCCTGCCTGTATTAATGGCTCTCCATGCGTGGGCAGGATCTGGTGCTGGAAAGAATTAAATTACTGTATCACGATGAGTGACAGAGGGATTTGGGGCCTTTCTGCACTAAGCCTGCGCCTCCACTCTTATCAGCTCCAGCGCTCCTCGCCTATAGGCTGCACACACGACGAGGCATCTCGCCAGCCCTCACTGTTCACTACCATCTGGCTTACATTTAAACATGCACAAAAGCCCGAATTTGTCAAACACATCTGTGCCTGTGTCAACTTTTGTCAACTTGTGGGAATATTTGCTCTGCTTCCCCCCTCCTTGTTTGCTCGTGTCCCAGTGCATCACTCACTCACGTCTTTGCACGTCTCCGAATTTCAAGATGTAGCCAAATGTCGACATGAGCAGAGGGTAACTTTAGCCTGTCGGAGATGAAGCGAAGGTTTGTCAGACCAGAAATGTAGACAAGGATCAGAACCAGATGATGAGCGAGCCTCTGATTTTTTTAGCCGCTCGACCTCAGAATCATTAAGTTTTTTAACAGCAGTGCTGGTTTGGGTTTGGAAACACTTTTGTCCATCTACATTTCAAGCGGCAATTAATTTTTTTCTTTACAAATCAGTTTTTCTGTGCAACTCGGTGGATTTTGTGACAGGTGATACTGAAATGTTCAGCTTTAAGTAGCTTTTTAAAGCATTTCGTCAACTTTTATTGTTATAAAAATATTTTGTATATTTTTTATGGAAGGCTTTTGTCTGTTTCCTGAAAATAAAAGTTAAATTTTTATAACAAGTATCATGTAAGCTTAGAGTGGTGATAAGCCTTAGTCCCTCTGTTCACCACGTTAAGGGCTAAACTGTTACTGGAGCTGCAACCATGAGCGCACAATGCTTTTTTTCCATGTCGCTTATGATCTAGTATTCTTATCAGAAGTTGATTTGGTTTAAATGAGACAAAGCTGAGAGCAATAAATTACTAATGACACTGTGACCAGTTCAGAGACAAATGAACATATTTCGTTGTGCTCGCTGCAGTTTCTGAAAGTCTAATCATACACGAGGCCTTCTCCTTCTGTAATAAATTGATGAGAAAGTATCAAAAACATGTGTCTCCTTTGATTAGGCCAGGGGTCTGCAACCTCCACAGTCAGAAAAGAGCCATATCTGCCTCTTTTCCACTAAATAAAATATGTCAACAGCTGCAAAACTAATTTAAAACCTGAAAGAAAGGTATCACAGCATTTCAAGTGTCATTTAAATACTACATATAGAAATATGTTATTTATTTCAATGAGAAATTCATGATCTATAATAAGTCAATGACTTTTTTCATGTTAGGACTAAGGAAAGGGATTTTTTTTGTTGTTAATACCCGGTTAAAACTCTGAAGTAAGAAAACGTGCAATTTATGTCTATATTTATTAGGGATGCACAATATTATCGGCATAGTATTGGTATCGGCCGATATTAGTGATAAAGTTAAATATCGAACATCGGCCATTCCATGAAAATTACTCTCCGATATAAACAGCTTCTGTTTTAAGTTAATTTTTAATTTAAGAAACTGGCAAGTATATCTATTAATGCACTACTTACGCACTTTCACTTGTTGCTTGTGAACAGATTGAGTTTAGATTTGTGAAAATTTACAAATTTACACTGTTCGGGTGTTGTCATTGTGTTAGAGAGAGTGAACAGCATGAATAAATTTGACATTAAACATAATCCAAGTTGAAGTGTTTCATCATTTTCAGCCCCCTTTGGGCATCTGCATGTGGTATCAGGCCAAACTGACAAAGACCATGCAGAATAATGTTGTTTTTTTAATTCCACAGCAGAAAAAGCTATGCAGTCTCTGTAAGTAGGTCTAGGAAAAAAATTATCGGTATCGGTTATCGGCCAAATAAATTTTAACATATTGGTACATCGGATATAGGCCAAAAATCCAGTATCATGCATCCTTCATATTAATGTTTATTTAAAAAAATAAATAAATTGAAAAACCATTTCATATACTTGCACGATGGATCAGTGGTCAGCACTGTAGCCTCACAGCAAGAAGGTCCTGGGTTCAATCCCTGGTTGGACCTGGGGTCTTTCTTGCATGCTCTTCTCGTGCTCACGTGGGTTTTCTCCAGGTACTCCAGTTTCCTCCCACAGACAAAAACATGCATGTTAGTCTGCCTTCAGGCCCAGGCCTCCCTTGCAAAAGAGATCTGTGGTCTCAATGGGATTTGCCTGGTTAAATAAAAGTTAATAAATAAACTTGTATCCTTATAATTTATTAGAGTGAACATAAAAAATTGACCAGTTTGTTGAATAATGAGGATTTCTTCAAAAAAAATGCAAAACCTTATTTTATTTTAATTTTTAATTTACTTTAATCAAAAGTAGGCTTTTATTTCTAAAACGTAATGATGGCAAAAGGGACTTGACATATATTTTTAATTGATCTTATTTCAATGACTGTGATGTATGTGCAAAACTTCACCTTGTTTTCCACCCAGTAGCCTGGCTCAACTGTGTCAAAATGTTAAAATGTTAAATTTTCTGCTGGACTTTAGAGAACATTCTCATTGTGATGCTGAGGTTAATATTGTTAATAGAAGCAACTAACATAAGGTAATCCTTCTGTTTTTCTCCTTAGTATCATTCTGTCACCAACATTTTATTCACAATCTTGCAAGTTGGACAAGAAAACTGATTAAAAAAAAATCTATTGTGGTTATGATTAAAAATACTAAGCTTTTATGTATTTTTGATCAAAGTCACAGAGAGCTGCTTCAGAGATACCAAACAGCTGCATGTGGCCTGAGCGCTGCAGCTCCAGACCTTTAGATTAGCTATTTGTGCTAAGTAAAAGTCAAGGAGCACAGAGGAAAGAAATATATTTATCAGCATCTTGTCATTGGTTCAAGCTTATGCTGATGATGCCAAAAATGTCTCTTTCTGCAGAGAAAAGTGACGATGAAGAGTTGGATGTAAAACCAGAAAAAGGGATTGGAAACCAGGGGAAGGGTGACGATGGGAAGGATCCAAGGAGACCCAAGAGACCACGAACAATTCTGACCACTCAGCAGAGGCGGGCCTTTAAGGCGTCCTTTGAGGTGTCCTCCAAACCCTGCAGAAAGGTAAAACAGAGCTTAAATAATTAGCTACAACAGTAAGGGTTTGATGTATGTTTTTACTCTTATTTGGAGTATTGGCAGGGTTGAAACTGACCACGAGCCCTACGGTAGTTTGATGAATAAAAGTCTCAAATTAGAAAAAAACCTCTCCCCACCTCTGAGCAGAGCTTTGAAGTGCCAAGCAGCATTCTGTTCTGTGTTAACCCAGGCGGGCTGCTGTAACGCAGTCCGTCTGCACTGAATGTCACACTGAGATAGGAGAGCTGCCTGCGTAGCCAAGGCTTTGAAAAGGCAATAATTAAAAAAAAAAAAGATCCAGAAAGAATGCTGTGCTGATCTGACATACGTTTAAATGCAAGCAAATCAAAGACACAGTGTGACGGCTACAAAACGAGGCACGCAAAGTTCAGTACTTCAGGTACAGTGAAGTTCTATGTCATATAAGCTTCGCCCTTTAAGGCCTTCGCTTTAGTGGGTTTATCCCGTTATGCAGAGCATAAGCACTGAAAAAAATTAGTCCACGCCCACCTGCTGTGTGGGCCCTACCCGGTCCGTATAAATTACGTTAAGAGCGGGAAATCGGCTCCCATTTTTTCTTCAGCGAGCTAATATAGCACTGTCAGAAGAACAAAGAAGATAAGTTGTGTAAATGACCAACCTTGTGAAGGATGCTGGGCCCGGCAGTCGACCTCCGGTCGTCCGGTGAGTTCTCCTCCCCGAGGAGAAGATGACAGCAGTCTTATTCCAAGGTAAGCGTCGTGGAACATTTCCCAGTGACAGGTCACTACACGCTGGACAACGCCATCTTGTGTTTTTTCCTCTTATCGCCGACCCTCGGGGCGAACCGGATGGTTCCTCCGGGGCAAGGTGTGCTCAGCTGCAGCCCCCGCTGCTCATTCCCTCCCGGGGAGCGTAGTGTAGGTGGAGGGGGGCTGAGTGAATGCTCACCCCATCCCACCTCGTTTCGCATCGGCGATCACACCGCTCCCGGCCGACAGCGCCCTCAGGGGTTGCCCGGCGGAACCCGGGAGGAGGCTGACATGAAGGGACCCCTTTTTTCTACGTCCCTCGCCTTTTCCCGCCAGTTCGGATGATCGGCGGAAAGGTTATTTTTCACTGACGTGCTTTTCCAGGCAGCCGCAGTTAGCAACAACGTGCGCTGCTAGCATATAGCATGTCCAAGGGACTGAAGGCCGCAGACCTGCCTTGGAGACAAAGAACTCCTTCTGTAAGGCAACTGACGCTATTCCTCGGTTCCCTCCCCTGGAGCCAAGCCTCGCGGAAGCTTCCGGAGCGAAGCTGTCCAGGTCGGAGCAGCGTCCCGTCCCTCCGGAGGAACCAGACGGCGACCAAAGCTCTCCAATCGAGCCCACCGACGTGTTTTCAGGCAACCGCAGTTAGCAACAACATGCGCTGCTAGCATTTAGCATGTCGAAAAGGCTGAGACCTCAGACCTGCCGGAGGAGACAAAGAGCTCCCTGTGTAGATCGGCAGACGCCATCCTCAACATGTGCGCCGCTCCCTCGGGTTGCCTGTCGAGGATTGTAGCATGGATGACGGTAATCCAACGTTCCATCTGGCTCCGTCACTCTCCATTGCTGCCGGAAAAGCTGCACAAAGACCGGATGGAGGGCCCCATCTCATCGGACGCGCTGTTCGGAAGCAGCTTGACGTCCATGCTGACGAATTCGAAGCAGTCGGAGGAGACGTCGGAAGCTGTACGCCATCTCATCTAGCCGCGCGGCTCATTCCGTCCTCCAGCCCGCTGGAGAGATCGTCAAAAGCAGAGGCAGAAACATCGACGCTCCACGGCAGCAGCAGCTTCGTCTCGCCCAGCTCCACCACCAGCCCCGCCCGCCAGAGACCACCCCTCCTCAGTCCGGCAGCCTGCACTTCAGCGTTTTCCCCAGAGATCGCCTGCAGACGGCGCTCGGGGCAAACAAACCGCAGAGCTCACGAGGGAGAAGGTTTAAGAAATGACGGTCTGCGGAGGATGTGTGTATAAATGACACAGGAATTGAATAAATGATTTTTCAAAGATCAAAATGCCTGTTTTTAGCCAGTCTGTAAGCTCGGATGAGCTCACAGCCGCTACACACACACCCTCCACTCATAAAGAGCCGGTGTCCTTAAATAAAGGTTTTTTAAATCCACCGCCGCTCCTTCACATGCCCAGACGCTCACGTGACACCACGGTAAGCGAAATAACTTGTTGTCAATCAGACCCGCACGATCACCTCCCAACGGTGTTAACGCGCTCCCGAGCGAGACAAGCAGCCTCCATCCAACGGCACTGTGTCGATGATGCACGCACAGCTGCCCGGCGCTCACCGGCCCACATCGGGATAAATGTGGGACCGCAGGCCGGGTCCGGTGGAGGTCCCTGCTCTCAGCGAAAACAACACACGCCTCTCCTGTATGAACGCGAGTGGCTGTCATCCACCGCGTCCCAGCGATCAGCAGCTCACGGCGGCATAAGCGTGAGACAGCTGAATGAATCCAATGACGGGCCCCGCCCTCAGCGAGAGCGGCGCGCGTCCCTCCAGAGGAAACGTGCGCTCCCGCGAGGCTCACAACCTTCACTTCATCAGCTGACACACGCCTCGCCTCAGCACACACCGCCCCGCCCGGACATGAAGGTTGGTCCGCGATCCAGTCACAGCGCGCGGGCGCGCGCAGAACAGCCCTTTCGAGAAAGCCTCGCCTTGGGTCACGCGGAAAACATTTCCGCGACGCATGACGGCGGTCGAGGCGGAGGTTTGGATGACATCCGTTCAAAACACGGCACATCATTTAAACGCACGTCCACTCCACGAACGTCACGCAGAGTGGTTAAAAACATGCTCACCGGACAGATGGATGGACAGAGTGTTATGCAAGGGTTACACGCTGCAGTTTGCAACCCGCCCCCCTCCGTTCGGAGGAGTTATAGAGACGGTCCTGTCATCACCAGACCAAGTCTCAGCCTTAAATGCAGAAATCCAAGAGCTTCTGATAAAAGGTGTAATCTCAAGAGTTCCCAACGAGGAGGAAAACACAGGGTTTTACTCACGCTACTTCCTGGTCCCCAAAAGGACCGGAGGGATGAGACCGATTCTGGATCTGTCAGCTTTCATCAAAGCGATCATGAACAGATTTTTTCACATGTTGATGAACAGACAGCTGTTGGACAACATCCAGGAAAACGACTGGTTTGTCTCCATCGTTTTAAAAGATGCCTATTTTCACACACCAATCATCCCAAAACACAGAAAATTTCTGCGTTTCGCCTTTCAAGGGATGAAGTACCAGTACAACAGGTTGCCTTTTTTGGGTACTCCCTCGCGCCTCGTACGTTCTCAAGTGTGTGGAGACAGCCCTGCATCCACTGCACAAGCAGGGATGAGAGTTTTGTTTTTACCTGGACGATCTGCTGCCCCTGTCTCACTCCAGACAGGAAGCATTGATACAGGCTCAGGTGTTAGCATCACACCTGCTAAATCTGGGTTTCGCCATAACTGGAAGAAGAGCTCGATTTTCCCGGCCCAGATAATTGTTATCTGGGAGTGGAATTAAACTCAATTACCATGACGGCTCGTTTATCACAAACAAGAATCGACACTCTAAAAACCAATTACGCCACGTAAGACCTGGCAAAGTGGTAACAGCTGTCTCCGTCATGAAGCTGTTGGGAATGACGTCATCAGCTCACACAGTGGTCCCGCTGGGTTTGTTACACATGAGACGCCTCCAGAGGTGGTTTACGCGTCTGCGTGTGGATCCAGTAAAACAAAAGAGACGGATGATCACTGTCCCTCCCTCCATGGGAGCAGACCTCCGACACTGGGGAAACACCCTGGCTCTGTCAGAGGGAGTCCCCGTCAGCAGACCCACGTCACGTGTCAGTCTTCACGGACGCGTCTCTGTCAGGTTGGGGTGGGGAACATGCCTATCTCAAGCAGTAGGGGCGCTGTGGCCCCACCGCACATCAGCCCACATCAATGTTTTGGAGTGTCGCACAGTGCTGAATGTGATTCAACATTTTGCTCCCGTGCTACAGAATCAACACGTGTTGATTCACACAGACAACATGGTGACTGCTGCGTACATAAACCGCCAGGGGGGTGTGCGTTCAGCCCAGATGTTACACATTGCGCGGAAGCTACTGAGTTGGGTTCATCAAACCTGCTTTTATTAGAGCAGTTTACATATCCGATGTTCTGAACAGAGGGGCTGATGTGACGTCCAAGGGCGGCCCACGTTATGTGGACCGGATCCTCCATCCGGATCTGATGTTTTTCAGACGCAGCAGAAGTTGGCAAAGCAGCTGTGGACCTGTTTGCGATGCGAGAAGAACGCTCAATGTCAACTACGGTTTTCCCTGAGCCCGCGAGACGATCCATCGCTGGGGGGGGACGCATTTGCTCACAGTCGGTGGCCCAAAACGCTTTTTACGCGTTTCTTTCCCCCCCACCTCCTCTGTTTTTTACGGTCCATGAACCGAGTTCAAGAGGAGGGATTGACAGCCCTCCTTGGTGGCTCCCGGCGTGTGAACGCACTATGGTTCCCAGGCCTGCAACGTCTGTTGTTGGGTCGCCGTGGAACTGTCATGGAGGAAGGATGCTCTCCTTCAGGCAGGAGGAGCGACCAAGAGTTACCCAGAAATAGGTCAACACCGGTGGGTCTGACCGCTGAGCGGTTCCACTTAGAGGATGGGTCTCCCTCAGGAGATAGTGTGCACAATTCAAGATTCACGTGCTGCATCTACCACAGTTCTGTACACATCAAGGGGACGGCTTTTCAGCGCTGGTGCACAGAGAAGGTTTAGAGACCACCTCATGCCTTTTAAGCGGCGTGTTGTTTTTCTACAACAGCTGATGGATAGGGAGTTGGCTTTCAGTACGCTTTAACGTACGATTGCAGCCATCTCTTCCTGCCACAAAGGGTTTGGAGTCAGAACAGCTTTTATCACCCGCTGATGAAGCGGTTTCTAAAAGGTGTACAGAGATGTAGGCCTGTTTTCACGCCCACTTGTTTTCCACAGTGGGTTTAACGCTGGTCCTGCGAGCCCTGATCAAAGCTTCAATTGAGCCTCTGGATCAGGTTTCATTTAAATTCTTGTCTCTTTTAACAGCCCTGTTGCTGGTTTTAACACCCGCTAAGAGGGTAAGTATTTATCTGCCCTCTCTGTTGCTTCGTCATGCCTTAGAATTAGGCTGACGGGCAGCTCAGCTGATTTAAGACCAACCCAGCTTTTATGCCTAAAACATCACGAGCTCTTTTAAATCAAGAGTGATATCGTTGGAGGGGTTTTTTCCCCCCCACAGATCAGAAGAGGAAGCATCTTTTCATCTTCTCTGCCCGGTGCGGGCGTTTGACGTGTTACATAACGCACACAGCTGCAATGCGTTTCAAACTCAACAATGGTTTGTGCATTATAGAGATGTTTCTACAGGTCGCCGTTATCCATCCAGCGCTTATCACACTGGCTGTGTGAGGCCTTTTCTGAAGCCTACAGAGCATCAGATTTAGAGCCTCCTGTCAACCTCTAAGCACACTCGACCAGGGGTATCGCATCTTCGACTGCTCTGCATAATGGTATGTCAATGCAGGACATCTGCACTGCGGCTGCATGGTCAACACCCTGCTCATTTATTCGCTTTTACCTACGTGATGTAACGGCTCGTTCCATGACACATTCTGTCCTTAGTGCTCTAACAGAATGAATGTTATTGTTCTCATGGAACTCTGTTTAAGCTCACTTCTGTCTGCATGCATTACAGTGTGAGATGTTGTTATCAGTCACAAGTCGTGTCTGTGATTTTGGTTATATTGTCACTAATCAGTTCATGATTATTGTTACCAATCAGTTCAATTGATTATAAATCAATTGAACTGATTGGTAACATTAATCATGTTAGGCCTGAACCAGGTTGTTTATGGCCCCCCCCCCCCCTCTTTTCAACTTCTTCTTCCCGTTGAAAGTTTTCCGGGGTATTCATGCTTTGTCAGAACGCATAGCTACACAACATGCGTCTGTGCATGGCACATAATTACGCGATGCGTAGTTATGCACATGGGGAGCTGAGTGACAAGACGTTTTTTGGGCAAGCTTCCGCTTCTTACTGTGTTCGAATGGACCCAGTGAGGCGAGGACCACATCGGCTTCGCCCTTTACCCACTAAAGCGAAGGCCTTAAAGGGCGAAGCTTATATGACATAGAACGTTGGTTACGTACTGTAACCCCAGATTCTATGAATATAAGCGTAGCCCTTTAAGCGTCGGGCCTCACTGGCTCCTAAATGGCTGAAGAAAAAGCTATTTTGGGAGCCGATTTCCCGCTCTTAACGTAATTTATACGGACCGGGTAGGGCCCACACAGCAGGTGGGCGTGGACTAATTTTTTTCAGTGCTTATGCTCTGCATAACGGGATAAACCCACTAAAGCGAAGGCCTTAAAGGGCTACGCTTATATTCATAGAATCTGGGGTTACAGTACGTAACCAACGTTTTATTGCCCGTCACCAAAGACAAAAACCTAAACGTTTGTGTGTGTTTATGTGTTAATTTATCTGCAGCTGTAGCAAATTATTTGGTAAATCACTGGACAGATTTTGTTCAGTCCTTCAGAAAGTAGCCATTGGATGAACTTTTACAGATGTTTAACTTTCAGAGTGAACCCCATTCAAGATGGCCACCACAGCTAATTAACCTTAGCCAACACACACAAATGGTTATAACCTGGTTGCTTTTTTAAGAATTTGAGCTAAAATTGGTGTGGTAGTAGCTGAGAGTCATCCTCAGCGCATGCTTTAAGTGTTACCTAACCATGCAAGATTTTGCAATTTTGCATGAGCTTGCATGGTTCATTCATTCAACCTTTATTTAGACAGGTTAGTCTCATTGAGCCTCGAGGGATCATTTACAAGAAAGACCTTTTAGGTTCGATCAGAATGGCTTTAAATGTATTTTTTCACACACATCTTAGTCCACAACATGAAACACAGCAGGCCATGTGCACTTCTTCAAAGAATGCTAGGCCTTTTCATTTAAGTGTGATTTGTTCTGTGATTCTAAAAAGTTATTTTACGTCTTCAGGTGAGGGAAACATTGGCGGCAGAAACGGGACTCAGTGTTCGAGTGGTCCAAGTGTGGTTTCAGAACCAGAGAGCTAAGGTGAGAACCACTAAAGCAGAATAAATCCTACATTTATGTCCTCAAAAGTAAAAAAACAACAACAGCTTTGTTCCTTTTTAGAGTCCAGCCAATAAATCCCTCCAACTCTGTGTTAAACTTATTGCTGCATTCCTTTCACAAATGCAAAGAACAGAGAAAGGAGTTGCAAATCTAGCTCAATCTTGCATTAAACGTCTACACCCTCCTCTTTACTGATGATTATCTCGTGAAGTATCCTTTGATACTTGACAATGAAGTGTGCACTGATAGAGATTTTGTGCAGTTCACTCAAGGGTGAACGGCGAGGCGCATCCTTTTTAAATTAAAGACTACATGTTAGTTTTGGGAGTTCTTCACAACTTTGACTCCTTCGTTTCAGATGAAGAAGTTGGCAAGAAGACAGCAGCAACAGCAAGAACAACAGAATTCCCAAAGGCTCGGCCAAGGTACGACCCGTGCATAGGCTGTGACAGCTCGTCGTCTCAGGCAGAACACATAAGATTATTTATTGATTTGTGGGGAGGGGGGTAGGGATGAGAAGGAAGAATAAAGTAATTGATTTATTGTGTTGAACTGTGTTTTATCTATTGCTACATGTCAGAAAACATGTCTATAGAAGGTTGTCAAGTTTCTGTCTCAAGAGGTACCAGGGCCGTACGAAAGGCACTTTTTCTGATTGTTTCAGAGTCAAAACATATGAGCTTTAGGTTCATAAACTCTGCTACGCTGTTATCAAATTTATTATCAAAAGTAGCAAATCTCAAAAATGTTAGAGGGCAAACAAGAGCACTTCAGAAGTAAAAAGGAAATTGTGTTTGGAAGACAAATAGATGGAACAACAGACATTGTTTCGTAAAGTCATGGTAAAGGGATGTGTGGGGGGGGGGACTTCAGTGATGAAGCTACAAAAGCTTTGTGCTCCCCTCAACGCTCAGAAAAGAGGAGTGTTTGCCGAGGGAAAACTACTGTAGGTTACCATGGAAATACTGACCCAGAGACGGGCAGGCAGTCCAGGCATTTGAAGGTTGTAGGAGCTTTCTCACAATCATTAAAATCAGCATAAACATGCCACAACTTCTGCTGATTATCATGCCATACCATACTACTTTATTTATAATGCACAACCAAAGTGCTGATCACCATGTGTTTTGTTCTGGGGGGTGGTCTCTGTAAAAGATGAGAGACTTAATTTATTTCTGAATGGGTTTTAATAATACGCTAAGGATATCATAACTGGATGGACATCTGCAAAAGATACATTTTTGGAGTCAACCCTAATTAAGATGACCACCACAGCTTCTCGAGTGCTTATAACTCAATCAGTTATACACATACTGAACAGAAAATGGTGTGGCAGCAGCTGAGAGTCATCCCCAACACGTAGCCTGAGAGCTTAAAGACTGTGTGATTTTCAAGATTTAATCAAAACAACTAAATGGTTTTTCCAAGATAATATGATTGTAGCAGTGGTGTACATTTTTGTAGTGGGTATACCGCGGTAAAGTTAGTTTTACGTTGGACGTTGGACACCGAACATGAATGTCCAACGTAAAACTAACTTTACTGCGGTCAGTCCGTGTACTGTGCTTAGAGACCAAAGTACACTGGTTAATACAACGTAATTGTCAATTTTTTTTTAAAATATTGAACATTTCCAAATTTCTCTGATGCTTATATTTGAATAAATGAACAACAAACTTTGTACGACAGTTGGCTTTGTATTAAAAACGTTATTGAATTTATAAAACAGTATCAGAGCAAAGCATGTTGAAGTATTAAGTACAGAAGTATTGTTATTCAATAATTCACTGGATAAGCAAATGTAATAAACAAAAGCTGCGTACAGACCGATTGTTACAGAAGTGTTTAACTGTTGTTTGACGTATCAATGACACGTGTCTAATGATATGTCACATATCATCGGGCACCTTTAAGTGGGTATACTGAAATTCTTAAGCTTTTCTAGTGGGTATACTCCTTATGCCAAAGTATCACGTAGACTACACCACTGGATTGTAGTTTAAAACTATATTTTTTCAAGGAATGACAGGACTTTTAATTTGATCTGTTTTAAAAACACATTTTCTGTAAGAGATTTTCCGTTTTGCTTTCATGGCCTTGCAGAGGTGATGTCTAACAGGATGGAGGGGATGATGAACTCCTTCACGCCGCTGGCTCCGCCGCAGCAGCAGCTGGTCGCCATGGATCAGAACGGCTACAGCACAGACCCGTTCCAACAGGGGCTCACCCCCCCACAGATGCCGGGGGACCACATGAACCCATATGGTGAGCATCCACCAATTCCCACCCCCATTCGCACACACATGCCTGTCCCTTGATCAACCTCATAGCTCCTGGTGGTGGGACACATGCTCCAGCCGCAGCTCCCTGATTTAAGCTGCTTTCAGAGAGGAACGAGCAGCTTCTCCTCCCACATGAGATAGCACAAGTGTCTTCATAAACGCTTGGGGTTTAAAATGCATTTCCAAATGTGTTTAATATGGTTTTAAACTCCTCGCCTCCACTTCTAAGACATGCCATGTTACTGATGATGTTTCCTAATGTCGGCAAAGAAAAACATGTGGTTGGTGTGGAAAGCTCGAGACAAACTGCGGTCCAAACAGTGTGAGCTAATGTATCAGAACGGGGGAAAACACAAAGCCTCTGGTTTGTGTTTGATACAAGGAATCAAAATGCAAACAAAGAAGAGAAGTGGGGGAATCAGTCAATCAGTTGTAAGTCCACAGGATGTAACTGGAATAACACATTTCTGAGTGATGTCCTCAACATGTCCCAGCGGGACCATTTCCTGAAGTTCATAACTTCCTTATAATTTGCTTCCATTTAGTTCTTCTCAGTCGTAAGAAACCAAATCCCCCGTCTCATCACTCTCCTTTGGTTTGGGGAGCAGAACAATATTGGCAAGGCATTAAAAGATATCTCTCAAAACACTGTCCCCATTTTGTGCAACACTATCATTAAGATCCAGAGTGTAATAAAGTTAACTATTCCCCCCAGAGAAATAAAACATTGAGGTTTTATGAAAGGCGTAAACAGTTGCTATTAACCAGATCTTCTAGGAGGATGCCCCTTGTTTACATGCTCCCTCGCTGCCTGCAATTGTCCCAGCGAGGGCAGCAAAAAGTGAGCTTTGATGATATCCAACAAAACTGTTCTCACAATTGTGATGACACACAAGAGCCATTTCTCAAAGTGACGATTAGTAATTATCATTTTTAAGCCTTGCAATAAATCTCAAATACAAGGCTGCAGTGATTTCATTGTTAAAATGTTGGGTTGCAATTTTTTTTAATTGAGAATGCTTCCTGTCCCGTTTGAACCCTGACTGCTACCTCCTCTTTTTGTATTTTGTTCCAGGTAATGATTCTGCATTCCATGACATAGACAGTGACACGTCTTTAACCAGCCTCAGCGACTGCTTCATGGCATCGTCGGAAGTCAGCTCCATGCAGGCCCGTGTGGGGAACCCAATTGATCGCCTCTACTCCATGCAGAACTCTTACTTTGCATCATGAAAGGAGCGGGACTGAAAGCATCAGCGCAGGAAAGAGAGAAAAAATAAACTACCCATTTCAAACTAAAGCACGACGGTCAGGAGGTTCGACTAAACTATGGACATGACGGAAGAAACACCCACTTTGCAGTAGCTCCCGGCTCTGTGCCGAAGCTTGCTCAAAGACTGTAAAACCACTTGGAGGAGAGAGAAGAATCAAGGGGAGTTAAATATTAGAGATTATTCGGTAGAATTGCATATTCATCATAGGAAGAGATACTCTTTCCTTTGTTTACTTAAAGAAAATGACTAGATTCTGAAGCCACTAATTACACACCCTCAAACCAAATAACACCGTGAGTTTATACAGTGCATGATCAATTGTAAACTAATACTTTTTGTAAGCCCTTCTCCCCCGCCGATCCCCCCTGCCCCCAATTAAGATGTGGTGTTTGGACTGTTTCTTCTTCGCACTACATGGACTTCCATGTTCACTGTTAGCATTTTGATCACTTGCCATAGATTTTAGATTATGTGTTAATAGTAAATAGACGCAGCATGTCTGCAGGAGTGACTGTACATTTGTGTATGAGCATTTGTGATAAACGAGGAATGTCTTAGAAGGACGAGGAAAAGGAGAGAAAAGGTGCAGACATAGGTGGACGAGTAGTGAACTGTAAATATTTCCCCCCCAGGCTAATTGGATGTGCATGTTAAAAATGGAAAGCATTCTATTTATTTAACTATAACAGGCTCTTGAAGGTACATATTAAAAGTGAAAAGCTTTATTTAAAAAAGACCGTTTTGTTTTTGTTGAGCAGTTAGTGACGCAACTCATCTGTATACCATTCTGAATATGAAGATTAACCTTTTTTTGTTTCAGCCAAGCTGTAAATGAGCAAAGTTGCTATTTATTTCGTACAGACCATAAAACTTTTGTTGTCCGATGTGCTTTCTCAAAAAATGTTAAAAGTTGCTAATTGACCAAAGTTGACTGGTTTTGATGAATAAACAATGTCTTTCACCTGATAACATGAAATAAATACCATCAGTGACCATTTACGTGGTAAAACCTCCAGTCAAACTGTTGTCTGTGTCTGAGTGAAGAGCCCCATGGATGATTTTCCATCACACTCATGTCAGAATATTTGTCAGCGCCTCACAAGTCGTATATTAATCTGTTTGACTCAGGCTTGTAGACTCGCAGTCAAACAGATTTACAGCTCGACTATATTTCTTCTTTTCCATCGTTCGAGTTTCTGCAGCGGTTGACCTTAATAACGAAGCACGTTCCTGCTCCCGTGTGTGAGTGTCACAGTGTGTTCTTAAAGGGAATGAGGATACGGACGAGGAAACAGTTGCTGCAGTGAGTGGTGAGGTCAGGAAAGTTCAGGTGACATACCAGTACAGCTGCACAAGCAGAGAACAAACTCCACCCATAACCTTGGGGCTTCTCGGCGGCTGCTTGAAGTACCACCTGGGAGCTTCATCTCTCTCTGACAGTTCTAAGTGTTGTGCGGCGAGCTTCCGCCTAGTGTCTGTGCTGTCACGTGACCACACCGGTACCACAGCATTTATCGTGTTCTCTGTGACTCAATATATTCCTGCGGTTGTAGTCATGGCTAGGCTTACTCATCTTGGCGGCTGGCCCTGAGCCGAAGGTGCAAAGGCGTTGGCGGTGTGAGGTGCATCTAAGGATAGACACTTGT
>NC_056505.1:29753634-29789120 GCF_014905685.2 Nematolebias whitei
AAAGGTCACTTAATGTTTCTAAACTCAGCTGTAGGGTCTGTGTCAATTTAAAAAACAAGACATTAATCAAGCTTCGCTGTTTGATCTGTTTGCCACCACAAACAGCAATCATTTCATTATTCCATTAATCCCCACACAAACAGAGGATCCAGAGCCTCTCATCAGCAAAAGTGTCAACCTTCTGGTTGGCCCGATTTGCGTCTTCAGGTGGTTTGGAACTGGAGGCAGAAGGAGGCAGCAAGCCCTGACAGAGAGCTGCCATTGCACAGAAACTTACCCACAAACCCTTGCCTGTGGCGTTGCCTTTGATGGTGCAAGTTTCTTCCTGACATTTCTTGTCAACTTGCCTTGGGAACACTGAATTCCATCCACCCGGTCCAAAGTTTTCAGACTGTGTGGCATGATGCAGGAGATAAAAATCACTAAATTGTCATTCAGGGAGGTATAAGTCATCAAAGAGAATAATCCCAAACTAATGCATCTGCTCTTCTTATCCCCTCAACAGTCTGGTTTGACGTAGATAAGTGCTGTGAGCAGCTTTTCAGTTCACAATAAAATTAGAATAATAGCACTAGTTTTCATTTAATGTGCTCAGTATTGCAGGACATCCTACAGCATTCATCTTTGTTCGTGCACCACACCTGATGGGGAACTTGGCATATTTGTGGCGCTCTGGCAATTAGAACCGAACAACATTAATAGACCGTGCAGGTTGTGATACAATTAAAACATAAATATGCAAAACGGCACCGGGGTGCCAATGATGCGCTGCATGTGCAGTGACAGGTGCCAGCCGTCTTTAGTGTTTACAACAAAAATGCACCAGCAAATGGCTTCGCAGCGATCACGTTAAATCAATTTGAGATGTCTGAGAGCTTATGTTTCAGGATTAATCCATCCTAAAACAACGTATAAGAGTAAATGATCTCGAGAAGATACATAGAAACAACTTGACAATCCGGAGAGAAAACTGTTGGGTAAGCTGGAGGTATTGATTACTCATATATGAGATTTCACAATTTCTATACATAAAAAAATATTGTAGAACACTTCTATTCAATACAGCTAATGATTATTATTGTTTGTCCATTACAAGGCTTTGATTTTGAATGAGGTGTTCAAGCATTCTGCATGTCTGAACAGAGAACCTCACGCTCTGAGGCAGCTGTAGCAGACGGTGAAAGTCCTCTCTGTTCAACAGACTCCGGCCCGCTGACACATCCCGTCCTCTCGCAGGAGGCATTCGCATTTGCTTTCATCGGCCTTATTCTCGGTGGTCCCGCGTTCAGTTCGGCTGATTGAGTAGACGGGATCCACTCTCAACAGATTTACACAAGCTGCCAGTCAAGAGGCGACTGTCCAATAATACAGGCCCACTTCAGCCCACAGATCTGTAGGTCATTACCACTGAATTCCTTGTCTGGACAAGTGGAGGGAAACTAATGTGTTGCCGTGACAAAAGGTTCTTATTGTGGGAGACGCTTCTACAGTCAAACTGGGGGGGGGGGGGGGGGGGGGTGCTGGATCAATTTCAAATGCAGCGAGGTGGTGATTGAGCTGCTGAGGCATAGTATTAAAACACAAAAGGTTTGTTTTGCTGCACTTTCTCTTTCAAATTATAACTTGATTTGTTCACATAAAAGGTAGAACTCTCAAAGTTTTACAGTGTTTTAACTTTATGTATTATTTAAGGAAAACAATTTGCACATAAAGGCCTAAGATGGCAGCTAACGTGAGTTAAATAAATCTAAACTTGATTGACAGTAGGAACAGATTCTGACATTAGTGGTGATCAAAGCAGAGGATAAATTTATAGTTTAGACAAATTGGATAAAACTCTGAATTTGATGTTGCAGTAGCGCACAGTAAAGTACTGCACGTTGTAAAAATTTGTGATAATTTCTGCTCCACAGTTTCTGATGAGCTTAATTCTAGACTTGAGCATCTGTTTTTATTTTCCTTCGGGTTTTTAACCGTACATCACAGCGTGGTTTCCAGAGTTTGTTGGGTGTTTCTCAATGTGTCCGCATGAATCTTCCCAGCCCAAGCAATAAATTTACTTTTCCACTTCTTCTGTGGTTACTTATATCTACTGCAGTGTTTCCTCTAGTTATTGTTTCAGTAAATATCCACAACATCGCAAATATGATTTGGTTATTTTGGAGGCGTGGAAGATGGGTGGGCTGGATGGTTCTGAAAAAAAAAAAAATCATAAATTACACTTGAAAGATTTCAGTGATGAGCTAATGATCAACTCCGATGAAAGCTGTTTCAACAGCAACACACCAGGAATGAGCAACGGCGTCTAAAGAATGTCTTCACAGCTAAATGGCCGTGACGTTTAGGTGTGTTATCGCTCACTCCTCTGTTGAGAAAAGCAAAGTTGTTTTTTGCTCAGAGGGGGGAGGATTGAGTCTTGGATTAATTAAGCTGGAGAACTCCCAGTTTGGGGAGCTTAGCATGTCCAGGGTGATGTTTTCCTCTGACTCTTTTCCACAGGGATAGGTTTGCACTCATCTTTGATAGTTAACCCCGGGTGACCCTTCCCTAGAGCCACAGACCGCTCCCACATCTCTGCTCCTGCTTCTCATTAGGGCCTGTCCACTAGTCTGACTCGATCTAAGTAGGCCACCACCCAGGCCAAATGATGCACTGCTCCTTCCAGAAGACATCTACGCCCTCACAATGTGACAGCAAGAGTTTTCAAGCAGGTTTATTTGTCTGAGTTAATAGTTTACGACTGGGTTTTTAGGCAAACGAGCAATACGTTGATTTAAATGGCTCAAATATCATTCACAAGAATAAACAGGCTTATTAGTGAGTTTTAAAACAGGGTTGCTTGTGTGTGTAAAATAAAAAAAGCCACGAGATAAGGTGCTCTGAAGAATAACAATTATTTTACAGCAGAGGTGACAGAGCTGAAGTGCAGCTGAGTCATTATCCTGTATCACTGCTATCTCGGCGTACGATGAGATGTGAATTTGTGTGACCTCGTCAGGGCAGCACAAAGGGCTGAATTCAAAGCAGGGCACCTAGAGGCCAAGCTGGCGGCCGGCCCAGCTGAGGAACACCAGCCCGTCACCACCTGCATACTGCTGCTCCCCACCCCCCTTTCTCCACAACTCACCCCTTCGCCACACCGCCCTCCTCCGAAAGAAAAAGCCTCATCATATCCTAATATCTGCCCAGTCCATCTCATCTGCTCATCACAGCAGCTGAACTCCATGTGGAGGCCTCAGCTGTGGGCGCTGCTTTCTGTCAGGGCGCCGCAACATCTACTGTAGGTGCAAGGTCTCGAAAGGCTTACATCGAGAGATTAAGATAGGGTTTGATCTTTACGTTTAAAAAAACGTTCTGAAGAAAAAACAATTAACTAATGGTGGTGCTTTTGTAATTGTGCTTGCTCCAATTTCAGAAATATACAATAAATATAGCTTTATTTGTTTTAACACTTTAGTTAGTTTGAGATGCTAGTCAGAAAAAAAAATCTGTATAAAGATGACAGAATAAATGTGATTTGATCAATCTTTTTAAAACGTTCTGAAATTTTCACTCTATTAGAAAGCCAAGTTAGCATTTCATGTACTAGACATTTATAGTTGAGCTTTGACTCCTAATTTGTTATAAATGTTCATAAAATACTGAAGAAAGGTTGGATTTGTTGCCTTGTTCTCTTGTGAGTGTTCAGATTCAGCACAGTTTGTGTCCCCGTCTCTCAGTTCAACAGTGCCCCCTGGATAACAGAACAAGTTTTGCAGCCTGAAAAACTCTTGAGGTGTAAAAAGGTCTAACTGGTTGCTCAGTCCTTTACGTTTGCCTCCAGTGATGCTTTGGTCAAGGAACGTTTCCCACCAACACCCTTAAACTCTGTGGGGCATGATAATGTCAACACCGCACGTATGAAGCCAGATAAATCTATCTGTGTTCACTGTAAAGAATATTTTTAATAACTGTCAGGATGATTTCATTCTGATTAGCATACCTGCTAATAACAAAGACTCACTTTATCCTCTGTTTTTTTGTCCAAGTCAGCCAGAGTTTAAATTTTTACCTTCATCGTGATCACTGTTTACAATTCATTTCCCGTCAAACTCAGATGTCACAGCCCAGCTGACCCCTGCCCTTCAGCAAAACCAATATCTAAACACTGAGCGGGGCTGACAGCGGAGCCAGACGTGGAACACTGGGATGCCAGTGAGAGACAATATAAGAGCCAAAATGAAGGATGGTGGAAGTTCTCCTCCCGGCTGCAGACCTAGTTGGATCTCTGAATTCCTGAGCTCTTCAGGAGCCTTTAGGGCCAGCAGAATGGCAGGGTGTGCTGTGGGAGTTTGCCCTTTTTCTGTAAGCCCAAGCAGGGGGTTCTGCAAAGAAAAAAAGGAGAGGAAGGGGTGCATGTGTTTGATAGCACTGCATTTTTGACCCCCTCGTGGTATTGCTGTCTCTGCTGCGACGTCTGAGTCATGCAGAGACACAGGCGGCCCTTAAGACCGTCTCTGAGATTCATGCCAAGACTAATTCAGTGTCTTGTAGCGGGCGACAGTGTTTGACACGAGACATCAGCTTCCAAGGTGGACTAATGGGAGAGTTCACGGAAGGTTAAAGGGTTAGTGTGCTTTACTACTGCTTAAACCTTGATCACCAAGGTAATTATGAGTAGGGGGTGGAACTGTGAACATGCCTGAGGCTGTAGACACGGCGAAACAGAAGACGGCGATGTCTTTGAGTAACTGCGTGTGCATGAGCGCATATTTGTCAGAACACAAGCAAAACTGAAAGCTTGTTTGAATATTTTGCACAAGGAGACAGGTCTCGCTGATGGACAGATGTGTAATTTTTATCCAGAGTTCCACTGTGCAGCATTTCTATTTGAAATCGGGGCAAAAACAAACATCGCAATAGGGACACCACATTTTTAGCAAGCGACAGAGAAAGACAAAGTTAAAGCAATGAGTGCTCACAGATATTTTACTTATTTGTGAAATATATAGCTCTGATGTAAATCCTCTGTATAGCAGCTTCAGCAGATTAAAATGTCAAACAAGAGGAACATTGCCAAAATTTGACAATTTTATTATTTTTTCCTTTGAAACGGGACA
Source organism: Nematolebias whitei (assembly GCF_014905685.2). Lineage (NCBI taxonomy): Eukaryota > Metazoa > Chordata > Actinopteri > Cyprinodontiformes > Rivulidae > Nematolebias > Nematolebias whitei. The sequence goes on from NC_056505.1 coordinate 29,758,734, forward strand.
CTTTCTTCAAATAAATCCACATTTCTATATCTAAAGAATACCATAAATATGTGGAGGTTTGTTGTGAAGATAAGAACATTCTTTGAGGGAGATACTGACGCCAGCGGAGGCTGTCACTGTGAATGAAAGCTGACATGTCATATCATGTGTGTTCATCTACACGCAGCAGTCCTCCTCTGGGCCCAGACTGCAGCCCTGTGTGCAGAACCAGTTCGGCCTTCGAGGGGGCGGTTCTGTAGGCGATCCATTATCAGTAATGGGTCGGGGTCGCACAATGGGGGCACTTTGTCAGATCTGTTGGGGATGCACTGCGGTAGGCAAAAGAGGTCGCTTTGATCTGGGTGCGTATGCTCACCGGAGTGTGCCATGTCTGAAAACTGATCTTGTTTCTGACATTGCCCTCCCATAACCATCTCAGGATCTGTATCTCTTCTCAAAAAAAAAAGAAAAGAAAAAGAATGTTGCCAATATTCTTTGTACGTCATACTTGTTGCTGCATGGGGCAAAATGATCTTTGGTGCAGATATTATCTTTGTTTTTGCATTTGCCTCTCCTTTGTGTCAAAGATAAATGGGCAGTTAACAGTTGGTGTGTGAGTGTGCATGTGAGCATGCAAGTGTGCATCTGCGTGTCTCAGTTGGGAGGCCCGGACAGCCCAGTGTTTGTAGTTTTTGTAGTCCTGAGGGCCCCTGGTGGGTGTGTTCACTTTAAAGGGCCCAGTGAACTGTGAGGACTTGAGACATGAGACCGTACCGCCCAACTGGCCCAGAGGACAAGGGTTCACCTGGAGAATGTGAGCTGAGAGGAGGAACTGGACCAAGACGAGCTCCCACAAACCTCCGCTCCATTCCGAAAGACCTCAATCCCGAATGATCGCCTGTCAGAGTGAAACTCTACGTTGCACCGACAGAATACAATTTACATCTAAATTCACCATCTCTGACACAAATGCTGTCTTTAATATGTACTTAGCAGTTCAGGTGTAAAAAAAATATAAAGTTTGATTTGGCTGTGAATCAAGTTTTGTCCAAAAAAATGGTGAGGAATGTTGATATACAGGTCTTCTAAAAAATTAGCATATTGTGATAAAGGTAATTATTTTCCATAATGTAATGATAAAAATGAAACTTTCATATATTTCAGATTCATTGCACACCAACTGAAATATTTCATGTCTTTAATTGTTTTAATACTGATGATTATGGCATACAGCTCATGAAAACCCAACATGCCTGTCCCAAAACATTAGCATATCATGAAAAGGTTCTCTAAACAAGCTATTAACCTAACCATCTGAATCAACGACGTAACTCTAAACACCTGCAAAAGATTCCTGAGGCTTTTAAAAACTCCCAGCCTTGTTCATTACTCAAAACCGCAATCATGGGTAAGACTGCCGACCTGACTGCTGTCCAGAAGGCCATCATTGACACCCTCAAGCAAGAGGGTAAGACACAGAAAGAAATTGCTGAACGAATAGGCTGTTCCCAGAGTGCTGTATCAAGGCACCTCAGTGGGAAGTCTGTGGGAAGGGAAAAGTGTGGCAGAAAATGCTGCACAATGAGAAGAGGTGACCAGACCCTGAGGAGAATTGTGGAGAAGGGCCGATTCCAGAGCCACCGTGCACAGGCGTGTGCAGTAAATGGGCTACAGGTACCGCATTCCCCAGGTCAAGCCACTTTTGAACCAGAAACAGCGGCAGAAGCGCCTGACCTGGGCTACAGAGAAGCAGCACTGGACTGTTGCTCAGTGGTCCACAGTACTTTTTTCGGATGAAAGCAAACTTTGCATGTCATTCGGAAATCAAGGTGCCAGAGTCTGGAGGAAGACTGGGGAGAAGGAAATGCCAAAATGCCAGAAGTCCAGTGTGAAGCACCCACAGTCAGTGATGGTCTGGGGTGCCATGTCAGCTGCTGGTGTTGGTCCACTGTGTTTTATCAAGGGCAGGGTCAATGCAGCTATCAGGAGATTTTGGAGCACTTCATGCTTCCATCTGCTGAAAAGCTTTATGGAGATGAAGATTTCATTTTTCAGCACGACCTGGCACCTGCTCACAGTGCCAAAACCACTGGTAAATGGTTTACTGACCATGGTATTACTGTGCTCAATTGGCCTGCCAACTCTCCTGACCTGAACCCCATAGAGAACCTGTGGGATATTGTGAAGAGAAAGTTGAAAGACGCAAGACCCAACACTCTGGATGAGCTTAAGGCCGCTATCGAAGCATCCTGGGCCTCCATAACACCTCAGCAGTGCCACAGGCTGATTGCCTCCATGCCACGCCGCACTGAAGCAGTCATTCATGCAAAAGGATTCCCGACCAAGTATTGAGTGCATAACTGAACATGATTATTTGAAGGTTGGTGTTTTTTGTATTAAAAACACTTGTCTTTCATTGGTGGGATGAAATATGCTAATGTTTTGGGACAGGCATTTTGTGTTTTCATGAGCTGTATGCCATAATCATCAGTATTAAAACAATTAAAGACCTGAAATATTTCAGTTGGTGTGCAATGAATCTGAAATATATGAAAGTTTCATTTTTATCATTATATTATGGAAAATAATAACCTTTATCACAATATGCTAATTTTTTGAGAAGGACCTGTATATTCTGCAAGTATAATTCATGTCGTTAAATATCTTATAAACTGAAGTCAGTGAGGTCACACGATAAATGTTTTACAACGTCATGGAAATTTTTTTTTAAACAAAACTAACAAACCTTGAATAGATACATATTCCCCCACTGCATTGGATATCAAAGATTTAAACTGACGTCGTGTGCAGTCTGTTAGCTCTCACAGCATGTGACGGACAGGACTCTCAGCTACTACCACACTGAAATATACTGTAGCTCAATAGCTGCTAAACTTACTGAGTTGATGCTATGTAGTGTTGACTAAGGGTGGTGAGCGCTGATGATTTTTTAGCCATTTTTTATAACTTTACAGTTTGAACTTTTTTAAAATATGAATTTTTAGTGTGAAAAATGTAATTTTTTAAAGCTATATAAATCAAACAAATGAGTTACATTTCTGGTTCTGTTGGAGATTTCGTCCTTTTAAAAGGGAGTTTTTCTTTCCACTGTTGCCTTTGTGCTTGCTCAAGATGGGAGACTGCAACGAAGTTGAGATTCAACAAGTCTGCTGCTTCCTTAGATAGAGAACTTTACTAATGTATGTGAATGTTCCTGTTCAGTGCCCTGAGACAACTTTGTTGTGAATTGGCACCAAATAAATAAAATGAACTGAATTGAATTGAGATTAATTGAATTTGTTGATAACAGCAGTCATATGAACTCAGATTATTCAGATTATTATTATACAGACTATGAATAGTATTATTATTTATGCAGTTAGTGATTTATATTGAAATATTTTATCCATAAAAAGCGTGAACGTATATAATCATACTGCAATACCCAAGATGTACGTATACCTAACATCAAAACAAACTGATTATTTTCCGTTCTTGACTTTGGCCCCCAAAAAGTATTTGCACATTATATGCGGATCCATGCAATTTTCTGTAAAATCAAAAGATCATTTGAAATGATTATTTTGGGCCACATGGTGGTCCAGTTGATTAGCAGTTTCCTATGTTCAGAACTCAGCTGTGGCCTTTTTGTGTGGATTGTTTACATTTTCTCAATGAACTCAAAAAATTGTTAATGATGACGTATAACGTTGTGTACAGAACCGATAATAGATGGCTTCGATCATGAAGAATCACACAAATGTTTACAAAACTGCAGTGCACTATCACTAAATTTCTTCTCTATTATTTGCTAAAACTGCACACAGTCATGGTAACAAAGAAGAGCATTGAGGAGAAGAACAGTTCTATGGGGGAAACAGCAGAGGAAGAAGAAGCAAAAAGAAACAAAACAGAGACTTTCAAAAAGGAGTATTTAACTGAAAACAAACAAAACTTAAATGCAGAATGTGCAAAACAGCTTTTTCCCCCAGTAACACCACTGCAGGAAGAAAAGCTTTCCAGAGAGTGGTGAAGGCTGCACAGAAGTCTGTTGGAGTCAGTCTACCCACCATCACAGATATTTACACCTCCAGATGCAGGAAGATGGCCACCTGCATCATGAAGGACCCCACTCACCCAGCACACACACTTTTTGTCCCGCTCCCCTCAGGAAGGAGGTTGAGGATCATTAAGTGTAGAACCACTAGAGTAGTGTATATTTACTTGATGTTTTTCTTAGTTCATATCTTAGAACTTATTGCTGTTTTTCTTTTATATTCTATTGTTGGATGTAACTGGGACCCTGTGTACATAATCTTGTTCCACCACATGTACCACATGTGATGTGTATGACAAATTTAAATCTCTCTGACTCTGACTCTAAATGCTAAAGCAGCTCAAGCACAAGCACCCTGGAGCTCTGACTCCAACTTTTGACAAATTTATTTTAGTGAGTAAAGCTGATGTATCGAGTTGCTCCCATTTTAACACTGGCATAAGTACATTAATGGTTACATCAGTTTTCACTAGGGGTGTAACGGTATGCTAAAATCATATTTTGGTTCAGTTCAGTTTCAAGGAGGGCTCGGTTCGGTTAATTTTCGGTACAAAAAAGGCCAAAATAAAGATTTACAACGTGTTTATTTTGAAAATACGCCAAGTAAACAATACGTTTGTATGAAAATAAATAATGTATAAAAATAAATAAAAGCGACCCATTTGGATGATATTTTAAATAAAAGGCACTCTTTACAATAAATAAACTATACTAACAATAATAAAACCTTAATAAATACAATAACAGTCAGAACCAGAACAATAAGCAGCAACAGACTGTTTACAATCTAACTAATCAAGTTTTAAGTTTTTGGCCAAAAAGACCAACTTGTCCACATTTTCTGTCAAAAGCACAGATCTAGTTGCAGTGACATTATCTCCAGCGGTGGAGAAAACTGCTCACCAACAACAGTAGCAGGAATAGAGAGGTAGAGCTTTGCTAATTTTGCAGTGTGGCTGTGATTGGCCTCATTGTCTTTCCATCAAAGAACTGTCATCTTCAAGGGAAGGAAGCTCTGTACTCACAAACTTCTTCTTGGACCTGCTCCAGAAGGGTCTTGCTACTTCCCACCTGTCCCTGGAAAAGTTCAGAGTTCAGTCGTCACAGACTTCTCATCTGGAGGTGATCTCTGGTGGATTACCCTGAAGAGGAAGAAGAAGCTCTATCTCTGTGACATCCTCAGACTGGAAATAAAACACAAAGAGGTAAAAAAAAAAAAACTTAATAAGATTATAATTTTAAATTAAAAAAGTTAATTAGATCATAATACAATAACAATACCTCTTCTTGAACGGCCATCTTTTCTGTTATGAGGTGGTTGAATCTCTTGCTCATCATCATCATCATCAGGACTTTAATCTGGTCCAGGGCTTGTTGACAATATCAGTTTTATCTTTTTCATAACGCTACAACTTTTTGGCTGAAGAGTTGACGTAATGGGATGTTGTAGCGGGGCTCAAGAACTCAATGCTTAAAGCCGGCGCATCAACATCAGAATACAGATGTAGAACCAGAGCTTTAAAAACTCCTACAGCTTGTGTTATTGCTCTGGACCGATCTGAATGACCTGATAAAGGTTGTTTAGATGCTGCTGTTACTGGTCTTTGCACCAAGCTGCTAGAAGAGATGTTCACATTCAGATGATGTCGTTTTAAGTGCGTTAACAAGTTAGACGTGTTGCCTGCTGCAGATCCAATCTCCGTGAAACAATGTCGACACACAGCTTTGGATTTGTTCACTTGTTTATTTTAACAAGAAAGCCACAATGTTCCCAAACAGGAGACCACAACGAGATGCTAGGCTGCTAATGCTGCGCGTGCTGCGAAACAACAATTAATAGTGCCGTGCTGAAACACGCTTAAGAACTTTAGTTCCGTGGCGCATAATCTCTCGTTAATAAAATTTAATGAGTGAAAAATAACCGAAACAGTACACACGTGGACCGAACCGAACATGCTGTACCGAAACGGTTAGTTTAACAGAACCTTGTTTCAGTGTCATTTACATCTTGGAAGCAATTAATGAAAACAAATGAGTAGCTGCACTGTCTTTCAGACTTTTATTTTATATTTTTGCTTATTAGAGTTAAGCAGTATAGTAAACTTCCTCTTAACATAAGTAACTTGTAAGATATTTAGTCAAGTTTTTTTTTTTTTTTTCAGTGCTCCCTTCTACAAGTGCAGGTACAGCAATAAACTCTCATGACCTGACCAAGAAGGCAGCGTGCATAAACGCAGCGACCCGGCGGTCCGACACCTGGCACAGTTTTTGCACAATAGGGTTGATACTTTGTATTTTTTTGTACATCTTTGATGCAGTGGCACTACAGTACAGTCGTGTTTAACTTGTTACGCTCAACACAGGAGTCACATACCAGCTATCAGCGAGTACTCTATCCCAGCTGAGATTGTCAGACCATGTTGTTATTATGGCAATGACAATAACGTAAAGTATGAAAGATTTGGCAATAGTTTTACGTCAGATGCCCTTCCTGGCACAACCTGGGCTCAGACCTGCAGCCTCAGGATTACAGGACCACTGCAGTGACCGCACCATGAATAAATGAACTAAATCTTTTCATGAACTGCATATTAAAATTATATTGTCATCTTGTTTCATTTAAAAACCTTTTAAAATGTTGGTACTTCCAGGCCCAACAGATAATCATTTTAAGTCACCTATTTGCACTTTTGGTTAAAATTACAATATATGTATATTTATTTAGTTTTCAAATTATAAGTCTCCCACATCATTATTTTATTTTGTTGTGAAATGTTCAAACATGTTAATGCAGAAAAATCAGCAGGTGGACAGATTAGAACAGGCGAGGTAAAACAAGTACTGGAACCCAAAACAAGAAATTAAGTCACAGCAGCGACAATTTTAGCTTCTTTTTGAGGAGCACCCTTAAATTTTATCTCAGCATCCCTGAAAAATAAAGAAAACATCCATCCATCCATTATGATTTACCCGCTTCTTCCATTTGGGTCACGGGGATCACCGGTGCCCATGTCCAGCAATCACTGTGCGAGGGGCGGAGTACACCCTGGACGGGACGCAAGTCCATCACTGGGACACATAGAGACAAACGAGACAAACAACCATTCACTCTCTCACTCACACCTAGGGACAATTTAGAGTTACCAATCAGCCTAACATGCATGTTTTTGGTCTGTGGGAGGAAACTGGAGTACCAGGAGAAAACCCACGCATGCACGGAGAGAACATGCAAGCTCCACCCAGAAAGTCCTCGGACCGGGATTTGAACCGGGGACCCGCTCGCTGAGAGGCAGCAGCTCTACCAGTTGTGCCACCGGGCTGCCCTAAAGTAAACATTTTAATTTTTTTATGGTGGGGGTGGTTCTGGGTTTGGGTTTTGGGTTCTATTTACTGCATTAATTATTCATCCATCCATCCATCCATTTTCTTTACCCGCTTATTCCATTTTGGGTCACGGGGGTCGCTGGTGCCCATGTCCAGCAATCACTGTGCGAGTGGCGGGGTACACCCTGGACGGGTTGCAAGTCCATCACAGGGCCACATAGAGACAAACGAGACAAACAAACATTCACTCTCTCACTCACACCTAGGGACAATTTAGAGTTACCAATCAGCCTAACATGCATGTTTTTTGTCTGTGGGAGGAAACCGGAGTACCCGGAGAAAACCCACGCATGCACGGGGAGAACATGCAAACCACCCAGAAAGGCCCCTGGACCGGGGTTTGAACCAGGGACCTGCTCACTGAGAGGCAGCAGCTCTACCAGTTGCGCCACCGTGCTGCCCATTCATTATTCAATGCAACAAAATAAACAAATGTAAAAGATAATAGATCATTGTAATACTTGATTTATTTACATAATGATTTTAATTGTTGGATTTCCGGCCCCTGAGCTGCTGGCTTTCAATAACTGTGGCTCCCTGAGCAGTTTAGATGACTAGTCCTGCTTTAGAGAGTGGAATACATTTTATTCAATTTCCAAAACCTAAACTGCGTCTGGAAAAATGTAAAAGATGATAAAGCCCTGCAGCCGACCTCATGATCAGCTGAATACAACGGTGATAAACAGGAAGTACTGCACGTTCATCTGTACGAAAGTAACTGCAGGTAAATCCTCCATTTTCTGTCATAATTACATTGTATGATCAATGGTTAAATTAAAGGTTAATGCTTAAAGCTATTTGTGTTTTGTTTTGTGTGTTCTGTATGTAGATATATGTTGCAACTTCTGGTTGCATAAGTTTAGTCTTTATTTGTTATGATCAGTTAACACTAAACTGATTTTGTGCAAAGCGTTTATTAGGATGTGTAATGTAAAGCAGAGCGCTACATCTGTGGCAACTTAGCTAGCACATTTCTTCCTTTAAAAGGGAGTTTTTCTTTCCACTGTTGCCTTTGTTCTTGCTCAGGATGGGAGATTGTGACGAAGTTAAGATTCAACGAGTCTGTTGGCTTCCTTAGAGCAAGAATTTTACTAATTGGCTTTTCTATGAATGTTAATGTTTCTGTACAGTGTCCCGAAACAACTTTGTTGTGAATTGGAGCTATATAAACTGAATTTAAAATTGTATTGAATTGTATTGCACACTGTCAGTTTAGTGCTACTTCTTGTTGCTCTCTAAAATAGTTATTGAATCAACTGTTTACTTATGTAGGTAAATGTAGATGTTTAACAGTCCATTACAATACACTAGAATGCAGGAAATGGCATATACTTTATTCAAAAATTTCTGGGGGAGGACCCCCAGACCCCCCACCAGTTGTCCCACCCAAATTATGAATGCTTCTTCTGATGCCAATGGCCACCAGGTTGTGCAAGCCAAGAGCCATTGTCAGCACTGGGGGACTAAAAGCACCCCTAAAGGTCAGATTCTAGAATCGTCCCTGTGTCCTAGGAAGAAGAGACGGATTGCAATAATTTTTTGCTACGTGACTAATAGAAAAAAAATAAAAAGACAGTTTAGCTGAGAAACAAAATAATCTTTACAGCCTTGGTGTTTATGTGGCTTTGTAATGGACAGGTGACCTGTCCAGGGTGTACCCCACCCCTCACCCATTGACCGTTGCTGAACCTCGTTAAAACTATAGTTTTAGTGTAAAATATTCTATCTCAAATCTTTCCTTTCTTTGAAAAGTACTTGACAAATCAAGTGCATCATCCATTCTTTTCATATCAAGATAACTACATTTTCCACAGGAACACTTTTTAAACTCATTTTATTGACGTTCTGAATGTGAGATTTATTTTTAGCCCTGCAGATAGTTAGAGGAAGCCATTATAGATTGCACCCTCCCCGAAGAGAAGAACACAGACTCCAGAAGCAGAGCAAACCCCAGCTGAGTGTTGATATCAGGTTATGATGTTTGCTGTTTTAACATGAGCCTCTTTTCCTCCCCTTTCTTTTCTCCTGTTGTTTCTTCTCCTCTTCAAGGGTAGACAGGCAGACAAAGCCTGCGGCAGTTTCTCCCCAGCTGGGATATTAAGGCTAAGCTCCAAAGAGAAAAATACCAGTGTTGTTTCTTGGTGCATTTCCTTCATTGCTATACTCTATTTACATCCTCCTATGGACAATTCCCATCACATGGCTTTGTGGTTGCAATTTGGACTGTGGTTACCTTTATTTAGCTTCTTTGTTTTTTGGCCCAGTTCATTCAGAAGTAAAAGGTTACAAAAGCAGTGTCATTTTTAAAGACATAAATCCATCCACTTATATTTAGCCCAAAATGTTAGAAAATCTGTGTTCGGTATTTTTGTTGTAATACTTCTTGGCAATAAATCTTAACCTGTTGGAAAGTCTATTTATTCCCTCTTAAATGGTGCAACATTTATTAGGAAAATGCATTTATGGGTTGGGCAGCAGAGTTGAGTATGTGGTTTGCACCCATGAAAAACTTGCCATAGCTTTTTTGCTGTTGCCAAACAGCCTATTCTTGTACTGGCTCTTGTTGGGTGTTGTTTATTGTATTAGATGATTCAAGTCTGAAATATCAAAGGCACATTGGCAATCTTTCATGTGAATTTGCTCACTGTGACAACCCCTGCAGAAGGGAACAGCTGAATGTAAAAAATAAAATAAAATCCATACAACAAACAAATGTCCCAGTAGAATGTGGAAGAACCATACACAGCAACAAAAGTCTGACACCTTTTCATCATGCTGCTCACCAGCTTGGTCACAGACTGTTGTGGAACAGCATTTAATTCTTCAATCAGCATTTGTTTCAAGTCAGCCAATGTGGTTGTTAGTCGCTCTGGAATGAACACCACAACCAAGCTGATCCCCCGTGTTTAATGGGACTGGTTTTACCATCCTCATTACCCCCAAATTCTGGAGATAGCCTCTAATAAACCCTACTCTGTGGGGAAATGTGTGATCATCTTGGAGGATAGAGTTTTGCCCCAGACAATGGAAATAGATTGTCACTCTGTGCCTATCTCACCTGAAGGGATGCCTTCTTCACCACCTCTCTGACATTTCCTGTTAAATGGAACTTGGCCTTCAATTTGGAGACAGGACTAGGGTTTTCCCAAAAGAAATTCTGCAACTTGATTTTGTGGAACACCAGTTTGAAGTTGCCTTATGGCATGGGCCCAATTCAGATCAGTCAGCTGTGGCATGCTCGGAGCAGACACTGACTGACCAATATAGCAAGGTCCATGCTCACATGTGCTAACAATCAGGTGCCCATCAGGTACTTAACTGTCAGAACTTGGTGTATCAAAGGCTAAAAACAAGTTTTTAGCACAATCAGATGTTTGACATTGGCAGAGAAGAGTTGGCTAGTTTTTCATGGGTGCAGTCCACATACTCAACTCTGCTGCCCAACCCACAAATGTATTTTCGGAACAACTGCGGCATCAATAAAGGGGAAATAAATAAGCTTTGCAACAGTATAAGATTTATTGCCAAGTAGCAGTTACAATAAAAAAATAATTACCAGTAACTAAACACAATTGTTCTGACTTTTTGTGATATGTTTGATGCAAAACAAAAAAATAAAAAAGCAGCATCATAAGATCTATGGCCACAGATAAAATCTGAGTTGTCCAATTTCTACTTCTCAGGAGACAGTGACTGTAAAACGACAACATGGTGTTTTCTTGCATGTCCACAGAGCAGGCATTCATCTGGTTAGGCTTCAGAGGTGAGGTCTGAAAAGTGTCAATTAAACGACTATTTAAATATTTAAACAACAAAGTTTGTAAGCTATCCCTTGGGTGCAGTTATGGGGAGGAGGGTCGAGGAGAAGTAATGCAGCCTCAGCTCTCTGAGGAGCAGCCGAATGCGAAGGCCAGCCAGCAACATGGATATAGTTGGGAGGCATCCTGGCTAGGGTTACAGCGTGAATTAAAGCTGACACTAAGAAGCGCTCCTCACAATGACCTGCAGAAAACAGCAGACAAAAGGGTCTATTTTGCAGCTGGACAAAGGAGAGGTTAGAGAAGATACCTGAGCCCAAGCCGGTCGAGTCAGCGGGTCTGTGGAGGGAAGAGAAACTGGGTGATGCGAGACCACCACAGCTAAACCCAGCAGTGGGATAAGAACCAGCGAAAGGCACATTCCTGCACACCCAGAACAGACACATGAAGCATGCATGCACTCAAGAATATCTCTAACAAAAGCTGTCGTTTGAAATAAATCAATTCAGTTTTAATATCAATGCTGTGAGTTGACTGGTGGGGTCCTGGATTATCTCTTACACACAAAAAATGATTTGATAGGAAGCTAAAACACAAAGGTAATGTCATCGATTTGTTTGGATTTCGTTGTCATCTTTTCAACACTATTACTGTCTCAGCGGCAAACGCCACTCAGTCATGACAGTTTGATGTGAAACTCACATGAACCAAAATTCTTCAGAGAACACTCCGGTACTCTCATAGCAACCTTCACCCCCCCCAAATCAACCAATAAATGTGAATTCCATAAGAGTTGGAGCCATCTCCATTCATCTGCTGTCACTACAGCCCTCAGCGTGGCTTTCACCTTTGTCCTAGTCCCACATACCATCTGAAAGTCAGGATCTTCTCATCACAGTGTGTTTGTGTTTAGCTCTCAAGCATCCACCTGTTCCTGCTGCAGGGAGGTGGCACATGCATTGTTCAAGTAACCACAATCAGTTTATTTTTGCTAATATATAAAAAATAATAAACTTTAAGCCACACTCCCACGCACAGAGTTATCATGAGAGCCAACAAATTTCTTTTTCCAGACAAAAAGTGCATTTGCTTGTAGCCAAGCTGAGAGCATCCTGGTTGGAGTAATTACTTTCTGCAGACATCTCCTGGGGTGAAAAGTGTCCAGACGACAGCCACATCCTTATTCTGGCACTTCAGGGGTCACTGTGAGGACACAGCTCACTGTGGAAACAGTTGATGCCGCTATCTTCATCTTCTTGTCGGTACCGTTGCACAGAGCAGGGGGTGGGGGGTTTAATCACGTTTTGAAACATAAAGGAGGAGCTTCACTCCTTCAAGTCCAACAAGCTAAAGGCTTGATGGGCAAGTTGCTGTAAAAATAACAAGACTGTGGGACAACATGCCACAACCTTAATGGGTAAGAAGAGGAAAATGTGCCATTGAGTCAGCGGTATTTACCTGGGTGCAGAGTTTAGAATAAAAGGTATAAGTTTCTTTATTTGTCATTCGCACCACATATGGTACATGTAGTGGAATGAAATTGTGTACACAGGGTCCCAGTTACATCTAACAAAAGTATAAATTGTAAAGAAAAACAGTAATAAGATCTAAGATATGAACTAAGAAATTAACTTAAGAATGCACTAATCACTAATAGTACAAAAACAATAGGCCAAACAACAGCAGCACAAAAAGGCTTTGCATCTAAAGAAAACCCTTTTTGTTTTATGTGAGATAAACCACAGGAAAAGAGTGTTGACAATTGATGCGTATAATATGTTTGTATTCACTATTTTTATTATCTAGAAACTACACTGACCCAAAAAAAAAGTCGGCACCAACAAAAAGGTCACACTAATATTTTGTTGGACCACCTTTGGCTTTGATTACATTGTTTGGCATTGTTTCAATAAACTTCTGCAATGTCACAAGATCTATCTCCATCCAGTGTTGCATTAATTTTTCACCAAGATCTTGCATTGATGACTAGACACTAAACATGATGGGTGCATCACTTCACCTGCCTCTCTTCATACCCTGATGCGTCCATCACTCTGGACTCATCAGACCACATGACCGTCTTCCATTGCTCCAGAGTCCAATCTTTATGCTCCCTAGCAAATTGAAGCCTTTTTTTTTCCAGTTAGCTTCACTGATTAGTGGTTTTCTTAAGGCTACACAGCTGTTCATTCCCAATCCCTTGAGTTCTCTTTGCACTGTGCATGTGGAAATGCTCTTACTTTCACTATTAAACATATCTTCACCAGCACTATTAAACATATCTTCACCAGCACTATTAAACATATCTTCACCAGCACTATTAAACACCGCTCTGAGTGCTACTGTTGTTTTTCTTCAATTTGATTTCACCAAATATTTAAGTGATCGCCGATCACGATCATTCAGGATTTTTCTCTGGCCACATTTCTTCTTCGAAGACGATGGGCCCTTCCAGTTTTTAATAATGCGTTGGACAGTTCTTAGCCCAATTTTAGTAGTTTCTTCAATTTCCTTAGATGTTTTCTCTGCTTGATGCCAATGATTTGACCCTTCTCAAACAGACTGACATCTTTTCCACGACCACGTGATGTGTCTTTAGACATGGTTGTTTAAGAAATGAGAAGCAACTCATTGCACCAGTTGTGGTTAAATAACTTGTTGCCAGCTGAAAGATACTCACCCATGCAGTAATTATCCAATAGGAGGCTCGTACCTATTATCTTAGTTAAATCCAAGTGTCAACTTTTTTTTTGGCCAGGCAGTGTATTTGGCTGTTTTAAATTTTTTGATTAATTTGGGTAAAGAGAAGGTCATCGGAAGTAGGGGTGCAGAGGTTTCTGCAGCAACCTCTGATGCATGCCAGTGGATATACATGTCCAAATGCATAGTTGAAGAATTAATAAATAAATAAAAACAGATTTATTAGGACTGCCTGTGTTTAAACTCCAATCAGGTTTAAATTGTATTCATTCAACCTTTATTTAGACAGGTTAATCCAACTGTGTCGGGGACTCATTTACAAGAGAGACCTGAATTTTAACAGAGTGATGACAACAGTGAACAACAACAACAACAATAGACAATCATAAAAGATGTGTACAATTTTTTTAAAAACATTTACATAAAAATAAAATGGTAATTAAAAGGATAATTAAAAGGAAAAGTAGTGAAAAAACAGCTAGATTATAAGGCGGTGTAGAATACTAAAAACAGGAACATGTCTGCATTGGTTTTTTCCAGGAACTTAACAGATGTTTGAAGCCACTTAAGAGAGGTCAAGGTCGAGAGCTTCAGATCTTTTTGCAAAATATTACAGGAAACAGGAGCGGAATAGGAGAAGGCCCTTTTGTCTAGTTCAGTCCTCACAGAGGGAACACTGCATGTAATGATGTCCTGAGAGCGCACACTGTAGCTGCACTCACACAGAGGAGGAGCTGTATGAAGGCAGCAGACCAAGAAGTGATTTAAAGATGAAAATGTACCAGTGGGAGAGTAATGTATATGTAATATTTTATGTAAATTATTTATAAAACCCAGCATCATTATTGTAAAGTTGTGAGAAAAGTTCTCCATCTGCCTTAAATCCACAAAACATTGAGCAGATTAGCATTGGGTTATGATTGCAAGTTTGTAGATACTGTCTGTCTAAAATTATAGAGCATTTTGCAATGTCCACATACAGACAGGTCAACATGCTCTGAAATTTGGTGTTGTGAGGGTGTAGGTCAAACAAATTCACACGTCTGAGCAATATTTAACTTCATTAAAAACAAACAATATTTACTCTTGAATATTAACAGTAGAATGTATAATTGTTGTACATTTTCTAATTCTTAAGAAATTCCCATTGAATTAAAGTATATAAGCCAAGACAAGTTAGAGCATAATTGACATCAAGTCTTCACCTGCATCATTTACTTTTTATATCTGATTTAGGTAAAAGCAATGTTGACCTTTTTGGTTCTAAGGATTTTGATTAAAAAATCATTTTAATTTGGTGCAAGTTGCATTAATAAATGTTTGTTTGCAAAGTCTGGTCACAGTGCACAGTTAGTCAGAAGGAGCAGCCCCAGCAGGAAACCAGCAGCTTATACGTCTCCGGTCTCTGCTGATTAACATGGATAAGTTTGACCCATGGAACGGGTGAGGATTCCTGTCTAATTGAATTACTGTCAGCCTCCTAGCCTACAAATATTGTCTTGAACTTATACCCTCTCTACAATTTACAATATATGTTTTAGAATTTTTCACCTTTCATTTTCAGTGCAAAGTGACTGTTTCCCTTAGAAACAAATTAACTACATGTCCTCATATCAAACATCTGGACCACAAAAAGCATTAAAGATGCAAAGTTGCATCAATCACTCATTGTGTTGATTTGGAATAAGTGATGCAACTCTCTGGTTTGGGGTCTTCCTTTCAGGTTGTTTAAACCCAGAGGCGAAGCTCAGCTGCACTTTTAGGCTTTTGCTTCATGACAAACCACAAAATAAAGCTCATTGACCAATATGTGTCCCCTGCTGGTAAACAGCACACTTGTTAAAATCTGGCAACCCAGCATCCATTCGACTTGGAGATTCAAAACACGCTGGCATGAACGTTCTATAAAATATGCATATCTCAAGAGTCCTTGTTGGATTCCAAAGTGGACAGTGGAAGATTTATGGCACCATTGACCCTGATTGCTCCAGTGCTTCCTCAAGAGAGCTTTGCTACAGGCTTTGTGCCAAATGCTTTAAAATTTAAAGAGGTGATGAAGAAACTATACAGAAGAGACAAACCACATCAGTTCTGCCACAATAAGGCTTTTCTATTCCCTCCCTCCAGGTTCTTCTTTCTAGTTGATTCATCTTACACTGAACACTCATTATCTACCACTTGGATTTGTTTTAATGTTACAACAATACAGTCATTCATAGTTATAGTTGTTGTTGTGTGCATGAATATCTTATAGATTATTCGCTTTCAAGAATGAGGAAATGCGCTGCTTGCAGCTTCCAGTAAGAAAGATATTTGGTAGAATAACGTGCAAAATGAATGATTCGCTCCAAACCTGAAGTGAGGATACCTGAAACTGTATCTGTGTGATTGTGAACAGCTCTGCCTGTGGCTTCTCACAGACTGCAGAATGACGGCGCTTACAGTTGGTAACAGTTTTTTTTTTCCTCAGAGACTTCGCTGCGAGCACAACACCTGCACTCTTTCCAGCATATCAACAGTATTTACCCTCGGTTTCAGAGAAGAGGGGGGAAAAAAAGAGCATGCAAATTTTTCTAAACGTCGAAATGTTACATTGTTTTGACAGATTCAGGCAAAAAAAAAAAAAACTAAAGCAAAAAACTATTTAAAAAGCATATGTCCAAACAAGACAAGACAAGCGGACTCTGATTTGCTCACACGTTTGGTTAAACAGGATTAAAAACAGTGTGTTATCAGCCATTAAGTGGCTGTTATTAGTTATTATCATCCCCATAGGTTGCGTTCAGACTGTCCCTCCTGTACCTTCTAGTAGGTTTAAAGGTACATTCTTATCGCTGATAATAGGGTCAAGGGGTTAAGTTTAAGGTCAGTGCTCTGAGTCAGGTGTAATGTTAGGTTTAGGAAAAGGGTTAAAGCTAACGCAAAAAAAGGTTACGGCTTTAGATGTGGGCAAAGCTGCATATTATCAGCTATAAGAACATACCTTTAAACCTACTAGGAGGTACAGGAAGGACAGTCTGAACACAACCTATGGGGGATGATAACAATGGACGTTTAGTGGGCTGCTAACATTTGAAGCCTCTGAAAACAATTGCAGAGTTTCATAAAAGCTTTTTATTCATGGTAATTGACTCCAAAATGCTTGCTGACAAATAATAACTAAAGACCAGGCATTCCTTGAAGGAATGTACGGTATTTTAGTTGCAGAATTTCATGCCAGTTTTCAGATCCTTTTGGCAAACTATGAAATAATGTTATGTATTGGAAACAATTATCAGCTACTAACACTTACATTTTTAGCTTAATAATTGAATGAATAAACTGATTTACAGTTTGGGTTGTTTTTTTTTTGTTTGTTCTGTTTTCTAAGAAACTAAACAGTTATCATTTTTAAGTACCTGTGCAATCTGTCAGCACTTAAAAAGTAAGTTGAAAATTGGTTTCAGCTACTATGACACTAGATTTTAGGTCAATATCTGGAAAACTGACTGAATTTTATATATATATATATTTTTTTTTTTGATCAGATGGTTGCTGCAGCCATCTTTATTCAAGTTAACTGCAAAAGTTAAGCAGTTCTAGTTGTCCATCTAAGGATTACTTTCTGCAAGGTTCGTTCAAATTTGTCCTGTGGTTCATGAGATATTTTGCTAACAGAAAAGGCAGACATTCACACGCACAGACAATATCGCCCACCTCTGCCTTGTGGCAACAGGCAGTGAAAAGAGCCATGAGGCATGAGCAGGTGGGGTCAGTTGTCTCAGAAGAGGAGATTCTCTGACAGGCACACAAGATCACTGTCTGGCTGAGCTGATCCTCCAGCACCTTGTTTTGCTGCAGCCTTCCAGCCTGAAAACCTCCTCTCTGCAGAATGCATTGTGTTCTGGGACCCTCTCCTCCCTCCTGGGACTGACCCAAGCCAGGGGAACAGGGGGCTTTCATGGGAGATCACAGGTGCTTATATACAAAATGGCAATTTTTTTTTCTTCCATAATTCCATGTTACTGCATTACCAGATCTTATCGTGAGGCCAGTATCTCATTCCTGAGGTTTTAGACGTTAATGAAAGATGCTTTGCCTTTGGCCACTGGGGGCTAAATCAACAAGCCTTGGATTCTTGTTGGCCTTTGTAGGGGAATACCAAAGACGGCGAACAGACCAAAGCTGGGGTCCAAAACAAAGCACGGAGTTGACGATGGAAATACAAAAACGAA
This sequence comes from Nematolebias whitei, assembly GCF_014905685.2. Taxonomy (NCBI): domain Eukaryota; kingdom Metazoa; phylum Chordata; class Actinopteri; order Cyprinodontiformes; family Rivulidae; genus Nematolebias; species Nematolebias whitei. The sequence goes on from NC_056505.1 coordinate 29,776,826, forward strand.
CTTTTATGCAATCATATGCACTGGTAAAAGGAAACAAAAATTTTACACTTGTTTTTACATTTTACAACCAGATCACTTTAATGTATTTTTTTCTAAAAAAAAAAATGTTTTTTGCACTTTCTTCTTATTTAAGTTACAGCTCCAATTCCAATAGAAAAAAAAGTTAGGAAAGCAAAATGCAATGACTGGCAAATCCCATAAACACATTTTATTCACAACTGAACATATTAAAAGTCCAACGGCAACAAAAAAATAGTATAATTTTTAGGAGATATTATGTAATTTGGAATTTAATGTTAGCAAATACATCTCAAGAAGCTCAGTAAAAGGCTGTAAAAGTAAGGAGTGTGAATATGAAACAGAGAAATTGTACAACTAGTTAGATTAACAACAGGTCAGAACGACAACTGGGCATTTAAAAAACATTTTTAGATAGGCTGAATCTCAGAAGTAAAGATGGAAAGAGGTTTATAAGTTTTCAAAAAGCTGCATCTAAATATAGTGAAACAATTTCAGAATTGTTATTCCAGATGGAAAATTAAGAAGTGTTTGAATAACCATTCGTCTGACGTGCATGCATCATTAAAATATATTTCTGAGTTCACAGGACGAGACTGAGAGTCAACATTGGATGCTGTGGCCTTAAGGCACTCGGGCAGACTTGCACTAAAAAAATCCCTGCACAGGCTCAGGAACACTAAAACAAAGTGTTGTCTGTAAACATAGTTCACTGTTCAATGACATGACCCTAGTCCAAATTTTGTAAAATGTGTTGCTGCTATAACATTACCTTAATTTTTGTTTCAAATAAAAGGTACAATTCCTTAGATTAAACAATTGATTTGTTTCTTAAGTTACATTAAGAATAAAATAAAGTTTTATGAAATATGTAAATCACTGATTCTGTTTATTTACATTTTACAAAACTTTTCAGAATTGTGATTGTAATTAAACCTTCTTCCCACACTTTAGATGTACACCCTTCTACTCAAAAAAAAAAACAAAAAAAAAAACTTATTTGGGTGGTAATCACAAAGAACACATGCAAGCCAACTTTTACACCTATTGTCACCATAATACACATAATAATAGTGTAATAATGTATCATTATATAAACAGGAAACTGGAAATGAATGTACTAGATCAATGCACACTGTGGTATAATATTACCAAATGAATGACATATTCTTCTTTCCATTGGAGAATTGAAACATTTTTGATAATTACTTTTTAAGTCCTCGGTGTGCCCTGAAATCAGACTGAAACAGCCTCAACAATATGCAACAAGGATATGTAATTTTACCCGCTTGGGATCATTAAAAAGAGATCATATTAAATATCACTTCCAGAGAGGGGAAAGAGAAAGCGAGAAAGAAATAAAGAAGAGATTTGTTTGTCAGTCAATTCCGACCCACTCAATCTCCTTAGTTCTGTGAAAGAGGTGGGGGGGAGAAAGGGTCGGGGTCAGCTTTCTGTAAATCTTCCGATGAAATGTTAACAAAACAGCCAATTTTCTGTAATTTTCCTGCAACCCTCTTTCAGCAGCTTACTCAATCGGAACCCCTTCATTTCAAACAACAGCACACTGCGACCTCTGACATGTATCTGGTCCCTGGCTTCTTTGGCCGGGGCAGAAAGACGAAACAGTTGTGCCTTCTAAGGTCAGGTGGTCGCTGTTGAAGAAGCCAGCTTCATAAAGGATGCCTTTGTTTCCCTAACAGGCACTCTTGGGCCCCAGTAAAAGGATAAGAAATGTAGTTAATAGCTCAAGAGTGGCCTAATCATCAGCTGCCATTACTGCTCCAATATGAGCAGAGATGACAGACTTATCAATAACAAAGGGCCAGCTGAAACCTCCACAGCTCTGTCATTTTGATCTTTGCTCCACTAATCAGAGCTTTCATTTGAGCTAAGCACCGGGCAGCACACCTCTCATTCTTTTCAAGCTGTGCCAGATATCACTCATCTTTACAAGCCGCTCTGTACTCCCGCAACCCCCGGCCACCATTTTCACAAATTGGCTTAATTTCTCAGGCAAACATATGACACATATGAGAGTTCATTATCCTTGCAACGCCAGTGATATTGCACATATACTGGCAAAACTCTTTTTTTTTTTTTACTAATTGAGGTATTGTTTTAAATGGCTTTCATTGGAGTCCAGCTGATTTTCAAAATGAAACACAGAAATGTTAGATGAGTTTATGGGCTTATGCTGTTTGCCTTAATTGTGAACAAAGCATGAATAATTTAAAGCATAGCCTTCCTCGAAGGAATGCATATCACCCACCACCTTTCATGTCAAGGTTTTAGGCTGAGAGTACCTTAGGAAGAAAAATGACAAAATTGTAGACACTTTGGTCAAATCTGGCAAAGGATGTTCTATTAAATCTCATGCCATATTTAAGGTCTTGTGAGATGTGTTAGTGCTCAAAGTATGTGTTGAGGACAGGTTTCAACAACTACCACAACCAATTTTAACTCACAGATGGTGAAATTGTTCAAGTTATAGAAAATTTTTTGTTGCTAATATTGATTAGCTGGAGTGACCATCATGAATTGCGTTGACTCAAACTGTTAATCAGTTGGAACGGATTACTTTTTGAATGTTGCATTTAGTCTTTCAGCATTTCTAGTAATCCATTAGATATGTTATCAGTCAAACAAGATTGATTTTAACAGCTAATGCCAAAGTTTTAAAGTAAAATGTTGCATAAGATGATACTAAGCCACACCATCAAATGAAAGCAGAAAATTTGAAATATTGGCTGAGTTATAGTTGTTTTTGCACCACGATCTGAAAAGGAAAAAGTGGGTAAAGATAATGGATGGATGGATGGATTGGATGGATGGATGGATGGATGGATGGATGGATGGATGGATGGATACAAAGAAGTAATCAGCTGTAGATGTCTATGAACTGATTTATTTCTGAGTTTAATTAAAATCCAGCCTGATTCACAAAATATTTTGCTAACAGACAAATATGACTTTAATGGCTATGTTTGAAAAGAGGCAATCACTAAGCACTATCTGTTGAGGATGACTCGTAGCTACTAACAGATCAAATTTTGGCTAAATATCTGAAAAAATAAACAACTGGATGATAGGCATTTTTGTATTTGCTAAAGATGCCTTCGCTGTGACAGCCATCTTGAATGGGGTTAACTCTTAAAAAATTAATTAGTTCTAGATGTACATCAAATGATTATTTTCTGAAGGTTTCATAAAAAATTGTCCAATGATTCATAAGATAGTTTGCAAACCTGACATAAAAAAATAAACACACCTGCACAAACACAAACATGATCACTCTTTTGCCTTTGACGGCACATGATCATGTTGCAAAATACCATATGTGTAGTAAAATGGACAAATAAGAACACTGTTTAAATAATGCATGGTACAACTTGATGTCATTTTTTTAGTTTATGCAAATTATTATGTAATCTGAAGCCATTCACATATATGTTAAAATAATAATAATCCTCATTTTATATATTTTTCTTGTTCCACACTAGAGCCCTCCATCAAGGAGAAACATGAGAGGACCCGAGTGGTGCTCCCGCACCTGGACGAGCTGGCCCTTTCATTTAAGTCATGATGAGGATCAAGCTCTGACTAGCTTAGACACCTGCTACTGGCAAATATGTTCTCCATCAGTGAGCTATAGACTATTTCTGGACAGGAGCACTGGGAGAGCATTGTTTCCCCCCCGCAATGACAGCCAAGGTATTCTGGGACTCTTAGGCACTTACAGGAAACAATGCATTATTCATGCTAAGCTTAAAAAGTGGCCTACTTCTACATTAACTAACAAATAATGGTTAATGTGGGGAAAAAAGTGTTGGATATTTACACTACAATAAAAGGCTTAGCATTCTTTGAAAGAATGCATTTCATCCACCATCTTTCACGCCAGAGGTTAAGCCTAACCTATGAGATATTATTTATTTGCAGCCAGTTTGGTCAAATCTTGAAAATGTGCAATCTATGATGTTGGATGATATTTTTAATTGCTTGGTGTACTGTATGTGTTGTGAATGAGTGCAGATACTATGCTGAATTTAGCACAATATTACCATAATTGCTGTTCTACAAGCCAATACTTTTATCTCACACTTTGTACCCCATGGTTTATATGCAGGAGCCTCTATTCATGCATTTTTTTCCAAGACTTTCAAAATTCATATTTTTGTATTTTATTTTGAAGGAGCTCCTGCCACTGTCTAAGATTTCCTTTGACAGAGCTGGGCGCTTGCGGATCCGAGCACCCTGCCCCTCATGGGGCAGATGTTTGTGAAACAGAGAGAATGCCCTCAGGTAATCAGATGTACAAATACCCCAGCATAACTCCACCCACTCTGTTATCATGTGACCAGAAGTCTACCCTGAATGACCAACGAGGAACTCTCGAGGACCATCCCCCAAGACAGATATGAATTAATTTCTTCAGATCGTTCCCGTGTTATTTATCGTATTTTGCACTTCATGCATATTCATTTGTTCAGTGATAATGGAAAATGCACAGAGAATAACTTATGACACAGCTTTCATGTTAAAAGCAATCGATAAGCTGTCGAGGAGGAAATGGCTTGCAGTCCGTAATCATAATCAATGTGTCGATGGTCGGGCATTGGAGATGCAAAGCAGTCAAGTCTGGTACAGGTTTTAATAAAAGTTTTAAAATTCTTTCTGTGTGACATCTTTCTATATTGGCAAATATGTGTTTAAATACCGAGATCTCATTTTAAACTCACTTCTGAACAAGAAGTGGAGAAACAGGAGTCTTCCCCCTCCCCTTCCATCCATGAGAGCTCAACAGTGGATAAGTCGTCACATTTATTTTTAAAGCAGTCAGTCAAGACTTGCACATATTTAAATAAAAGTTTTTAAAAAAATCTTTCTATGTACAGTAAATATGAGTTTAAGTACCAGTACCTCAATTAAGGTTAAGGGGCATTAAACAGAGTGAAGGAGACAACGTGAGGATTGTAACTGGGACCCTGAAGCTGTTGGATTCATAAATCCCTAATCAGAATTATCACTGAAAAAAATCACTGTGCCGCAACTTTGATTGTTGATATGAGCTGCTGATTATCCATGCTGCTGATCTCATTCTGCTGTATTCATTCATTCGTACTCATCCACCCACAAAGTCTCATATTCATGCTGCTGTTGTGTATTGTTTTGCACTATTAGTGACTAGCGTATAGCTTAGATCATTTGGCGTACCATTTGGCGCTTGTTTAGAGTATATCGTAGTTTATATCTTAGATCCTTATTTACTGTTTCTTTTTACACTTTATATTTTTGCTATTATTGGATGTAACTGGGACCCTGTGTACACAATTTCTTTCCACCTCATGTACCACATGTGATGCGAATGACAGTAAAGAACTTGACCTTGACCATGAACTCTTCTTGGATCTTCTCAGTCCCACCAACATGTCTTCCATGGAGGAAGCTGAGTCAGGGACTTGGGGGTTGGTCTGTCCATATTGGGGCTGAGGTTTCCGAGATAGTTAAATAGCTCTGCAGCAACAGGGTTCAGGGGGTATATGAGATCAACCCTGAGTTCATCAAGACTCTAGATATTTCTGGGCTGTCTTGGTTAGCATGCCTTTGCAACATGACATGCACTGCAGTGCCACTAGATCGGCAGTTTTCTGCTTCAAAAAGGGAGATCTGAGGGTGTGCTCCAGTTACAGGGGCATCACTAGTCTTAGCCTGCTTGGTAAGATCTATTCAGGGGTACTGGAGAAGAGAGTCTGATCAATGGTCACAAACCTCAGCTACAGGTGGAACAATGTGAATTATATCCTGGCCGTGGAACACTGGACCAGCTCCTTACCCTCACTATGGTCCTCAAGTTTGCCCACCAAGTCTACATGTGTTTTGTGGACTTGGAAAAATCATTCAACCATTTTCCTCGAGGTATACTGTGGGGGGTGCTCCATGAGTATGGGATCGGGAGTCCATTGCTATGGGCTATTCAGTCCCTATACAAGCAGTGCGACAATTTGGTTCTCATTGCCAGCAGTAACTTAGCCTCCTTCAGGATGGTTGTATGGACATCATTTTTTGGTGCAGCCAGGGGGTGAAGGTACTCCAGTTTGGTGACAAAACTGTCTATATCTCCTCATCTATATAAACTGTAAATTGACTGGTGGTTATCCACTTGGCTCCCAGAACTACTACTAATTGTTTGTACCAAAAGTCCAAATGGAAAAGGGGGAAAGTCCTTTCAATTTTCTGCCCCATCAACCAGGAATCAACTTCAACCTAGTTTAAAAATTAAGGAGCTAAACTCATCAAATGTATTTAAAGGTATATGAAAGGTTTTTGAGAGACAGACATCAAGTTGTAAGTGTTGTATCTGATATGGATAGTTATATTTTAGACATGCACAAATGTACCCTATTTAAGAAGATTTTTAAGAGTTTGTTTTGTTTAAATGTTAATTGTTCTTGTTATTAAGGGTTTCTTATTAAATGTTTTATCTGATGTGAATAGATGTGCTTTGGTCTACACTGATATGGTATGGTTTATTTTATTACGATGTGACATGTCCTTGTTGTTAAAGTTTGTTTTATGAAACTGTGTTTTGTTGCCAATTTTGGTCAGGGCACTCTTGTAAATAATCTTTTTAAATCCCAAGAAGTTTATTCAGGTAAAATAAAGGATAAAAATAAATTAATTAATTAAGTAATGAAATTGTGGACATAAGCAATTGAAATGTGTCTTCTCTGCAGGGTGACTAGACTCTCTTAGAGATAGGGTAAGAAGTTCAGTTACCCAGGAGAGACTCAGAGTTTCCACATTGAGGGGAGTCAGTTGATGTGGTTTGGGCATCTGATAAGGACACATCCCAAGGCAGGTTTTACAGGCAGGTCCAACTGGGTGGAGAACCCATGGAAGACCCAAGACACGCTGCCTCTCGACTGGGAATGCCTTGGAGTCCTCCTAGAAGGGATAGCTGGGGAAAGAGATGTCTGGGCCTCCCTGCTTAAGATGCTGCTGCCCTCGTGACCCACACTCCAGAATAAGCGAAAGATTATTCATGAATGGATGGAGTGAATTTCTTAGAAACCCATCATGTGGATTCATGAGCGACGTTGCTAATAGCCACACGAGTGTACACTTGGGTATGCACCTGAATGACAACCTCAGCTGGGGCTACAACACTACCAGCCTGAAAGCTCATCAGAGACTCTACTTCCTCAGGCGGCTGAGGCAGACTGGGCAGGAAAGCTCAGTCCTCACCTCCTTCTACAGGTGTGCAGTGGAGAGCATCCTATGCTCCAGCATCAACGTGTGGCATGGAGGCTGCACAGCTGATCATCTCATGCATTCATACCCATCCGCTCACCACGGACTCATGTTCGGGCTGCTGTTGTTATGTATTGGTTTGCATTATTAGTGTTTAGCGTATACGTTTTTTTAGATCTTTAAATACTGTTTCTTTTTATACTTTACATTTTGCTATTGTTGGGTGTAACTGGGACCCTGTGTACATAATTTTGTTCCACCTCATGTACCACATGTGATGAGAATGACAATAAACCTACTTGAACTTGAACATAGTTGATTCCAACAGTTGGTGTTAAGGTTTAAAACCTTAACCACAAAAGTGCCATGCATTGCGTTGCCCTCAAAGAATATGTTGGGGACAACACTCAGATACTACCAAATCAGGTTATAGCTCTGTGAGAGTGGCTGAGTAAACATGTTTGTGGTTTCAATTGACTGTGGTATAGCCATCTTTAATTGAGTTTAGTCCAAAGGTTTTTCAGTTACTTTCTAAAAGTTGTATTCAAATCTGTTCAGTGGTCCATGTAATATTTTGCTAATAGAAAGACAACATTGATTTTGAAAGTTACTGAAAAACATAGATCTTGCAAAATCACTCATCACTCCAAGTATAAGTTGGGGATCACTGGCCTACTGATAGCATGGCTGGGTTGTGGCCATTTTAGTGGTTGCTAAGACTGCTTTATTGTGGTGGCCATCTTGAATTGGGTAATAAGTAGTAGATGTCATAGACTACTTTCTGGAAATTTAATTAAAAATGTTTATGAGATTGAAATCTTGAAACGTTTATGAAATCTCATAAAATGAGATTTATGATGTTTTGCAAATGCTACAAACAAACATAAACATGCACACACACACACAGATTTCAGTGGCAAGTAATAACAAACAAATAAACAAAATGCATATACATAATACATATTCTAAGGATTAAGTTCATCTTATGAGACATTTGGAGATTCCAGCAATTAATAGAACAAATCAAAATCCAAACAACTCAATGAATAACTAATAAAAACTGTTTGACTTAGTGTATAAGTGGACTTACAAGACAATAAATATATTTTCTATAAAACATAAGATTTAATCGGAGGCTTAACACAAAACAGTGGAGCTCCTTATTCCTTTAGTTTGACACACGATATGCAATCTTTAAACAAATAATCTGCTCTCTGCTTCTACATAGTCCTATGCAGAGGTTTGGGTTTGGAGGATTTTTGCAATGTCATCTGGGATTAAAAAGGGGCCAGCACATCAGAGCCCCCAGGCCACACCACCTGGAGCCCCCCATGCAATCCAGGGCGCTGCAGCATTCAAAACCAACCCCATTAGCTTACCGCCAAATAATTCTCAGTCAACCAAATGACGCGGCGCTAACAAAGCCCCATTTTAGAAAAGATTACAACTTCCACAAGAAGCCCCTTTGATTATGAGTCTGTTTGAAATGTTATCAATACCCTGATCATTCCTGTGGATCAACAAAACCATCTCTAATCACCAAACTCTGGCTGCACCTCCAGTTGTGCATCAGTCTCCTGAAGAGAGAAAAAGAAGCGAGTCACTGTGGAGAATAGAGCAGTGACTTGTTTAACAAGGAGCACGTGCAATGACAAAGTGATTCCTTTTCTCAGTGTTGATCACCCACCTGCACACAGATTAGGTCAGATATTCACCTGAGCTGCCAAGCTGTCGCTCACACGCCATAAAAAACAGAAAGCCACACAGCGTACATTCACCCGACTTCACTTCATCTGGAACAGATAAGGTCCTCCAGAGATCTGACAGAGAAGAAAGGTTTACCTGTCCTTATAAGCAACAAAAATTAATCACATCCAGCAATCAGTATTCAGATCAACCACAGCCTGAACAGAACAGTGTTTGCAAGCAGCATCACAACCTACCAAAGTATGAAAAAAGAGTAACAATGGGCTCAAAGGTCAAAAGGGATTTTTTAAAAGAGATTTTAGGTAACAATAGTTAGTGTCTCATCATTGTGACATCAGTTATTGAGTTTGGAGGATAAAGAATGAGGCAAGTTTTATTCAGGCTAGTCAAATGAGAGCCATTATGGGTTTTTTGTTTTTGTTTTTGTTTTTAGATTTGTGTTCCTTAAAAATGACTCACCAGTGTGAAAGGAGCCAACATAAGCTCATATTAAACCTCTTCACTTTGAGCATGACACCATTTGTTTAGTTTGTTGCTGTTTTCTTAACCTAGCATCCGAGGTACTATGTGAATGTGACCATAGTCAGCTTGTGTATACCGTATTTTTTGGCCTATAAGTCATAGTTATTTGCATAATATGCATGCCCTGTGACTATACGCCGAAACAACGTATTTATGGATTTTTTCCCATATTTATAAAACAATTTTTGACTGAGATATGACATTTTCATTCACTCTGACTGAAAATATTAAACACTATCATTTTCAGCCACTAGATGGCAGCAGAGCGTATGACATGCTGTTGTGTCATATAATAGGTTAAAGTGGCTAGACTGCCACCTTCATCCAGCTCACCTGGAGCAACTGTTAAACCAGCATCATTTTGCTGCACCGCCCCGGTGAAATGCAGCTGATTTGACCATTGAAGTGCATTTATTAAGGAAAAGTTCCACTGAGACACACATTTACTATAAAGTCGAGCTAACAAATAATTATTTTTTGGTGGTTATCTTGTTAAATTTCGAAGAAATGCATAGTGAGTCACCCCCATGCACGCTCCCGCAGCTGCAAATCGTCTTTTGAAAGTACAGTTGATTTGACTGTCAAAGTGAATTTATTAAGGAAAAGTTAGACTGAGACACATCGTTACTATAATTTTAAGCAAACAAATAATTGTTTCTAAGTGTTAATCTTGTTAAATTCTTGTTAAAGTCCTCCCGTGCACGTTCCCGTGGCTGCCGTTTGGCAGCCCATCGATTTTTGGCACAACAGCAGTCCACATTTCCAGGTTGTCAGTGGTGACGCGTAACAAACGCGACGCGCCAGCGGTGATGCATAATACATGCGACGTATATGGTGAAGCAACGTATTTATGTTCTTTTCCACTTGGACATGTTTGGACATGTTTGGACTGATGCGACGTTTACAGCGGAAAATACGGTATGTCGACTGTATTTGTACTGATAAGGTACTAACTACAACGTCATTTCAAAAATGACTAAAATATTTCCTTAATTGTTGTTATATGGGACACAAGATATAATTTACAAATATTTTTTAAATGATAATACACTGTAACTCCAGCTTTTGCTTCAGTATAGTGTATAATTCAAATAAAAACAGTAATTAATGTCAAATTTACTTCAATCAACAACAACTTAAATCAACTGTTTAAGCAGAATAGCAACATAGTAAACAAAGTTATTTGTTCATAAGTCACAGCTAGTAATGGTTATTTTAAGTCACATTTTTTAATATATCATGCTAATTTTTTGTTCTTTCTTAATAATTGTGGCTATGACGAGTTAATGAAGTACATGATTTTAGAGTATAAAATCCACTAATTGTAATTATATTGATATGACAGGCCAGGCTCAGGGTGAGGAGGAGCTCCGTCAGAGCTGCTGCTTTCTTACATGGAAATGAATCAAGTGAGGTGGTTTCTGATTAGGATGCCTCGTGGGCGCCTCCCACTGGAGTTACTTCACACTTGTCCCACTGGGAGGAGACCCTGAGTTAGACCCTGAACCCACTGGAAAGATTAGATATCCTCTATGGCCTGGAAATGCATTGGGATCTCCCAGGAGGAGCTGGAGTGTGTCACTGTGGAGAGGGAGGTCTGGGATTCTCTCCTGGACCCAATACCTTGTGACTATCACAAATATGTGGAAGGAAATGGATGGATGGATGGATGGATGGATGGATGGATGGATGGATGGATGGATGGATGGACGGACGGACGGACGGATGGACAGACGGTCGGTCGGACAGATGGATGGATGGATGAATATGTGTAATCAGTCACTGCAAACTGTTATATTCCTTTAGAAGATGGGAATAAAAGTGTAAATGAGTTTACATACAAACTAACTTCTTCCTCAGATTTGAAACTGTCAGAGAATATATTTGTTTTTAAGCTTCTTCAAAAACTAAAACTTCTGACTCAATGTCAATATGGCCTCAGAACAAATAGAACAGGAATGAAGTTGAAAACATCTATTAAAAATAAGAACTGCATCATAGGAGTGACAAAAAAGGCCTTTAACACCTTAACTCATAATTTCTCAACGGAAATTAAAAGAAGAAAAATGCATTAGAGTAGTGGTGTGTAATTAACGTAGTAAGTAACTTGATGGCAGTTTCAAGTATGTGCAAGTAAATAAGAAAATCTGGCATGCTGAGGCGTACCTTAAGAATCCCACAAAGTTCAGGACTTGGTCTAGTTATTTATTTCATATAGTCATGATGTTTGTCAAATATTAAAGTTGTCAAAGTTTGTTTTGTTTGATATTACAAACACGTTTGGTTCAGTTAAAGATCTGGATCAGAAGACGAACAAAGACAGAACTAAACTGAACGCAAGATGGTTTGATGTAAACAAATAAATGAACTAAACACAGACTAAATATACAAGATCTGGTACTCAAACTGTTAAACAATCAAAATTTAATAAAGAATAAATGTCAACCCAATGATCAAAGAAGCTGTAGAAAAAAATCAAAGATTAGATGAAAGATTAGGGATCATATTTTGACAACAAACTGTTAAAACCCCATATATTGCCAAGACAGGAAACAAGTCTACATAATTATTTTAAAGCCAAGAAAGCATAAACACTATATTGTATCATATATTTATAGTCTGTTTAGAGTTTTAGAGAAATACACAAAACCTAATCAATAAAATTTTCATAATGCAAAAAAATAGGGCAATATTCATTCAACCTTTATTTATATAGACTAGTGTCATTGAGCCACCAGGACTCATTTACAAGAGAGATCTGTTCCAGACAGAACATATAAAGTACAGACAACAA
>NC_056505.1:29789220-29847092 GCF_014905685.2 Nematolebias whitei
TAAATCTGGTCCTCTGGACATTCAAAAAAACAAAACAAAACAAAAAAATTCTAGAAACGTTTCGTCTTTCATCCGAAAGACTTCTTCAGACGTCTGTTTTGTTACCTGGATTATTGAGCATGTACCAGGATGTTTAAAAACATTTGTTTCAAATCAAAGAAAATAAGTGTGCATTTAGAGTAAACTGTTAGGGCAAAGGTCGTATGTACTTTTTAAGACATGCGTTTATTAAAACTTGTTTTACACAACTCTTTAGATGACTTTAAAACGTGTGAATTCCAAAAACTATTTAAGAGAAAATTCCAGTGCAAAGACTATAGTAAATGTTAGGGTTTTGTTTATTTACTTGTTTTAAACTTTATTAATATTTGTTTGTCAAATGGAGAAGGAATTAAATGTAAATTAACAATTAAAAGGTTTTTTTTTTTTTTTTTTTTTTTGGTTTTGCTTTCTTCATCTCTTCATCTCTTCTTTAAAAAGCCAGACTGTGATTTGGGGGATTTGTGCAAAACAGTAAAGTAAGGGTGAAACAGAAAACAGTCAAATCAAATAATTTCACAATTAATGTTTAGGGTTATTTAAAAGATTTACTTTTTCATCTGTATGAGTTCATTTGATCTCGTCTAAACAGTTCAGATTGATCTCAACCTGATTTATTTTATCAGGTTGAGGGAAAGACTTTGTCTGGTCTCTGGCGCCACCTTGTGGACTCAGAGGACAAGTGACAGATTTATGATATTTTCATCTGCTCATTGGAACTCAATCCAAAAGTAAGGAAATAATACAATTTTAGCTTTATCTTATCTCAGAGCAGACTGAAGCCTTTGATGCTATATTATAAGTAAACTACAGATTGTGAAACTTTAATTCTTGTAGAGAAAATCTTTGTGTAGTGCACAGAAAAAAACAATTTGAGTCACGTCATTCCTTAATATTTTTTCCTGCTAAGAGGTCTTTTTTTTTTTTTTTGTCTTTCTTAGGTTGTGTTGTGCAATACTTCTTAAGGCTTTCTAAAGTTTGAAATGTACCTGGATAATATATTCATTTACTGCTTTCATGTCTTGAGGTGTTTAAACTTAATTTATAAATTACTTACAGTATGAGTAAAAACATAAACTAGGAGGATGAACAGACATCACAGCAAAAATACTTTTTTATATATTTGACATTTAAATTAAGCTTGATAGTATCAGCTTGTTTTTAATTAAATGTTTACTTTTTATTTAAAAGCTCAAGAAATTTTTGATAAACATGACATACACACACACAACCCAGCATGTCTTATCATTATTGTTTTTTCTACTGTACATCTTCTTTTTTTTTTTTTTTTACACTCATTGCTCACAAAAATAAACTTGGAGCAAAAGTTCATTATCCCTAAAGTGGAACTTTACCTTTTTTTTTTTTCTTTTTGTAGATTCAGCCCATAAAAAAAAGGAAACACGATTCAAACGAATAAACAAATAATATAACTCTCAATAGAACCAGAGTGGGGAAAGTGCATGTCCATTGTCAAACTTTAAATAACCTGAAAACATTGTAAATGACTGCTCATTTCCACTTTAAAACTGATAAGAAACTCTGACAGCTTGAAGGTAAATGTTAAAGACTCTTGTAAACGTGGGCAGAGAGAGTCTACACAGCTGGATTAATTTAATTTCAGGTTGTTGTTTTTGTCCACTTTAATGTGATTTTTGGATTAAATATACATTATGTTAAGTCCATCAGGCTCTCAGTATTAGGATGTTAAATTAGCAAACATTGATAATAATGTTATCTGTTCAGATTAACTCCAAAACGGTCATAGGCAACTTTCCTTGCTTTTTTTTTTTTTTTTTTTTTTTTTGCGCGCGCCTATGTCCTCCAACGCGTCATATACTAAGAACATTATATCTCGGCATACATCACTGACATAAAGGGAGGGGCTGCTGCAAAACACATAGGCAGAATGAATGCAAAGCGCCTAAAGAACACACTTCCTGTTGATGTAAAAACTGAAGCCGCAACTGTCTGACACATCTGGACTAGAGAGGGGGGGAGGCCTGGCTGTAGCGTTAGCGAACTACTGAGGGGAATGGACACCATTTATTGATAATCAAGACGGTGAGTTTGGTGGACTTCATCTTTGACATGGACTGGTGACCGTAATGCGTTTGTAATGTCGGTGCCATTTCAGTGTAAGTAATGGGACATAATTACTTACCTAGGAGCGTGTGCTAGCTGTTCTTTGGCTGTACTTCGCTGCGGCTGCTCGGCTCGGAATGATAATGTGGAGTGGCCGCAAAGCTACAGCTACATGCTAACACTAGCCAGCTAGCATAGTAGCTGTGACATAGCCTATGTAGTTTGCGCTCGACGTTGTAACTAAACTATTGAAACGTACAAGCTTGTAAATTGTTTTCATAGTCTGAGCTAGGAATGAACGGTTAGCTAATAAAAATGTGGAGAATGTGTTCAAGTAGCGCCTCTCTCTGTAGATTTGATACTGGGTTAGCTAGTGATGCTAGTCTGATGCTAGTGAGCTGCTCGGCTCTTTTGGCCTTGTATGCCGACACAAATGAGACAAGTAACGTTATAACTTTAAAAGTCGTCGTTTTCTTTTGTGAAAATGAAAACTACAAACTTTAAATACGTTGGAAAGTGATGGTAAAGCTAGCGCCAGCGTTAGCATCCCGGCTATGCCCCCCCCCCCCCCCCCCCATCGCCTTTTAATAGAATGGTTTAAATTAAAAGTTTGATACGGCCCTCCTTAATTAATTAACAGTAAGTGATAATAAACTTTACAGTGCGTGCTTAAAACACCCTCGTAGATATGAACAATGATGGCACTTGTTAAAGAGAAATCACGAATGTATTAAAAATGAAGAAGTTGACTCGTACTGTAAGCACGCGATGTCGTAACCTCTGCAGTGGAGCAGCATTAGTGTTACAGTGGTGTGAATATGTCAGAAACATCCTCACTGGTTATACTGGGGCTAAAGATGAACTGGCAAAGACAGCAGAGAAACAGAGCACTTTGAAACAATGTGCACCATTAAACTAAGCGAGATGGCAGGAAAGGACAAAGTGCAGGGACGTGGCATATTAAATTCAGTCTACCTGGGTTCATTTGGATCACCATGAAGTGTTGCATACTTTTATATGACATCTATTTGTCTTGACTTTAAAAATGTACTTTCAGAACAGGACGTGATTGCTTGATCATTGTATTTGTTACCAAAATGACTTCATCTTAGAGGCAGCTAAAGTAGCTGCATTTTATTGATGGTGTTGCGTTTTGTTTCCCACCTGCACATTATTAGTTTGTATCTGAAGTGATCTTTCACCTTGGATTAACCACTTAAACTGTTTTGATTTTGATTCGCCAGATTGTGTTTCATTGTTGTACAACACAAGTCATTAAGCCCACTGATCAAACAAAAGATTGCTCAATTGTAGTTTGTAATCATTGAAATAAATGCCTCGCGTTGGGTGAAACTTGTAAAAGTCTGAGTTTGACTCAAGATTTTGTGACATTTGTCACATTGTAGTTGATATAACGATTGTAAAATGTTACAGAATTTGTTAAGCCGTTTACGTCAGTTTCTTTATTGTTGTTCACACCGCATGTGGTACATATGGTGGAACGAGATTATGTGCACAGGGTACCAGGTACTTGTTATATTACACACACACACAACTCTCTCTCCTGTACCTAACTCGCACAGTAAGAGTTTTGAGTAATTTCAAGAACAGCATCTTGTCTAAAGGTACGTTAAGGTACGAACTGGAGAGGCCAGGTTTTGTACCACCTCCAGTTTTGTGAATACCCCACACTCCTGAGTCAATTCAATTCAAAAATACTTTATTAATCCCAAAGGGAAATTATTTGTTGTAGTAACTCATTATCCTCATTTCATTAAGAGATGTTATAGATGCTGATGGCTGTAGGTAGGAAGGATCTCTTGTAAAGGTCCATCCCACAGTGGATCCTAAGAAAGTGGCTGCAGATGCCGCCCGATCCGTCCACCCAGACTCAGCAGGCCTCTCAGTTCCCCCGGACTGTAGGACCGCCTGAATGCTGGGCAGAACTCCTCCCAAAGCGACGGCCACTCCTCCCAGCAGTCTGCCGAACTCCTCGTCGCTGCGGACAGCCAACTGTAGGTGCTGAGGGACGATCCTGTCCTTCTGCTTTCACGAGCTGTGTTTCCTGCTAGTTCCAGGATCTCAGTGGTCAGGCACTCAAGCACAGCTGGCAGGTAGATGAGAATGCATCCACAGAGCATCCTTTTCAACTCATTTGAGATTCGGGGCTGTAGTTGAGATATTTTTTGAGCTTTTGAGATGTTAATCAGCTGTTGGCTGTAGAAAACAGCCTTGTTGCCATGGTTACGCATCATAACAAATGTCCAAAACTAAAAAAAGTTTCAGTAAAAATCCTTCCAGCTGCACAGCATCTGATACCAGAGGATCCATCATCCAAAAAAATGTGATTTACATCCAGAAAAAGAGGAATTAAAGTTTCCAAAAGCAAAATCTCAGAATGAAAGTAACAGAGCTGCTCCAACATGCAGCCACCTTGAGCGGCGCGATTCTAGAACATTAAGAATCAATTAATTTCAATTCATTAAGAACATCCATTAAGAATCATATTTCTGTTTGGTGCTCTGATAATATTGGAAAAGTGGAAAAATAATAAGACATGGGTATGCATATTTTAAAGTCTTCACTTGTTTTAATCTGATTAGCACGTGGTCAAGCTGAACTGAAAAAGGAAGAGTATTGTTTTCTTTTCCATTTATGTGCTCCAAATCCAATCAAGGAATACTTAATGTAATACTTAGCTCCGTATGTTTACTTCCTATAGGCGAAGCATTGTTCAGGATGTTATTATCCCTGCTGTCCCTGAAGTCCTTCTAAAGCTAGTCTATTTTTGTGGAGTTGTTTTACTATCTGTTCTCAATGACACTGTCTGTTCTTTGCTCGTGAAGCACATTTGTCCTGCGTCTTGTGTAACCCACAAACTGTTCTTCGAAGTAAGCAAATGTTGCTGATGTTGAAGAAACAATGCTTGCCTGCCTGCTGACTTGGATTTTCTTGTTTTTTCCCACTGAAACGACTAAACATTTTAAATCTCGAGTTTTGGGTGATGTCTCTAAAGGGAAGTTGATCTCCAGTCAGTTCGAGTATCACATTGTAGTACTCTGTATCCTGTGTATGTGCCTTCGTGTAGCAGCTGTATCAGTTTCATCATCTAACTAGGAATTTGAGCCACAGATGGAATTTTTTTGAGCTGAGTTCAAACATTTTTGGCTTTCAGTTTTAAGCCAAGCATGTGACCCTCACTCAGCATGTACATTTCAGCTACTGAGCATTCTTTGGCTTCCTCTTCTTTTGGCTCCATTGAGTTTTCATAGCGCCATTGCTGGTGTGTTTTAATGTATGAACATGTATTTGAAAACGGGTCACACCAGGAGTGTAAAAGAGACACAACTCCTTTTAAATGTTGTTGTTGGTTTTTTGATACAACGTCATCTTTCGGATGCCAGGATTTGAAACTATGATTTACTGGACAGGTGTTATGGCAAGCTTTCACAACTGGAGAAAGTGCTTGCATACTCAAAGCACAGAGGATCGTGCTGAATAGCCAGTTAGAAGAAGCAGGAGTGGGTGCAGGGGGGAGAGATGGGAGAAA
This sequence comes from Nematolebias whitei, assembly GCF_014905685.2. NCBI lineage: Eukaryota > Metazoa > Chordata > Actinopteri > Cyprinodontiformes > Rivulidae > Nematolebias > Nematolebias whitei. The sequence continues at coordinate 29,794,895 of NC_056505.1, forward strand.
GACAGATGGAGACAAGGGTCAAAACTGGGGAACTAAAATGTTGCGCTCCTCTACATGAAAGGGTTTTCTGTGAAAACACAGAAGTACTCAATAGATTCTCTAGAATTTAATTTTAAGGTTGCATTATTCCGCTGCTTGTATTGAAACTAGGCAAAGAGCTGTTTTGAAACGAAATCCATGTTTCCACGTATGTTGCATTTTAACTGTCGAAGGTGGATACACTAGTGCTAGCATTAAATGTGGGGTTTAAGGTATGAATGTGATAAAATACTGACTTCAGCTTACTATTTATCTTGTCAGGATAAGAAAATTAGTGTCGGTGTCCTGCATGTTTTTTTTTAGCTTTCCCGTTTGGGCAAAACCTATTTCTTACTTCTTCTTTTTTTTAAGTAAAGCTTTTGGCAGGTGTGATTGTCTAGAGAGACAGGATCAACGTGCATTAACACACACGGGCATCTGCAGTCACTGTTCTTCCTGAATGCTTCAGAAGATTGTCTTTGAAAGTCTTCTCAAGAACAGTTGGGACATAACCAGATTTTCCTCTTTCTCTGCCAAATCTTGGATGTACAGTATACCTGTATAGCCTGACTCCTATAATGCAGTCACAGACTGGTACATTTTGTTCAGTAATTTGCATAAGGTTCATCTGCTTTCCTCACTATTTCCTCCTTAGCAATAACACCACTGAGTCTAAAGAAAATCAGCATTGAAAGCTTTTCAGTGAAATAAAAGATGAAATGTTTTAAAACCTCTGAATGTTTTCACTTGGTTGTATTTTTGTGGTACAATCTAAAATAAATTAAATGTACTTTTAGCACTGTTAGAGAACGTTGCACTGTTTATGCAATATTCATCGTAACTGTGAATATTTTGCTGTATTTTTTTTGGTAAAGCTAGGAGAGGTCCTCTGTTTGGTGGTTCCCAAACTTTTTTCTGAGAGGAGGACTCTGTGCACTAACAGAAAAACTGTGCTCTTCCTACACATGTGCGTGCAAACCGCCCCAGAACACTTGGCAAATATATTCTTTAATCATCGGTAATATATTGCATGTAATTTTTGTTTGCTTAAAAACTAAGAGCCAGTGCCTTGATCTTGATCAACAATTGTCTGAACTTCATTTATATTTCAGAGCACTACCTCATGGCCAGTTAAAACAAGTTTGTATTGTTTCTAGGATATTGTTCAAGGGTATGTTTTTCAATAAAATAAGATTGAAAGTTGAAGGTGCATTGTGACCTTATAACACCAGACAGTGTCGCTTATAAAACTAAATCGATATCGGCCAAAATCGGAATCGGCAGGTCGGACTTTTTAGAAATCGGTGATCGGCCAGAAAACTGCACCCCTACAAAGAAGTGCTCATTAACACAGATTTACACACTTATGAACAATATTTGAGAGAACAAGGCTTATTGTGGACATAAAAAGTTAAAGTTATTTGAGTTCAGCTCATGAAACATGGAAGTAAAAACAAAGAAGTGTTCCATTTATATTTTTGTTCAGTAGTTTGTTAAAAACATTGACTCAAGATTAGGGGTTGAACGACTACATCATTTTTAAACTCTACATTAAAATAATAAAACTCGAGTAGAAGTTGAGTAGTTGATTAGGGAGTGGTGGCGCAGAGGTTAGAGAAGGTGGGCCTGTGATCGGAAGATCGCTGGTTCAAGCCGATAACATCAAAAATGTGGGTGGGGTAGGTGAAGCACCCACACCTGCCCCCACCCTCATTCGTCCCACTCTGGGCCCTTGAGCAAGGCCCTTAATCCCCCACCATCTGCTCCTCTGGGTGTCCTAGACAGCAGCTCTCTGCTCCACACGGAGGGCTGTGGTAGCTCGGTGTCTGTGGTTGCGTCAGGAAGTTCATCCAGCGTAAAAATAACTGCCAAGTCTTAGTGCAACTTAGTTCGCTGTGGCGACCCCTAACGCAGGGAGCAGCCGAAAGAAGAAGGAGAAGAAAAAAGAACTCGAGTAGTTGATGATGTCATATAGGATCTTAAGATGCAAAAATAAATAAATAAATAAAACTGCAAAAAAAAGTCATTTATTATTTACAAAAAACAAGATCAACAAAACATTGGGAGCGTATATTACGCTCCTACCATTTATCATACTGCAAATAAGTCACAAGAAAAACAAAACTATTAGTTATTATTATTAAGCTGCAAAAGTGAAAGAAACGTGCGGCACATCAAAAATGAAACTAAAAACAGTGGGGGGGTCAACCACCACCGCCCACAGTGCTGCGCTTTAGGTTTAGAGATTAATATTTTGTGCTTTTTGTTTGTGAAACAAGGTCAGAGGAAGCTGGTTCTGGTTCGGTCATTGGACCCCGTGTTACACCATATTCTGTGACCTGCAACAGTGCATGCAACACCGCCCCTACGGTCACAATATACTGTGGTCACAGAATATGTTCTAACAGCGGTTCGCAACGAGCTCCAAACAGTCAGGAAGTTGATTCATTTTCTGTTTCCTTACGGTAGTTGAACTGGAAGACTCATCTTTAGTGAAATATTTCCAGACTGTTGATGTATTTCTACCTGTTTTCCAAGACTGGGCCTGCTCCGCTCCATCCGTCTGCTTAGAGGAATCCATTTTGTAGCCCGCGCCCAGTGCAGATCATGTGACACGTGATTGATGTAATGGCGATGTAATGATGTCACTACGAATACTCGAGAGATGTCCTAGGAATCGATGTGTGGATAACTCGAGTAGTCTGTTAAAGCCCAACTCAAGATGCTGCCTCGGTTTTTTTTTTTATCTTTTCCACCTAGATATTTAGTAATAATTTTAGTCTGTGCCTTTAAACTCTTTAACCCCCCAAGTTTTCTAGTACCTCCCAGATTGGGAATTACTGGCACGGTACACTAAAATGCCATATACATTCACAGCCCACTTTTCTTTATGTATGCTTGCATGCAAAATATCATTCACAACAATCTTCATCAAACTGCTTTTGTTTTGTTTAGTGCTGTTTAGGAGTAACATGTCACCCAAGTTAGAGGCATAGATCAACATTGCTTTAATTATCATTTACTGTATGTGCATACCAAAATACACAACTAGTTTTACCACAGTTCAGTAAGTCTTGAAGTAGATGCATACATAAAATCAAACTAGTGGTGCTATGAGTTATTGTTAAGTGAATGACGACAAGCAGCCATGGTTTTTGCAGCAACACAGCCACCGTGACATTTTCATCACTGTCAGATCTGTCTGGTTATTATTTTAATTTAGTTGTGTAGATACTTATTAAAAATACCAAACTGTGGCCCTTTTTTGTTTTGCAATTGTTGAAAATATATTTAACTTATTAAAAAAAAGTTCACATTAGAGAAACGTTCTCACAAACGGTTATTAGTTATGTTAATTTTATTTAACATAGGACTGTGCAAAAGTCTTTATACGCTCTTTTAGTTATATTTTGTGTCTAGGAAACTAGGAACTCTTGTAACGATTTAAAATGGTTTAAAGAACAACAACAAAACTTTCTGAAGGTCAAAGGTATTTTCATTTTCAGTCTTATTTCTTTACCTAAAATTTTTCAGTGTAATGATTTCTGGTTGTTTGTTAAGCAAGTTAACACTGTTCAAGGGTTTATCCATGCATAAAGGCACATAAATTCAAGATCTGAACTAGTTTTTTGTCTGAAGCATAGACAACTTTGAAAATAACCAGTTTTAAATGCTTTGGGCACCTGTTCGCTAACAGCCTGTCACAAAGACATTTTATCTCCAGTTGTTGGCTTACTTTATTAAAAATGCTAATGATAATACATTTTGACAGGCATGATATTGTGTTTTGTTACAAATATGGTAATTCCAAAATAACTTTCCTTAAAACTTGGCATAGAGTAGATTATTAACTGAAGATTTATACATTTCTCAGGTATTGTGTCAGCTTTTTGATTAGATTATTTTCTGTTCATAAAGATGACTTTCAGATATTGTATATCTAATCTAGATAATATTTTCTAGGCTTTTGGCCACCACTTGTTCACTTACTTCATTTACCTCACTTTGTTTCATTCAACCTTTATTTAAACAGGTTAATCCCATCGAGCCCCGGGGACTCATTTAAAAGAGAGACTGGATTTTAACAGTGATGACAACAGTACACAACAAAAACAACTGTAGACAATCGTAAAAGAAAACATACAAATTGAGAAGAACAAGTGAAAGAAAACTGTATTAAAAAACCAAACAAAAACAGCTGGGTTGTAAGGTGATGTAGAATATTAAAACAGAACATGTCTTTATTGGTTTCACTATACTGTCATGATCAGATACAAGGACTGGACAGAAAAAGGATAAAAACAGCCAGAATTTAAAAAAATAATAATAAAAAAAAAATCTAAATTTGAGAGAGGTTTGACTGAAAGCCTGAAGACATTCTGAGTAAAAGCAGTGTGACTACAAGAAACTCTTGAGTTATTGCCATGAAAATATAAATACTATAATGATGGTTTTAAATATTTGGACTGTATTGAACAATGACGGAGTCAAATGATGCTTTGCCTCTTTTTCTTTTCTTTTCTTTTTAGGTTGTCGACAAACTGGAGAAGCATATCCAAGAAATGGACGACGGCAGCTACATCGAGTTTGATGTGCCGGAGTTCAGCAACACTGTTCTTACTCAACTCAATGAGTTGCGGCTGCAAGGGAAGTTGTGTGATATCATCGTTCACATTCAGGGTCAGCCATTTCGGGCTCACAAAGCCGTTCTGGCAGCAAGTTCACCCTACTTCCGTGACCACTCAGCTCTCAGCACCATGAGTGGTCTCTCCATTTCGGTCATCAAAAGCCCCGAGGTGTTTGAGCAGCTTCTTGCTTTCTGCTACACGGGTCACATGTCCCTACAACTTAAGGATATCATCAGTTTCCTCACTGCAGCTAGCTTTCTGCAGATGCAGGCCATCATTGACAAGTGTACCCAAATCCTGGAGGGCATCCATTCTAAGATCAGCCTCCCAGTTAGTTCCTCCAGCCCAGAGAAGGACAGCCTCCAGACAAGTCGCAATGGGATGAATGACAGCAGCCTCTTCATTAACCCTACCCAGATCTCCCCCCCTTATTACTCCCGGCAGAATCAGCCAAGTGTTGAAGCACGGTTGGAGTTGGCTGGAAAAGGCCAAAGCCGAGTACGACAGCAAGAGGAGGGCCAGTCAGATCGTGGCAGTAGTGATGGTGTGTCTGAGCATGATGCCCCCATGGAGGGTGAAATGGAGCAGGTAGAACTTATTGGCAAAGATGGGCAAGTAACGGATGTGCATGTAAAGATAGAAAAAAACGATAGGCCAACCTACTCAGATAGTTCCTCGGCTGGTGATGATGGCTACCACACAGAGCTTGTGGATGGAGATCAGATTGTGGCTGTTAGTGTGGGTTCTTATGGTCCTGTCATCCAGCCTGCTGCCTATTCTTACTCAGGGCTTTCTTCGCCATGCTTTGTCAACCTAAGCAGCTCCAGTCCTTCTCGCTCCTTGCTCAGTGGTTTCAGAGGTGGGCGAGCCAGAGCCAAGCGTCCGATGGCAATTCCAGCAGGAGTGCTAAGTCAAATGAAACCAGGCTCTGAGGATGGTGAAGCAGTTGTGGGGGCCACTGGGTTGGAAAACGATGTTCGAGAGCGTAGCCTCCGGAGCCAGTGGTATCCCTACAACGAGAGGCTCATTTGCATCTACTGTGGAAAGTCTTTCAATCAGAAAGGAAGTCTGGACCGCCACATGCGTCTGCACATGGGAATTACTCCTTTTGTTTGTAAGTTCTGTGGCAAGAAGTACACAAGGAAAGATCAGCTGGAGTATCACATCCGCGGCCACACAGACAACAAGCCCTTCCACTGTCAGATCTGTGGTAAATGCTTCCCATTTCAGGGCACCCTTAACCAGCACCTGAGGAAGAAGCACATGGGCGCATCAGAGATTAACAATCATACGGACTCCCCAGAGAGGATGGAGGGAAGCTCAGGTCAAAAAGACCAAGATAATGCAACAGAGGGAATGGCCTTTGAGGCACAATACGCGGAAGAGGCGCCGGCTAATGAAATGGAGGAGAGTTCTAAGTGCAGTCCAGAGGAGGCTCAAGCATCAAGATGTGATTTTTAGGTCCTGCTTCAAGTGAAGCGAGCTTTAAGAAATTATTATTTCAACTCAATCTAAAGTATCCCCTTTTTTTGAATCAGCTCTCTCTACTCTGAACATTTCTCAAGTCAAGGGTTTCTGTCAATTTTGTAAAGTGTGTCGCTAAATGCAGAGGGATAACAAATGCTTTATATATATATATATATATATATGTAAAAAAAAATCATTTAAGCAAAGGGAGTAACAGCTTACTATTTTTGAGGTGGTCCTAATAATCAAGACCTCTAGTTGATTTCTCTTTTTATCTTTCCACATTTAAAAAAGAAATATTTAGAGTTATATAGGCATGTTGCAATAATTGATAATGTGAAAGCTCTGGTAAGATGCTTGTCATATCACCTTTTTATCTGACCTGTTTTTGCACATGTGACCACTGGAGGTCACTTACTCACAAGGAATGATTTTTCTGCCAGTGCAAAGCTTCATGTGACATATCCGTTCAATACCTCATGATGCAACTACATACTCACAACAAACAGTATTTTAACTGAAACTCACCGGGTTCTACCTCATAGCCAGGAACCTACAATGCACAAACGTGCTCACCGTTTGAATCTGTTTAAGGTTTTATGTACAGTTTATCTTATTGCCAAACTCTGTAAGAAATGTTATTTTAACACAAAGCCTTGATACAAGGGGTGGGGGGGTGTATTCCTTGCTGATTGTATGGATTAAGAACCAAGTTCTTGTTTCAGGTCAGCCAGGTTAAAATTATGATTAAGAAGGTGCTATGTTAGGAGTGCATTAAGTTTGCTATCTTATGTGCGTTTGACAAATGTGGAGAAAACAGATTAAGTGAATGGCTATTATATACTTTCAAGATTACATTTTGTCTGTATTGTAATAATTGTTAAACAAAACACTTCAGAATTTTATCGCACATCACTACTGGAAGTCTCTCTCAAGTTGGTCCAGGCATGGTTTTAGATGCTATCATCCATACACTGGGTGAAATACGCTCACATAGTTATAAAATAAGTTATATTCCTCTGTAGCCTGATGGCATATTTATACATAAGTAATGTCTGTGTACTCGTTTTAACCTGAGGAAGGCTTCCAATATAAAACTCAGTGTTTGACAGAGACGGGGGTACTCGTTGTCAACTTAGCACATAAGGAACAGTCTTGAACAATATGCAAAAAGATCGAACAAAGGAATCTCAGCCATTGTCAGATGGTTTTTATTCCATTATTTGAAAATACTTTGTTTCAATTTTCCGTTGTGTTCCACATCAGGAACGTCATTTCCTCATGCGTCAAACTTTTATTACATTGTCATAGGTGTGGCGTAGAAGAATTAAGGTTAAAATGTACACGTTTTAAATTGTAGTTGGTTAGTCAAAGTATCAGTGCAGTCTGCAGAGTGACCGTTGGGCAAAGTGCTGCTCAGGTGATCGAACTGAGCAGATCTGTGTCGTTTTTAATCCCGAGTCGGCAAGTGTGTGTTTTGAGTGACTTGCTTCACCGCAGTAAATTTCACAAAAAAAAAACTTGGACACTCAGCAATCTCATGAAAACTATTTGATACGAGTCATGCATGTGGCATGACCTTTTTATCTACCGGTATACTCTTTGTGCTATGGGGATCAGGGATTGGGTAGTTTTTATATAAGATGGCTCTTCAAAAGTGCCAGATTAATTGTTTGCAAATTTAAAGCTCAGCCAGAAGGTTCTATTTGTGCTACTCTGCTTTTCTTATTCGCAATCAAGATGTTAAATGCCTTTTTTTTTTGTTTGTTTGTTTTTAAGAGCACACGTTATATTTTTTTCTGTCTGGCCTTTGCGTAGTACTTAAAACTGAATATCTGGCAGTTTTCATGTATTTCCTGCTTGTTGTGCATTTGGTGGGAGAATATTGTCCGTTTGTCTAAATTTACGTTCGTCCTGTTTTTAATTGCTCTGAATGTACAGTCGTCATCTTGACTCCTTAACAGACAAAAATGGCAAACCAAAATTTGGTGATTTTTGCTAAAATTACTATAGCTAGCTTTTCTTTATCCTTGTGTGGGAATCAGTCACAAACTCTTTGTTACAACAAACAACCTGTCGGTGTATAAGTGTTTACCATGTAAAGTTTATACCTGTAAAAAGCTGACACGTGCAGGTTTGTCAACTGCTCTGACCTCACCAAAATAAGATGTTGACTCACTGACATTTTACAGCGATAGCTTTTGCCCCTTATTTAGACAATAAATGAGTACGTTTACTTTTAGGGGGGAAAAAATGTCACTATTTTATGAACAAAGGGTAAAAACAGCTAAATCATTTTGTGCCAAGACATCTCACCAAAGACTAATAGGTGACCTTTACAGCCAGTTTGGATTATATTGTGTAACTGAATGCTCATTAGGAATCAATGTAGGGTCATTATTTGCAATTATTGTTCATTTCTTAGCCTTTAACAATCAAGTCTGTAAAATTTCAGCAGTTTGCGATGCAGATATTGAGTATTGAAGTCATAAATAATATATATATTAAGCCATACAAAAGTTGATGATAGAAAGGTTGTGCAATAGTTAACATAACTGCTTAAAATCTGCATAAATAAAGAGAATACTACATAGAGTGGCATCTTAAACTTAGTGCCTTGCCACAAGCTTTATTTATTAGATTCTGGCACTTGGATTTTTGTGCCTCCTTCATTTTAGAACCAATAAGAATAATAGAAAAATATGACCACATTTCTTATAAAGTGGTGCCAAGAAAGAGTAAACATTAATTTATGTCATTCTTTGTACTATCCTTGAACTGACCGTTGTTTCTGATGTTCACCTAGGCTTTTTTTTTTTTTTGGTGTCGGGGGATGAGTAGCTGATTTTGTAGCAGTCGATCACAATCAGATGAGGCAGACTTTCCTGCACACCAGTGCCCATATGTTCAGAGACTGTAAGACAATCTGAGCGACGTCCTCCAGGTGAGGCGTTTCAGTGAAGGAAGGAGATGCATGACGAATGTAAATCTACTTCCTCTCTGTTCTCTTGGAGCAGGAAACCGTTTGGATCAGTGACGTGCAGTCAGGGAAGGCGTCATCACGACAAGTGAAATGCTAACAATGATAAGAGAAAATCAATTTAAGCACTTGACTCTTCTATAAAAGTGTTTGATAAAACAGTTTTCTGGATAATTTCAACACTTCAGTGGTCAAAATTGCAGAATTTACGCATTGCCTGTTCCAACATGGAATAAATGGGTGAGGCGGTGTAGTGCTCTGGTTCACCTCTGGGGGCGCTGTGTCATTTACGATATATGAAGTAGGCAGTTGGAGCATGCCCACTGCTGTCTCTCTATCACCAATATACATGTTTGATTACACATGTGCTGCACATGCTGATGTTCTACAGTCTGTCGTATTGAATGAATGTGCGACATATTTCTTGTTTCTAATCGGTCATAAAACGCTGAAAAACATGAGAGGTGAGGCAGAAAGTACCGTGCAGCACCGATAGGGGGCAGTGCTGCGTCTGTGCGTTCTTAGCAAATCAGTACACTCGTTTAAATCTGTTTACACAAAATAGATCATATCTCAAAAGTAAAGGATTTTTCTAAACTCATAATTGTTCCAAACTCATTCGTCTTAAAATAAAGGCGTTTTATTTATTTAAAAAGAGAGGAGTATGGAGTTGATTAAAACATAATTAGATGCCTTTAAAAACAAAACAAAAAAAGGCTAAACTGAAATATATAAGCTTCTATTTTGGGTTCATATAAGTGAGCATCTGTCTCCAGACGAGTCGGCCTCACCTGTCACAAACCTCACCGCACGTCACTGGTTTGAATATTTAGCAGATAATCTACTGAGTGTGCAGAAAACAAGCTTATCCTACTGTAGTTGAGTTGCACGTTGGTCAACCACAAAATTCTATAAAATTGCCAATTGAAAGTTAAACTTCAAGCTTTTTTGTTTGTTTGTTTTTGTTTCATTGCCTGTGAACTTGGTTATTTTTTTTAGTCAAAACTTCAGATCTGTTCCATCTGGAAAGTCGTCTTGAACTATCTACCTGTTAGGGACTCGGTCGTACTTCCCACAATTATTTTGATGGGTATGGACCTTTTTCCCTTAAGTGGTGCTTTTGGACTAGTCAGTGTTTTTTCCTCTTAAATGAGCTAACAAATTTGTGATTGGTTAGTAGAGGCAGAATTGTTCAAAGCTTTTAATGAGCTACAGCGTACCTACAGAACTAACTCATCTTGACACGTTCTTCAATTGGCTCAGTGTCAGCTTTTTGTTTGTTTTTTGTTCCAGCTGTCTGAAAGTGAAAGGAATTTCATTTCTGGCCACAAGTAATCAACAAGAAGTGTTTACAAGGAAGGCTGTCGGACTACTTTTTGAAATTGCAGCTCGTCCTATTCCTTTTCTAATAAACTCACTTCAGGTAGTTGACGAACACTGATACGGGCTTAAATAAAATAAAAAAAATCATAAGTCTTCCACGGCTTTTCTGTCAGTTTATGTCCACTGTGTATTGAAAGAAAAGCAATAAGCGTTTTGAAAGTAAAAGTGGGATCATCAAGGCTGTTAAAACTAACGTCAGGGAACTGTTAAATGAACGGAGGACCACAGTCGTTTTATTTTTTTGGTTTACGTATTTTCCCCGTTTGGACAAGTTGACTTCAAAAGTAATCAAGTGGAAAAAGTGATGCTAAGAGATGTTTAAAATGCTCGTGGTAATCGGAAGACTGCGGCACGTGTTCTAAAACTCACAGGTGCACCTCCACCTGAGTGAAATGATGAAAGGGATGTTTGGGCTGCTCCGCCACTGTCAGGGAGTGGGCTGTCTGTTGGTATGTTGAGGTTCATGATCTCCTGGGGCTCCTCCTGTTTCAAGACAGTGGTTGCAGTTCAAGAGCAGAGGGGAAGGTTCTGGTTAGCTGATGCTCTTTCTCCCTTTTCTGAATCCTGAAACTGTGCACTATGACGTCTCTGGTTTGCATGTGTTTGATGACGAGGCAAAAAAAACAACCATTGAACTCAGGGTATATCATGCGAAAAGTGGTCTCATTGGACGTTCATCCTTTGTCCATGGTGTAATTGTGCAGTTCTCTTCAGGTTGGGGAAACAAGTCTTCAGTCAGTGACTCCCAAGCATTCTGCCTAAAGGTCTCGGTGAACCCGAAATTTCCACAGAACTGAAACTCGGGGCCCACTGGAGACCACGAACCGAACCAAGACCGCAGAAATGTCCCATCCTGTTTTATCCACTCTACACACAACCTCACAACCCAACTGTGAACCTCAGAACTCTACTCTTTTATACAACTATGAAGTAAATGAAGCTAGCTACAGCTGACATTGTATCTATTGCCATTTATGAATTTATTTTATAGCATGAAATAAATATATTTATTCAAATGATATATTTTACTCATAATCATTCTGTGCTGCTTTATTTTGACTCTTAAGCTTGTAAATTGCCTTTTTATTATACATAAAATGTCCTTAGAATAATGCGTTTGTAAAATAAAGACGCTGATTTGGATCTTGTTTGCCTTTTTCTTTTTACAAGGGGCTTGATTTAACATTTATTTACACAAACATTTCATCAGATAAAAGCATTTCAACCTTATAAAAAGTATGACTAGATACCAACGGAATAAGTCACGATGGAACTCCAGGGTGAAGAAAATAATTACCAGAAAGCCTGTTGGTCATTTTTTATACAAATAAATGAAAAGCATAGTAATAGCACTAATAAAAAAACCAAGGTAAATACTACTGTTAATATATGTTTTATTAAATCACTAATCATTTGGAGATTGTTATTTTCCCCCATGTGGAGTGCAAATAGTAGAAATTGCCAAGACTAAGCAACAGCATATGAAACTAAAAGATGCATTACTCTCATATGACTTGCATGCATTTATTTACAGTCCTGGAGAATCTGTCAAGTTATTGACCATTGTTAGCAGTAATGTTTCCCGTCTGTTAAAAAAAATACTTTGAAGGGGAAAACATTTATGAGTGGCTTCGGATGTTATCGGTCCATTAAATACCCGTTATTAGTTATCATCCCCATATGTAGGTGAGACTACCACCGACCTCCTAGTAGGTTTAAAATTACGTTATTATCGCTGATAATAGGCAGCGTCGCACAGAGGTAAACCAGGAAGTGTCTTTTTTGTTTGTTTTTTTCAGCTTATGTAACCCTTTTCCTAAACCTAACCTTACACCTGACCCTTAGGACCAACCCTAAACTTAACCCCCTTGTGCCTAAACATAACCAAGACCCTAAACCTAACCGCCAGACCCTTTACTCTAAACCTAACTACGTGAAGTTATTATGAGCGTTAACAAAGCTAAAAACAGAGCCTATTATCATCGCTAACAACGTACCTTTAAACCCACTAGCAGGGGCAGTCTGACCGCTACATATGGGGATGATAACAATTAATAACGACCGTTTAATGGCTGATAACATTCAAAGTGGGTGCATTTATCAAAATGTATGTACATTTATTAAAAACCAGAAATCTAAATAGTTTGAGATTTTTAAAAAATATCAAGAAAGAGAATTCTTGAGAATTTATTGCTTTCAACATTTCCTTCTTATGGTCATAAAAAAGTACTTCATGGGATGTGAAATACAAATTGTTCCGCTTATTTAAAAGTATAAGATTGCAAAGACTTGTGATCCTAAATTAGCCTAAAACAACAAAGTCCATGCTCAATAATCCAGGTATACAATCCAACATTTTTCAGTCAGGTCCTCTGGACAGGTTTTTTTTGTGCTGAAACGTTTCGCCTTCGATCTGGAAGGCTTCCACTTTGGAGTAAGCTGTTGGGGGAAGAATCCGTTTTGTTGTGTGTTTCCTTGACTGATGAAGCCTTTCGGATCAAAGGCGAAACGTTTCAGCACAAAAAAAAGAAACTGTCCAGATGACCTGACTGAAAAATGTTGAGTCCCAGACAGTTAAGAACCATGAAATATGAAGCCAGGAACCATGAACACGAGTTTCCATAAAGCACATTTAACTAAATTCTGTCAGGATGAGGCATCAGTGTTTTATATTAGAAGCTAAGATGAAGTCGAGTGTGATTTTTCACACTTGGCAATTTGTATTTTGCATTAAATTTAGTATTAGTTTTGAGTTGAAGCTAGATTTTCACAGGGGAACAGATTTTCACACAAGTTTTAAGACTGCATAGAAGACTGTGGGGAGCAGCCTTCCCACCACTTCGGACCTCTATGCTTCACAATGCAAGGGAGGGTGCTCCGCATCATGAAGGACTCCACTCATCCTGCACACAGTCTGTTCTAGCCCCTCCCCTCAAGCAGGCGGCTGAGGAGCATTCAGAGTAAGAGCACCAGGCTCAGATACAGGCTCTTCCCTGCAGCTGTCAGACTGATGAACTTGAGCCGTACTTAATTCAGCTTCATCTTACTTTTTTTTTTTTTAACTTTATTTACTATATAATCTGTATATTTGTACTCATCTGCATTTATTTATTTGTTAATTGTTAGGCTTCTTGATCTGGGACCTGAGTCTGAATTCCATACCACAAACATGCAAATGTGAACTGGTATGACAATAAAAAAAATCCTTGAATACTTATCTTAATCTTGTATATTAATCGTAATATTGTATATTAAGCTGAAAATAATAGTTTGTGTGAGAAACTCCCGTGCTACTTCTTTAAAAAATGTTGTTCTTTGAAATTAGTTTGTTTAGCTCCATCACCGTCTCTGATCTTGTAAATCTGGACTCTATCTCATCTTAAGCAGTCTGTTACACATCTGGATGGTTTTAGACTCTGATGTTGTTTAAAAGAGAGTAACACTGTTCTACAAAAAAGCTTCTTCCAGTTAAGGCAGATAGCTAAGCTTATGTTCATGTTGACCATCTGACCTCGAAAAAAATAGTCCATGCATTCGTTACAACCCGACTAGACTACTGTCGACACACTACGTTGTGTCTATCAGGTGTCCCTTCCAGTTCGTCCAAAATGCTTCAGCTCAGCTATCAACTGGAACTATAGGTTGGATAGTTCACCAGTTTTGTCCTCCCTTCACTGGCTCCCTCTATGTATCAGATTTAAACATTCTCCTGTTGACCTTTAAGTGCATTAATGCCCTTGCACCCTCATCTCTCTCTTACCTACTTCATCCGTTCCTTCTCGGGTGCTGAGATCATCTGATCTGCTGCTTTTGGTTGGACCAAAAAACAGGTTCAAGTTCAGAGATCGGGCTTTTTCAGTCGTGGGCCCTAAACTCTGGAACAATCCCCCCCCCCCCCAACATTGGACAGGACACTCCACCTCCTGCTTTTACATCTTTTAAAAACACACCTGTTTTCTCTGACATTTAACACAGTGTGATTTTAGTATTTTTATTGTTGTTTTTCTTTTGATGCATTTAATTAAATTAGTTATTATTTTGTCTTTAATTACTGCCATTGATTTTTTTTGTGAAGCACTTTGGTAACAGCTGCTAATTTAATGTGCTTCATAAATAAATTTGACTTGTTAGGACTGCAACTCAATCAGCAAAATTGTTCATCTTTTGTCTTTTGAATTTTTCCTGATTTTATTTTTATTCAAATAATTAACACTTTTCAAATATGGGTTTCAAATGGAGAATTTTTTTTTAACAGCTCAAAACTTATTTTATAGTAAACGCTCGTGTATATTCCTATTCAACCCCTAAGATATTCACTGTCCTAAATTTCTCACTTTCAGAAAACAGTAAGATGAAAAGATAATAAATTATTAAAAACTTTATTTCACGCAAAATAAAACTCTAATATTATGAGCAGTGCTACTCAAGTGGTTAATATAAAATATTAGCTCCTGGCATTTTGATTGACAGTGTTTTAACTTTGGTTGCTGTCTTTTAATGCCAATATTAGTTTTATTGTCCAAAATCATTATAACCTGGATGAAGGTTAAATCTAAGCTCTTCAAGCTTTTTGTCCGTCTCTCTGGCAGTCTGCGTCATCAGGAACTGAGATAGAACAATCCAAGGGTTGCAGCATTCAATAATCACAAAATGAATCTTAAAACAAACAAAAAAACTTTTATTTGTGATTTGGATATAGAAGAAGTCATGATATGCATGTATTAAATTTATAACATATCAAGAATTATTTTTTATATCCTCGATGTCCATTTTCTCCGTTGGTTGCACTCCCCTGAAAGGAGAAAGAAAGGAGTACATTTTTTATTTAATCAGAACCATGACGCTCATCAATCAGTGTTCACCCCAAAATCTTTCTGTTCTCCTGTTTATTTTAATTTTATTGCCACTCTGGCATTTACTTGTTTGAACCCAAGCCTAGCGCCTCTCATGATGCCAAGAACATCATCCCACAGTGAAGCACGGCGGTGGCAGCAAGAGTTGAAGGACCAATAAATAAAACAAAGCATAGAGAAAAGTTTCAGGGAAACTTGTTGGGAGTCATCCAGAGATTTGAGACTGGGATGGAGGTTCACCTTCCAGGACAATGACTCTAAAGATGCGGCTGAAGCAACACTCAGTGGTTTAGGAAGAAACACTTAAATATCCTGCAACGATCAGTCAGAGAGAAGACCTGACTTCAATCTAAATCTCTGCAATGATTTACAATAATGTACCGGTGGGTTTGGTCATGAAGAAAATGGACTAATGTTCTAATGACTTGATGTATCAAGCTTACAGAGACAAACCTAAAGAGACTTGCTACTTAACTTTGTTAATATGAAGGGGGGTTTTTTGTCCATAATTTACAAATAAAACAAAAGAATTACATTTTAATTTTAGGTTTTGAAGAAACCAATTATTAAAAATTCCTAAAATGCATTATTATTATTATTATTTAATTTGAAACGATTGTCTAAAACACCACAGTTAAAAAAATTCAATTAAAAACTTACAAGAAGCCCCTTCATTCTGAATAATTTCACAAAAGGGGATTCCTCTTCACCCTGAAGTCTGCAAGGTGCATCCATGTGTGCAAACCCTTCAACTACCTGTCACAAGAAACAAAATCAGCTAAATTTATGAAATCGGCTAAATTTATGAGCAGAAAATGTTAAAAGTGACGTGTTCTGATAAAAACACCTACATTTTGCAGTGTGTTTGGAAAGCTGTCCAGTTCTCTCTTCCCTCCTGGGCTCAGACCGAACGACCAGTGCTGACAGCAGCCCGGCGGCGCCACCGTCCCCAGCAGCAGCAGCCACACAGCCAAGGGTTTCACCGTCATTCTGAGGGAGAAAAGAGAACACTTCGTTTCACAAATAGCCATTTTGAGATATTTGTCTTAAATCCTAACTTCTGTCTTACCTCTCGGTGCTGTATTGTGAACACTTTGCCTTTTTATTCAGAAATAAAAGCACCTCTTGGTTGCTGTCGTTTGTAAACGATGCTGCACTTTTGGTTTATATAAGCTGCTGCCGCTTGGGGGGAGGGGGGGGGGGGCACAAAGTGGGATTAAGCAACACAAGACAACCCGCAGAGCTGTTTAAAAGAGGACGTTTTAGTGTAAAAACTGGGTGTTACACAGTGTTCAACAAACAGCAGGCGACAGAACTTCCGGTCATTTTCTGCAACGTTTGCGGTGAATGTTAAGCGTGTGTGTAGAGCTGAAACACAAGACACTAAAAGAGAAACCAAAAACTTTTTGTTCATAGCTGTTTATTATTAACAGTCATTTGAGGAAACTGTTCTATATCTGAGTGCAATAATCAGGAATACCATCGACATGTATTAAAATTAAAAACCGTAGCTGATTACACCTTTCGAGTCAAAACCCCACGGTATGATTGCCTTCATCGTTCACGCTCACAGACTGTACCTACTGTTTCACTGAATATTGCATCAAAGCAGCTTTGAGCTGCAAAAGGGGAACTTCACCGTTATACAAACAAAGGTGCATGCAAACACTGTCCCGTTAAAACTGAGGTGAGATCCTTCACAAAACAGCAACACGCACAGAGACTCAAAGTTTTGGAAGCACTGGATTTGTTTAACATAAAAGTACATAAAAAAAAAAAAAACACCAAAAGCTTTTGGTGAAAAGACGCGTCCCGTTTCACATAAACTTGGTTATAAACAAGTATGGTGAGAAACATTTCATGCAAACAGGAAAGGAGCACATAAAAAAGACTGCTCGTCCAAGCACAAGATACCAACTCACAACTAGAACCAGACGAATGATGGAGGGCACGTCGTGTCACACTCAAATGCGTGCTGTGGATCACTCACTGAATTAGTAAAAGAGGTAGATTCACAGAGCACAAAACGAAGCAGCATGTTCAAACAGGAGGAACCCCACAGCTCTACATCATGTATTGCATATTCAAGCTGACTTGCCTGTAGCATAGTTTTACGGTGCATCAACGGCACATGCAGCCTTTTCGACTGTGCTATGGTACAGTATGGCTTTGGCTGGCATTGCTCGATAAATTCAGCAAAGATAAAGGAGCGTACTCAGAGAAATACGTTGCACTCCTGTTTCTGCTACAGCAGCATTCAGTTAAGCTCAGCTTTACTGCTCGCGTGATTTGCTTTCAACTTTAAAAACATGTCAAAAATATCAAATAAATACAACTTATGCAAAACATAAAGCAAGTAGAACCACTAAACTACATCCAGATACATATACACAGAAGGAACGTGACTTAGTTTTGGTAATATATGCAGCTGAACATTTAAAATCATACACTGACAACCCTGGATAAACTCTAGTGCAAGATTATTAAAGCTAATGTGATATCGGCAGAATGCCAGGCATGTGCATATATTACCCGTTTGGTAAGACAGGTAAAGCGAAATTTCAAAAAGGAGGAGCAAACTGTATAAGCTGAAGGAAAAACAAGAATGAAGCCAGCTGGACTTGCAGGTGTGTGCAGGTGAATTATCTGACACTTTGAGACATGTGCAGGGGAGTCAGCATCTCTTCAAAAATGGCTCCTTTCACATTGGACCCTCGCAGATTGGCCTCTTGTAGATCGCAGCCGGACAGGTCGCAGTTCTGCAAACAAAAAAGCAGCAAAGAATGACATTAAATCAGCAGTTCTCAACCTGTGGGACATATTGCACTCCCACCTTCCAGGCTGTAGCTTGTATGCTGAACTAAAAGGTGCCAGTTCCACGAATAATTGCTACTGGAAAAGCCTTGGAACTGTGCCGAGTCAAACCGTGCTGTACCGTTACTAATGGAAAGGGGCCATACATTGCAATGGCCTGTTGCAACCTGAACCTATTTTCAGGACGTACCCAAAAAAAAATATATATATATAGTATTTTTTTCTCTTAAATACAGTTTAAGTTTGGAAAATAAAAGGTGTTAACACTAAAACCAAGGGTTTTATTCCAGGGTCACTAAACTGATTCATCGTGTTTTCAAAAAGGAGAGCAGGGAGACGTCCATCAAACACAGTGTTGTGCTCCAAGTCAACCCAGCTGAGGGGAGTTCTTCACGCTTTGATACTCGCTTTATTTCCAAACGTTCACGTTGCTGTAAGACAGGTGTTTTACCAAAAAGTGATCGGGCGCCATGGGAGCGCACACAGCACAGATTTCTTACCCATAAGCTGCTGTATTACCCATCTGCTCACAACTGACTCATGTTCAGGATGCTGTTTAATACACCATATATTATATTATTAATGCTTAACATGTATCTTAGATCCTTGTATACTGTTTCTTTTTTACACTTTATATTTTTTCTATTTGTGACTGTAACTGGGACCTTGAATACACAATTTTGTTCAACCTCATGTACCACGTGATGCGAATGACAATAAAGTACCTTGAACCTTGAGTGTCTGTCTCAGTGTGACTTGTGGTTTCTCCTGATTTAGTTCTTGGCATCGAATAATTTTAACACTAAAAGACGTTTACTTATAGATAATTATATATTTATTTATTTATTTGATTATATTTTTAGAAAAAAAAAAACCAGGTACATCTTATTTTAACTGTAATTTTTTCTCCAAAAGCTCAAAACGTTCTCTCCATAAAAGTTTCAGTTCCACATGTTTGTAGTTTGTCATAAATATCTAGAGAATTCAATAATACACAGGATGACAGTAAAATACTGTATTTTCCGCCGTACACATCGCACCGCCCTATAAGTCGCATCAGTCCAAATATGTTTAATAAAGTGGAAAAATCCATAACTAAGTCGCTTTGCCGTATACGTCCCATCTATGATGCGTCACCTCTGACACGTCGCGTTTGTTACGCGTCACCGTTGACAACCCGGAAATGTGGGTCGAACCTGGAAATGTGGGTCGGTGTTGTGCCAAAAATCAATTGGCTGCCAATTGGCGGCCGCGGGAGCGTGCACGGGAGGACTTTAACAAGAATTTAACAAGATTAACACTTAAAAACAATTATTTGTTTGCTCGAAATTATAGTAAAGGTGTGTCTCAGTCTAACTTTTCCTTAGTAAATGCACTTTAATGGTCAAATCAGCTGCATTTTCAAAAGCCGATACGCGGAAACATGAACGCGCAGTGGGCGAATCGCTGTCCATTTCTTCTAACTTTAACAAGATAAGCACCTATAACAATTATGTGTTTGCTCGGCTTGATAGTAACGGTGTGTCTCAGTTGAACTTTTCCTTAATAAATGCACTTTAATGGTCAAATCAGCTGCATTTCGCCGGGACGGTTAACAACGTACATGACAGCCTTAAACTGATTTAACTCATAAAAACATAAACTTTGTTCTGTGTGGCTATTTGTCCTACTTTAAAAATATTGTTTTGTCTTGTTTTAATCTCCAATAGACCTGATGAATTTACTACATTTTCTGCCATGAGACCTACTGTGAGCTACAGATGAATATTTCTGAATTGACGTCTTTATTTCTCCAGAAAAGTTGTCCTGTGTACGCCCAGCATGCGTCAGCCTCTGTGACTGCTTTGAAAGATAATCCCGTTTAATGAGTCTTCATTTACCTCGAGATCCGTCCCTGCCAAAGTGGCCCCCCGCAGGTTACAGTTCTTCAGCTTAGCATTTTTCAGAGTGGCCACACGCAGGTTGATGCCGGTCATTTGACTTCCTTCCATCTCAACTCCTTTTAGGTTTGCACCTGATAACAAAAGCAAGTTCAAATGAGGTGAGGAACGTGGGAGCGTGTCTGGTTCATTCATTCAACCTTTATTTATACAGGTTAGTCTCATTGAGCCTCGAGCCTGAGGAGAAGTTGTGAAAAATGTACCTTCTAGATTGGCCTTTAGTCCAGAGGGATCTTCAAAGTTGCATCCTTTGAGAGAAGCTCCTTCAGCGTTGCAGCAGAGCATCTTAACTCCTTGTAAATTAGCACCCTTCAAGACAAAAATGCAAAGACCCACCGTTCTCGTCATCTTGTTTATTATTAGCTACGTCCCTCAGAAACAAAACATCTCAAGCCCAGGGAAAACAATTGATAACACCTAACTAATGAGGCAAGAGGTTTGTTGTGACTAAGTATGGGCTGGTATGAGATTTTAATGGTTTATATTAACCTTTAGTTTATCCAGGAAAATCCCATTGAGATCCTTGATCTCTTCTGTAAGCAAGTCCTGGGCCTGAAGGCAGCCTAACATGCATGCTTTTGGACTACGGGAGGAAACCAGAGTACCCAGAGAAAACCCACGCAAACATGAGGAGAGCATGCAAACCCCACACAGAAAGACCCCAGCTCCAAACTAGGAATTGAGCCCAGGGCCTTCTTGCTGTGAGGCAACAATTATTAATTACAATTAATGACAATTACTGTAATTTCTGGACTATTGAGCGCACCTGAATATAAGCCGCGCACGCTAAATTTAAAAAGAAAATTAAAATTTTACATAAATAGGCCACATTTGTCTATAAGTCGCGGGTGTTCACATTGTAACATGAGCTATTTACACAGAAATATATTTTTTAAACTTTTAATTAAATGCATACCAGTAACATGCACAAATACAGTAAATGTTTTGTTTTGTTTTCTGAACAGTGCCTGTAACACGGTTGATTTAAAAAAAAATACAGTAGTCTACCAGGAAGTCACTGATCGCTACCCCCAAGTGAGATGTGTGAGCGCCTGGGTGTGACGAAGCTAAATGTTTTGGTGGCATGAAGCTCGTTAGCCCATCAAAAAAAAAAAATCCATGAATTAACCGCAGCATTTATAAGCCGTGGTGTTCAAAGTGCATGTAAAAAGTAGCGGCTTATAATCCGGAAATTACGGTACTGGTGACTAACAACTAAGCCATTGTGCTGCTCGACGGCTGCTTGAAGACCTTGAACAAAAAAAATAATAATAATCACAATTACACTGCATCACAACAAACATTAATAAATAATTTGATTGATTTAAAAAAAACAAATACAGACAATATTACTAGTGCTGCCTGCCTGCAGTAGGCTGTATATATATCGCCTGCTAACGCGCTAACTCTTGTAGCTTGTTGCAAACATTTGTTTCAAACCAGCATTGCCTTGAAAAGAGGCAGGTGTTGCTTTGCTACTAGATGAGCCATGACTGACACCTGCTAGATAAAAGTGCATCCAACTGACCTCTTTTATCCATCCATCCATTATCTTTACCCGCTTATTCCATTTTGGGTCACGGGGGTCGCTGGTGCCCATGTCCAGCAGTCACTGTGCGAGGGGCGGGGTACACCCTGGATGGGTCGCAAGTCCATCACAGGGCCACATAGAGACAAACGAGACAAACAACCATTCACTCTCTCACTCACACCTAGGGACAATTTAGAGTAACCATTCAGCCTAACATGCATGTTTTTGGTATGTGGGAGGAAACCGGAGTACCCGGAGAAAACCCACGCATGCACGGAGAGAACATGCAAACTCCACCCAGAAAGGCCCCTGGACCGGGGTTTGAACCAGGGACCTGCTCACTGAGAGGCAGCAGCTCTACCAGTTGTGCCACCGTGCTGCCCGACCTCTTTTATAAGAAGCATAAACATTTAGGGGAATTTCCCCCCTCGGCTAGCGTACACAACTGAATGATGGTTTCAATCAACAGATCCAGTAACGGAGGAGGGGAGGGGGGACTGAAAATATCTTATCTTGTTTTCAGGAATTTAAACTATAGGAACACTATGATGGAAAGTTGTAGTGATGACACCGTGACTTTTTAACACCTTGGTATACATTGAAACAGGTAAAAGGTGCATGCCTTGTTGTGTCTAAAGACCATAAGTTTTCATTGTTCAGCTAAAAGCAGGTCGATAATGTCAATACACCTCATAAAATGCAAGAATCAGATGGAAGAGCCTTATTATTCTTCACTTGTACCGTGTCTACTGTTAGTGTGAAGTTTTCATACTTACATCCAGGTTGGCTCCAGAAAGATCAGCCCGCTCCAGGTTGGAACAGCACAGATTAGCATGTGACAAGTTACAGCGGCTGAGATTTGCCATCTTGAAATTGATATAGCGCAGATCGAGTCTGGATAAATCGGCACCACTGAAATTAAGTCCCTAAAAGCAGCAGGAACGACAGAGTCAATATTACCCTTGGGCATTCTTGTACAAAATGTTTTCTGTTAGCTCTACCTGACAGCGGAGCTCGGATTTGGTGGAAGTTGCCAAAAGAAAACGAACGAACTCCTTGCGGGAAATGGGAGAGTGGTCCTCGGGTGGCTGCGAGTTCTGTGTTAAAACAAAGAAATTGTAAATCACAACAAAATCAGAAGAGTGACCCCATTATTTGCCAGGACATTTCACACTACCTTGATTGCTACTTCCAGCTGTTCAGCCAGCTGCTCAACTCCAAAGAAGCGAGCCTCCTCCAGGACTCCTGGAAAACATGACAATGACATCATGGCAGTAAACATTTTAAAACTTCATATTCTTTGTGATTTAAGTGCTTCAGAAACACGTTGTGCCTCTTCAAAACGTACCTCTTATGTTTATGCCTTCGTTGACAATGAGCTGACCGTGCCTCAGATAGTTGAGAATGGGCTCAAAGTATTCAGGGCTGCGGTCGATTAAGTACGCCCCGTGCTCGTCCTGTTTGTTTCCCCACACATCTGCAGCAAACACAGAGGTTAACAAGGAAATCAATTTCATGTGCACTTCTTATGTGCTGACCAAAACCGCTCTACACAAAACTAAAAAAGTCCTGCATCCCCTGTAATTTTCTCTATGGAACTGCAGTAATTGTTAGGGGTGGTTCACAATTTTCAACATTTTCACAAGCGCTGGGGAGGGCAGGGGTCAAGGACTGGTGTAAAAAACACAAGTGAGACTTGTGTTTTTGCTGATTTAGTTCTCATAATTATTTAATATTAACACTATAAGACGAATATTTGTACGCCCAAGATTATTATAGCAGACGTGTATATCCATTTAACTCCCCCCCACAAAGGTTTTTCCATAAGTCAGTTTCAGGTGTTTGTAGTTTATCATAATACGTATATCTAATATTCTATTATCTACTATCTATTATATATACAGTACATAAATATACATATATATACTATTTTTTTAAATATTCTATAGTATATACAATAATATCTATTATCATAGATAATATATCATTAATATCATTTTTTCATAACAGGTCACATCTACTTATTTATTTATTAATTTTATTTATTTATTTCAAACGACAATAAAAAGTAAAAACAAAGAAAGAGAAAAAACAATCATGCCAATTGACATGCACTTTTACACAATTTGTTTGAAAAGGAGCAGGTAGAAGATAATCTTATGATTTCCTGCCCCTGTCATGCACATCAATGTACAATCATTTTAGTCTCCCCACACCAAATAACACTTATAATACTCCCACATTAAATGATGCTTAAACCTCACATTTTCATAGTTGAATTTACAATTATTTACACATTATTAATATCAGCAATAGCATTTTTGGTCTTTGAAACTCCCATCCTATACAAAATATTTTTCAATAAGCTCATTTTTATACTGTTTTTTAAGCCGGCTTATATTTGTACTTTGTTTGAGCTCATCATTTAAATCATTCCATAGATCTACTCCACACACTGATATACAAAAACTCTTTTTGGTTGTTCTGATACATTGTTTTTGAAAATGTACTTCTCCTCTTAAATTATAAGTCCCCTCTCTGTCACAAAACATTTTTTGAATATTGTCAGGTCACAGCTATAGATAATCACAGGCCATCGTCACACAAATATGCAGTAAGAAATGCTGTTTCTTGAATATACTGTTGATGTTATGAACAATGAATATGACGATGCCCCAAGTTATTTGCCGTTTTGCTCCAGCAATGCAGAGACCACTTCGGTGCATCAGTATCACAGTTCAAACCATCAACAATACAGCCAGAAGACCTACTACTGCATATCTATGTGCCAATGAGTTGAGAATATCTGAAGGATCGCTACCAGTTGTTGCCAAAAAAGTATGTGCAGTAATAAATTAAGAAAACCCTCAACAGTTACTGTTTAACTGTGAATGTAGGTGGTTAAACTGGACTACGTTCTCTGATTTCTGTGGTCTTAGTTGGTACATAAGAACTGTATAATTATTCTGCTGATTACTAATAGGCTTCTTCTCAATACCTTTCTCACGAAACATGTGAGCAAGCATGCTCTCAGGCTCTTTGCTGACCAAAGTGCTCCTGAACAGAGATGACAAAACAAACAAGAAAAACAGAAGATCAGACATCACAGGTATTTCAGAAAGTTTTAACAAACATAGTTTATTCATAAACTCAAAGTTAACTTATTTTGAAAGGGGAAACTCTAGGGGTTTTTTTGGATTCAGAAAGGATGATTACAACGAGGTTAATTAACTAGGCGTGTCTTATCTTAACCTTGAGGTAAGTGTGAACATACAAAGCCATCCATGGATAACAGATCCTTCAATTCACCATGGCAACAGCAGATGAAGAAGAGTTGGGCAGTTCCTGAATGCAGTGAACTTTGAACCAGGCGCATCGATGTCACAGCTCAGCTGAGCTCTTTAGTTTATCCCAGAGTATTAATTTATGAAAACTGGTTTACCAATTAGATTTTTTTAGCTATTATATAAGAAGTCAATATAATACATTAAACTAGCCATTTTACTCTATTAAAGCAAATACCGGCAGTCAATTTGGAAGAAAATTTGTGTATAGGAAGATTTATTTGTAAAATGAG
Organism: Nematolebias whitei; assembly: GCF_014905685.2. Taxonomy (NCBI): domain Eukaryota; kingdom Metazoa; phylum Chordata; class Actinopteri; order Cyprinodontiformes; family Rivulidae; genus Nematolebias; species Nematolebias whitei. The sequence goes on from NC_056505.1 coordinate 29,820,086, forward strand.
AATCTTAAAAACACAACTTGACTGCATTGTTAGTCAGCTTGATTACAGAAATGTACTATAAATAAAATAACCAAAAATAAGATGGTTGGTTAGAATAACTTTAATCCTAAAGCAGTTTGTTCTTGAAATTAGATTTTTTATTTATGAGCTTGTAATGATAATAAAGTTGTACGATATAATTTCTCACCTGCAACTGGTCATATGTTTTGAATTTGAAGAGTAAAGACAAAGAATAAAGACCAAACAAATGTGAATTATTCATCATTATTTCGTGTCAATTGTTTAATCATAAAGTAAATTTGAACAATATGTGTGACCAGTCAGATGTAAGCAAGGATTAAGTTGCAAGGTGGTAAAGAGAGAGATAGGCAGTTACACTACGTTTGTCGAAAAATTTGTCATTGGATTTTGTCCAAATGTGATGAATAGAAGTTGAATAGAAGATGAATAGTAAATATGTTTACGAGTCCCTAGAATGAAACATCTAAAATATAATCTTAAAGAATGTTTTGAAGCACTTTTTTGAGCACTACGAACAAATAATGATGATTTGAGCTTAAATGCTTCAGGTTTTAGTTCCCTGCGTGCGTGCTAGCTGATATATTTTAACAGCAGCTGTGAAATCCCAATAATAAATATGGTTTGAGGTTTCCTCTTTCAAATCATATAAGAAATCCTCATTAGAACACCACTAATATAGGATTCAGACCCATTTTCCAGGGGTATTCATGATTAGGAAGACAAATTAAGCCATACCTCTGGAACAGCTCGTGTCATCAGGAAGATCTGAGTAAAATGTCAAATATAACCTAAAATGTTAGAAATTTGAAACTGATTCACAAACGATTTGATCAAATTTAAAAAGTTTGTGGAGATACAGAATTCAAGAAGCAAAGAATTACAAGTACAGAACTGCTAATTCTTTCCCTGCCTGGTTCTGATCTGGCTCTGCCTTCCTGAGCAGAAAAGTTTAGTTTTGTAGAAACTCATCAGGAGCCGCTCCCTCCCCTTCGTGTTATCGGTAGTGATGTGTCTTTCTGTGTTGAGGCTTCGAAGCGTGTGTCGAGTAATCCAGGAGGATTTATGTGGAGCGTGTATCGAGGCGTGTATCGATGATGCATGTAATGACGTTCGAGGACTCGCTAGTGGGCCGTACCACGTGACCGATTCAGGAACTGGCTCGTTTGCAAGCGCGAGATTCGAAATATAAGGGGCAGACAAAAAACTCCATCATCACCATCATCATAAAGACACATTAAGATCATTTGCAGATCAAATTTAGACTATTTGAGGTCCTCACAAACATGATATATATATATATATTTTCCCTTTTATTCAACTTAACGCTTCGCAAACCAGTTATATTATAATCCATCTACCAGTTTTACATTTATAGTCCACGTGATGGCGAAGTAGAGCAAATGAAGCGCCATGGCGTGTTGGCTCATGAGTCGAGCTATTTGATGGAAAGCCTCAGTGCTTCATGAAGCTTTATCTAACCATCACTAGTTATCAGAACCGACACACAGCAGACACAGAAGAGGGAGCCGCTGGAGGTAAACATTTATCAAGGATTCTTACGGGAGGAGGACAGACGATAAGCACATCTGGCCAGCTGCTACTGACACCAGTGAACTCAGGTGTTGTAACGTACCATTTAGATCACAATGACAGTAAAGTCTACAAAAGGTTATATAGGTTAATGATGTAGGAAAATAATACTGAATGTATCAGAAAGCACATCAATAAAGAATATTTTCCTTTCACAACATGTTTAATTCATTTTGACCAAATATGACAATCCCTGATTTAATGTGATGAGTATAATGAAGACTGATGATGCCACTGACTCAGCTCTCATTAGTTCCACACAATACACCAGTTAAGGGCTGCCCAATGCCAGCACCCACTGTTAGGGAATTTTTGTTCAAAGGTTATGGATGTTTTAATCACTATGGCTGACAATGTTAACTCTGCCCATGAACCATATGTTTGGGCTAGTAGAAAGCTGGACAAGGAGCTGAGTGGGGCTGCAACATGCACCTGTCGCTCCAAGGACACCTCCGAGTCTGTGTGCTCTGCTGAACTGGTAAGAGTATAAAAACAAGCTTCACACACTGCTCGCGGCAGATTCTCATGACTGGTCTGCGTGTGTACTTCCTGCATATCTGTGTAACCTGTCCTGAAAATATGACCTTGCAAGGTTAAAGATCTTCTCTGGCTGTCGAGTGTGGTTCCTTAAAAGTAAGTAAGATAAAGCGAGAATATTTTTTCTCCAACGCCCACCCCCATTCAGCTCGGTCTGTGGAACCACCTTATTTGAGGTTCCAAGCTGCTCCGAGGGGCCGATTTTGACATAAGCAGACAGCAGCTGTTGATTGGCGAGCAGAACTACGTCACTGGATGACCCACCCAGCAAAACTGCCAACTGCATCTGAACCTCCACTTCCTCATTGCGTTTATGGGATGGTGCCACCATAAATTAGTAATTTACAGAGATATTGGAGATAATGGTGCAGCACGGATACACCTGGACTTCTAAGCAGTTCTGGGATAAGCTAAAGAGTGACTTGAACACAATAACTGATACGATACCGCCCACTTTGCATTGACGATCCCACTCAGTGGGAAAACAAGCCGCAGTTGCAGATCACCTACACCTGAGAAGAACTGATAAAATGACAGCAGAGCGGAGTCGCACTTTTCAACGGCAAAGCCGCTTCAGATCTAACGAGAGAATGCAATTCATCAAGTTATTATTGTAAGTCTGTGTCAGATATATGAGGAACGAGCTTGCTTCAGGCGGAAGAAGAATGATAGAAACTTGGGGTGTCTTTCAGTAACTTGCTGGCAAGCAGGCTTACTTTACAACATTTTACCTTAATGGCAGACTCATAAATTCACTTACCTATCACACAGTTTAATTAAACTCAAGGTCAACTTACTCTGAGTTTTCACTAAAACCCACTTTCTGGAATACCCTCATTGTGATATAGAAAAACTTTTACAGATTTCTTCTTTAGCACTTTTAAAACCTTGGATACCTGGTGGTGGTGAAGAGACGGCCACCAATATTCAGAGTTAGCCAGTCAGTTTGGGCTCCATGCTGATCAGGTGCAACTTTGGTTTCATTCTGTGGGTCTGACAAAACAAACAAACTTTAATAAGACACTTTGACTGAGAGTAGATAAAACTAATGCAGTACAAAAAGCTCACCAATAAATGGATCCCCTTCTGACACATACAGCACATCGTCATCTCTGATGCAAGCACATATATGAACCAATCAAAACACAGTTAGGAGAACCGTCCATCATGTTAAAGCTGTAGTCAAATGATCTTACCGAATTAGGGCAATATCATCTATGAGACCACCCTTTCCATTGTATAAACAAGATGCTTTGATTCCCAGCTTGTTGCTCGCAACAGATAATAAATCAGGCAAGGTCCCGTACACTGCTACAACCTAAAAATAGGAAATCAATTAGCTTAATGTTAATAAAAATCATTCAACTTTTATTTATGCAGGTTAGTCTCAGCAAAATGCTTAACTTATCCCGATTTAATGAGATTAAACTGTACCAAGCTGGGAGGACACTGAGATGTATATAAGGCAAACATTCACTTCATCTATTACAAAGTAGTGCTAAACTGTTAGCTGAAAAAAAAAAAAACATTTTCATTCTGCGGCCCAAACTGCTCCCAACAGCCAGACTTTAACCCACCTTGCCATTTTTAGACGTCCCGTTAACGAATAGGGTAACTCTTCTCATTCTTTGTGCGCTTTGGTCCAAACTAAAATTCTATATTCGTGAATATTAATGTTATTTTTCAGCCAGCTTCTAGCGCTTCGAAACAAACGAGAGTGGCCAGCTAGCTTACATGAGACAAACACACGAGACAAAAAGATGCCTTCCAAACGTTCTGGTAAAAAACGTGCTACATTGTTTTTATTTAACAGCTAAGATGCGAATATTTAAGTTTCTCTCATGTAAACGTGTGATTAAGAGTAATTTTGCTTGATTTTTTTTGTCAATAATTTGTTTACATATACTTTGAGGAGGAATAGTGAAACGTTACATGTACAGCAGGCTAATTTATTTTAAGAAAATTTAATTTCAGACAGTCCCTGAATGTCACATCGTGCTTCAAGCTCTTCGATTGGTCAAAGTATTTACGTAATCACGCTTTGAGCGTCAGTTTCTCCTGCAGCTAATGCTAATGAATTTCCCTCTCCACTTGTTACGGAGCCACAATTTATACGATTTATACTTTAATATTTTCATAATGAACCTCATGTAGGGGGTTATATCAATTTGCCTTTTAACTTTAATGTTTGGGCTTCCCGCGAAGCTTCTCTTTGATAGCAACAAAGACGTTGAGTGCAACAGTGAAGGCACCACACTGACTAGAAGTTTGTGTGCTGTTTATGCTTTATTGACAATTTAGAAAGCGTTTAGTCTCACGCGCTGTAAAACTATTTCAACGCTGTTTTTTTTTCCTGCAATGTCCGACAAACATTGCTCGTGTTGCTCCCATCCTGTCTCCTCTCCCAGTGTTCACCAGACCCTGAATGAACTGGATTTTGAACGAGGTTTGCATTCATCTGTTTGAATTTAGGACAATACAGGAGTTGTGGATCATGTTATTCTTACAGTCATAGTTATAGTCATGTACTGACTATGGATTATGTTTGTAATCATAACTCCAGCTGTGTGTCATCCCTATCTGAAGGTATCTGGTCTGCTGCAATGGATGGAGACTTGGAGAGACTGAAGCTCCTTGTTCAGAAGGGGTCAGACCCAAATTTAAGAGACTCGGCTGGATATACAGCTCTGGTGAGTTTGTTCTGGCAGCACAGACTCTTCTCGTGTATTCACATTTCGCCATTCCTTATTTATGTTTGTGTTTTGTCGTAGCACTACGGAAGCCGCAGTGGTCATCTTGATGTATGTGCGTATCTTCTTGAGAATGGTGCGTGTGCGTCGCCTCAGACGCCGGGTGGGGCCACGCCGCTCCATCGTGCTGCTTACTGCGGTCATCTGGATGTAGTCAGACTCCTTCTGCAACACAGAGCAGATCTGTCGCTCTGTGATGATGATGGCGCGTCCCCTTTACATAAAGTATAATTATATCACCAGTAATGCATTCGTACCACGTAAACCATTTCATAATGTAAACAGTGACTGTTACTAGTTTTTTGACGTTATGATTCGAGCAGGCTGCAGAGCGGGGTCATAAAGAGGTGTGCCAGCTGCTTCTGGAACACTGTCCAGCACTCAGCAGCCAGGTCAACAAGAGGCTTCAGCTACCCGTCCAGCTGGCACGGCAGGGAGCCCTGTAGGAGCTTTAGAAGCCACCCCAATAAAGATGGACACACTGCTTCAGAGTTCCCAGAATTATGCACATGATTAATTTTTAATCAAACAAAGTTGAGTAAAGACTCCTCTCTTCTTTACCTGAGAACATGAAAGAAACATGATGAACGTGGCAGAACATTTGTAACTTCACATCACAACATTAGCATTATTCTGTTGTACTCCACTTCTTTTATACATCAAGTCCAACAGAGTTACGATGTATAAGATTTAAATATAAGTACTGAATGCAATGATTTTCTAAATTCATAAACCCCATGTTTTATTCACAAAGGAATATAGTAAACGTGAACTAAAATGTTTATGCTGAGAAATTGGACCCGTTTGGTGGGGAAATAGGGTAATTTTGAATTTTATGGCGGCAGCACATCTTCAAAAATTTGATATAAATAAGAAAACACTTGAGCATTTTGCAACAAGGTTATTTGGCAACATGTCGGCAAGAGAACTAGGTATAGAGATAATATTTTTTAGAGAGGCTGACTGTTGGAAGTAAAATCAGGAAACTGTTTGTAAATAGTAGAATAATTTCAGAATAAATGGTAAATGGACTGTACTTGTATAGCATCCTTCTATCTCATCAGTGTACTCGAAGCTCTTTACAGCACAACCTGTGCCCCTCATTTACCTCCACACACACGTTCATACAGCACTCTGCTACATATCCACAGAGCTAAAGAATAATCAGAGCTTTATCACATTCATACACCAATGGGACACACATCTCCTGTGAAAAATATTATTCTTGGAGATTTAAATATCCACATTGATAATTCCTCTGGCAGCAGATTTTAAGTCTCTTTTGGACTCTCAATCTCACTCAATATGTTGACGCACCTACGCACAACAGGGGGCATACTCTGGATTTGGTGATTACACACACTGTACCTATCAATAACTTAACTGTATATGACCTGGGTGTCTCGGACCACTGTGTCATTTCCCTGGAAGTGCCTTCAACTTCATCTGCTCCAAATCCTAAATGACTTATCCAGTTCTGTGACTTTAAAAACATTTCCCCTGAGGTTCTGTCCTCTGATCTCCACTCCCTGACCGCTGTCAATCATTCATCTGCAAATGACTCTGTGGATTACTACATCCAATCTCTCCAGGAGCTTCTGGACCTCCATGCTCCCTTTAAAGCAAGGCTGGTGTCTTTCTCCCGATCAGCCCCTTGGTACACTGCTGAGCTGCGCAAGATGAAAGCAGCTGGCCGTGCTATTGAGAGACGTGTAGAATCATCTGGTCTCTCTGTACATCAGCAGGCATATAAAGAACATCAGAAAGCCTACGCCTTTTCTCTTAAAGAAGCACGATCCAAATATTATTCCAACATCATCAACAACTGCCCTGGAAACTCTAAACAACTCTTCTCCACAATAAATCATCTCCTTAATCCCATTAAATAATCTCATGAGGACTCTGTTCAAAAATGCAACCTGTTCCTTTCATTTTTTTAAAACAACGTCAACTCTATTAGATCTCAGCTCCGTAGCCTCCCTGATCTTCATCTGCCATCTACCCGTCTGCATTCTGGGTCCCTGAGCTGCTTTGATGAGGTTCAGAATGAAGTGGAGACCATCATCAAGACACTGAAACCTTCATCCTGTGCCCTGGATCTCTTCCCCTCGTCTCTCATTAAATCCAATCACTCTGCAATAAGCCCATTAATCACACAAATAATAAATAAGTCACTACAATCGGGTCATGTTCCACTGCCTCTTAAAACTGCCATCATTAGGCCTCTTCTGAAAAAATCTGGATTAAGACATTCTTTCTAAGTTTTTTCTGTGACACTGTCCTGGACTGGTTTAAATCTTTTCTCTCCAATAGGCTGGAATGTGTTAGTCTTGGCAATGCCAAGTCCCAGACTGTCTGTGAATCCTGTGGTGTCCCTCAAGGGTCAGTTCTAGGGCTCCTGCTATTTTCCCTTTACATGTTACCTTTAGGTCAAATTATTAATCAGTACAACATTTCTTTTCACTGTTATGCCGACGATACACAGCTTTACATCAGGACTGGAGCATCATCTTCACCATTGTCATCTCCATCTTCACTCACTGCCCTCTCTACCTGCTTGGAGGAGATAAGGGCATGGATGAATCAGAACTTTCTTCAGTTAAACTGTTCCAAAGCTGAGGCCATACTGATTGGCACCCCTCACCAGGTTCAAACATCAACTATAACGACTATTTCCTTTCCTGGACAAGACATCCCCCTCTCCACCTCTGTTACAAATCTTGGAGTAAAAATGGACTCATCTTACATTTGAAAATCACATTAAGCATCTGTTTAAAACCTGTTTCTTCCATCTCTGAAATATCTCCAAACTTCGCCCATCTCTCACTTTTGCTGATGCAGAGAAACTCGTCCATGCCTTTGTCTCCTCCGGGCTCGACTACTGCAACTCCCTGTTTACTGGAGTATTCGGCAAAAACCTTCAGAAACTGCAATATATTCAAAACAGTGCAGCCAGGATTTTATTGAAAGCTCGTAAATTTGAACATATTACACCCATTCTCCATAACCTCCATTGGCTTCCTGTCACCTACAGAATTCAGTACAAAATTGCTCTCATTACCATCAGTGTTTAAACTGAACTTCACCAGATTATCTGAAAGACCTTCTTGCTCCATATTCAACCACCCGGTCCCTACGATCACAGTCATCTCCTTCCACGAACTAAATTAAGGACCATGGGAGATCAGGCATTCTGTGTGGCTGCCCCCCGCCTCTGGAACTCCCTCCCTGAATATCTGAGAGCTCCACAATCATTGACTGACTTAAAAAAAAAGGCTTAAAGACTTTTCTTTTTAAGCAAGCCAATTCTGCTTCCACATGATTGTATCATTGATTTTAGTTGATTTTTATCATTGATTTTAGTCGATTTTATCATTGATTTTAGTTGATTGTATCACTGATTTTAGTTGATTTTATCATTGATTTTAGTCAATTTTATCATTGATTTTAGTTGATTTATTGCTGACTTTAGTTGATTTTATCACTGACTAGTTGATTTTATCATTGATTTTAGTTGATTGTATCTCTGATTTTATCGTTGATTTTAGTCAATTTTATCATTGATTTTAGTTGATTTATCACTGATTTTAGTTGATTTTATCACTGACTAGTTGATTTTATCATTGATTTTAGTTGATTTTATCACTGACTAGTTGATTTTATCACTGACTAGTTGATTTTATCACAGATTTTAGTTGATTTATTCATTGATTTTAGTTGCACTCTGTAGCACTTTGAGATTTTTGTTAACGAAAGGTGCGTTACAAATTAAATTAATTATTATTATTATTATCAGAGGCAATGAGGGGTTCAATGTCTTCCCCAGAGACATTTTAACATGTGACTGCTGGTGGAATTGAACCCCCAACTCTCCGACAGCTCTAACCGCTCAGCCACAGCTACCCCATATTGTATAATGGGAATTGGAATAATGTTCTCCAAAAAAAATTATACACACACACACATATATACATACACACACACACAAATGTGTATATATATATATATATATATATATATATATATATATATATATATATACATACAAACCGGATTCCAAAAAAGTTGGGACACTAAACAAATTGTGAATAAAAACTGAATGCAATGATGTGGAGATGGCAAATGTCAATATTTTATTCGTAATATAACATAGATGACAGATCAAAAGTTTAATCTGAGTAAATGTAACATTTTAAAGGAAAAATATATTGAATCAAAATTTCACAGTGTCAACAAATCCCAAAAAAGTTGGGACAAGTAGCAATAAGTGACTGGAAAAAGGAAATTGAGCATATAACAAACAGCTGGAAGACCAATTAACACTAATTAGGTCAATTGACAACATTATTGGGTATAAAAAGAGCTTCTCAGAGTGTCAGTGTCTCTCAGAAGCCAAGCTGGTAAGAGGATCACCAATTCCACCATTGTTGCACAGAAAGATAGTGCATCAATACCAGAATGGTGTTACCCAGCTTAAAATGCAAAGACTTTTAAGTTATCATCATCAACCGTGCATAACATCATGAAAAGATTCAGAGAATCTGGAACAATCGCTGTGCGTAAGGGTCAAGGCCATAAAACTACTGGATGCTCATGATCTCCGGGCCCTTAAACATCACTGCACCTAGATACTTGGGTGTGCACCTGAACGACAACCTCATCTGGAACAACAACACCACCAGCCTGATCAAGAAAGCTCATCAGAGACTCGACTTCCTCAGGCAGCTGAGACGAGCTGGACTGGGAAGCTCAGTCCTCACCTTCTTCTACAGGTGTGCAGTGGAGAGCATTCTGTGCTCCAGCATCAACGTGTGGCATGGAGGCTGCACAGCTGCAGAAAGAAAAGCTTTGCAGAGAGTGGTGAAGGCTGCACAGAAGTCTATTGGAGTCAGCCTCCCCACCATCACAGACATTTACACCTCCAGATGCAGGAAGAGGGTCACCTGCATCATGAAGGACCCCACTCACCCAGCACACACTTTTTGCCCCACTCCCCTCAGGAAGGAAGTTGGGGAGCATTAAGTGTAGAACCACTAGACTGAGGAACAGCTTCTACCTTGAGGCTGTTAGACTCATGAATCTCTAACCAGAAAAATCACTGTAATGACACTTTAATTGGTGATATGTGACTTATTGTCACGATCAGCGGCCCCCGCTGACCCCCCATCAGCCCCTGTCTCACACTCACAGCCCCATCATGTCATGTTTCTGCTCCTCTTCTTCTTCTTCTTCTTCTTCTTCTTGTCTTTTTATGGCGGTTGGCAAACAGCTTAAGGTGCATTACCGCCACCTTCTGGATTGGGTTTCTGCTCCTCTTCGTCATCATGCTGTTTTTTCTTCTGTCATTAACCACACCCCCCCTGCACTGTCAGCTCATCAGCCCTGATTACACTCACCTGTTCAGCTCATCTAGTTCACCTGCTCTGCACCCTTTATAAACTCCATTCTCCCTCTCCACCGGGCTGAATTATTATACCTTCCATGGTCCCTGATTCTGAAGCCTTTAATCCTAGTATCCTGTTTCATGCCATGCATCCTTGCCTTGACCCCTCACCTGTTTTTGGACTCCTCGCCTTGCCTGCTCCTTTTGGATTTGTTTGCCTCTCTGGCCATGGTAACACACCCTGTTTCCTCTACTAAAACCACGCGTCACAGATTACGTTTTTGGATTTTGTATCTGGACCTCTGTCTTCCTGTTCATGACCCCTGCTTTAACAACAGGACCCCGTTATTGGATTTGCCCCTCAAACCATGTTATTTCAGCTGCTCTGCACAGGACCAGTGACGTCATCGCTGCAGTCCTGACAGGTGACTCTCTCCCTACAACCTGTGAGGACCCGTTAACATGGCTGATCCTGACTTCTCACCCACAGCCAATAATAAAAACTGTTCTTGTTTTTGCACTCCTGTGTCTGGCTATTTTGAATCCAAAAACCCAACCGTGACACTTATCTGTGCTGCTGATTATCCACGCTGCTGATCTCTTGTCTTTAAGCTGCTGTTTTCATACCCATCTGCTCACTACAGACTCATGTTCAGGCTGCTGTTTAATACACCATATTATTTTATATTATTAGTGTTTCACATTTATCTTAGATCCTTATATACAGTTTCTTTTTTTACTTTATATTTTTGCTATTTTGGGTGTAAATGGGATATTGGGTACACAGTTTTGTTCCACCTTACATACCACATGTGATGCAAATGACAATTAAAAAAAAAAAAAAAAACCTTGAACCTTGAATATTATAAATGAAATGTACTTTGTTTGGGAGCAATCAATGGTGTGATTTACTTAGCAATTAGCTGCATCCCTGACCCAGCAAGGGAGACGAGAGAATCCCCCACCCCCTCCCATTCTCTTTTTTCACAACCGTCAGGAGCTACATGCCCTGCCCCTGGCGGAGGACACCTACTCCTCATGATAGGAAACCATTATGTATGCTAGACAGGCTGTATGAAATAATGTTTGTTATTTTGAGGGGGCAGGCAGGTCCGGGCACTCGTACTACACTTGATGAGATGCTGTCCTGGACATCTGCCTACTGTATATCGTCCATATCAGAAACTGCCACTGCTTTTCAGAGTCCTGACTTCAACCATATTCAAATTTGTGGACTAAGAATAAATACCAGGACAGGAAACCAACCAATGTAGCTGAACTACAAATTCTGCCAAGAAGAGTGGTCAAACATCTAAACTGAATGAAACCAGATTCTAGTAAATGGAAACAAAGTGTGAGGTTGAGCTGCAACTGGCTGAAAAGCATTTTACCAAATATTAGTTGCTGTATGAATATATTTATATTTGTATAATTTTACCCTCTATTGATTAGATAAAATTCACAATCAAATCAAACTTATGTATCACACTATTGAAAAGTAATAAAGTTTTTATATAATCTAATCCCTACACTTTATTAAAATGGTTTAAATGCCAATTTACCACCTGGTCATGCTAAAACCTACAGCTGAGAAATATACAGAGACAAAAACAAGATCTGCAACTCCAGTTTGATCCAGATGTTTCCCAGTTGGTCACATCTGTCATGGAAGACTCACCTATTTAGTCTGACTGGTCTCATACATCCTGTGATCTGGGGGGCAATGTTGCTGGGGGCATCAACTCTGGTAAGGACGCTCCCTGGGTGCCTCCATAGGAAGGTGCTTTGGGCATGTCCGACTGGGAGGAGACCCCGGGGAAGACCCAGGACACGCTGGAGGAACTGTATTTTTCAGTTGGTCTGGGAACACCTTGGAATTCTCCCAGAGGAGCTGGAAGAAGTGACTGTGGAAAGAGATGTCTGGACCTCCCTGCTCAAGCTGCTGCCCCCGAGACCTGACTTCAGAACAAGTGGAAGATAATGGATGGATAACAATAATAATCTACTGAGGTTAAAACCATTGTTTAAGTTATTTTCTGCACCATTTGGAGCATTTTCATTATGCACCTAATAATTACATGCATTTGTATTATTGTTCATTTAGAGTTTCAGCTGTGTCCAATAAATGTTTATTAACTGTTAACTATTATTAACAGTTTCTCAGTATGCCCTCTCTGTAGGGTTTTCAGTCTCTTTCCTCCAGGTTCTTCAGTACAAAGGTGACGCTAGTGAGCAGCCGCAGCTAGAGGTCATACCATTGATTGGCTCCAGGACTACTTAAGGCTTCAGATGAGCTCCATCCCTTGCTGGATCATTATCATACCTACCAGTACTTGTACCTCCAGCCTTTTAGTGTACTTATATTCTAAAGCACTTACCTTGTGTTGTGGCCTTCGTTTTTCCAGAGTATTGCTGTCCTGAGCCCGACCTTCTTGGATCACCTACTGATGAATTAAGAAACTCCTATACGGTAGTGACCTGCAACGCTCCTTCCTCAGATGCTCTCACATAATTTACCACTCGCCTTCTTCTTACCTGGACCTTCAAGTTCGGATAAACCCCCAGCCTTCTCCTCCTGCTGCCTTTAACCTCACAACTGTAAGGAAACAAAATTCAGATACAACTGTCTGCTGCCTGATGTCGTCTTCCGTTCCCTCTATTCCACAGCCCCCGATCCTACCTGTAAATAATTACCTGATCTCCACTGTAAATAAACTTTTTCAATTATATCCGAGCTTGGTTCTGTTTTCCTCTCAGTCCATATTCTCTGGGTTCCCACCATTACAACACTCAGTGACGCCTACAGGCCAGTAGCTGTAGAAACATGTCAGCCATGCAGTTTTCAGGGAGCTGCACACATTTTATTATTGAAAAGCCCTTAATGCTACAATCAGGCCAGCCTGAGGTCTGGGTTGGTTTGTTTTTAATCAGCTGATCACTTCAGGTTGTTTGAGTCCCTGCCACTAGAGGGCGCCATTGTAATATTTATTTTTTTAATTCCCCACTTCTTTTAAGCCAAAGAAGAAAATATGATGGCAGCTAAAAGGGTGTATCATTCAATCTTACTGTTGGAAAACACAATGTGAGTGCTGGTAAAAAAGAGGCATGTAACCATTACAGCTGATACTCCATGTGTAAGGCATGGAGGAGGACACCACTGGCAACACCTGTGGGTACACGCAGCAACAGGTGTTGGAGCATTTTCCCCAAATAAAAATGTTTCATTGATATTGCTGGTCATGATAGATCTTTATATTTTGCTTTGAAAGTATCACACAGTGCTGGAATATTTTTTATTTTTTTTAATTTCCAAATATAAAGGCCTAGCTTTCCTTCAACAAGTGCATATCACCTGCTGCCTTTCACGCCACACTTTTAGTGTTAACAAAAACTTTTTTTTTGTCAAACTTAAATAAATAGTAGCTCAGAGAATGTTATGCAATTGTCATGTCACACATGAAATGTTACCCCAAAGTCTGTAAAACTGAGTTTTAGCTATTTGTGCATTTGCTAATATCCATCAGCTGCTATGGTCATCTTGAATTACGTTAACTCCAAAATTTAATAACTTATAAATGTACACCCAATGCTTATTTCCTGGAGGTTTCATTAAAATCCACCTTGTGGTTCATAGAGGTATTTTGCTAACAGACAGAGTTGACAGCAACAGTTAATAATAATAATGATTCACACAAATAGTACACATATATTATATATATTAGCACTTAGGGGCTGTGAATGGATCTTATCTTCAACCACACTACATTATGGTTAAATGTCTGTACAGTTGACTGAGTTAAAGGCATTTTAATGGTTTCTTAGGTCTGTTTTCTGGGGCAGCCATCTTGAATTGCATTGACTCCTAAAAGTTATCAGTTGTAGATATCCAATGATTATTTCCTGAAAGTTTGATTAAAATCTGTGAAGTGGTCCATGAGATATTTTTGGTAACATACAAAAACTCCAACACAGAAAACAAACATCTGCCTTTCGCTGTCAGGTGATAAAAAGTCACATTTCGTCCACGTCCACTCTCACTGAAAGGATTTAGCCATCCTCAACCCATCTACGCTTCCACAAACATCTTTAATCAATGTTCATAGTCAAAAGGAACAAAGACGGGGATAAATACGAGTAGTGCTGTTGATTCCTCTGACAGATGGAAATACTTTTGGCTGTTGCCTGGCATCCTTGTTCAAAGCATGTTAAATATGTAACACATGCACATACAGGAGGTGAATGCCTCTCGCTCAATGGATGTGTGGAGCATTCACTGGGCTCTTGTCTTCCTGCGGCCCACGTGAGATGAAACCTTGGACAGAAACCTCAGGCTGCAGTCTGAGGAACTTTCATTGGGTCCGCTGGTGGGTGGTGTTTCCAAACTACCATCAAACCACATCCATGCCGTGACTGGAGGGGAGCCCGGCCACATCTGGAGCTCATTGCTGCTGACGCCACACAGCACAAGCAGATGGGGGTGTTGGAGTGGGGTTAGATGGGCTGGGATGGGGGTCTTTCAGCTCTGAGGAGCCAGGAGAGCTGTTTATGCTCAGTGACAAGTTTCTTTTTCTCTGCAGCTGAAGAGCTGTAACAAGGATCACTCCAGTCTGACTGCTGAACGGGTCATGATCTGTCGCTTTTGGTGACTTTTTGGAAACCCTTTGTGCTGTGTTTTTCTCTTTTGGTTATCATGTTCTGTGTTTGATTATTATTGTTATTATTTGTCTGTAATTATTCCTCTGTGCCCCGCCCACTCTCACCTGCATGCCCCCACTTGTCATTATGTCAGGTGCTCCCATTCATCAGCTCCAGTTTGGGCATCTCACTGAGTTGCAACTACCGTAGTCGGCTAACAGCAAGAGGAAGTGTCTTGTTTGTCAAGAAAAAGAAATGTCTTGTAACTTTCACTGAGTTCTCAAGTTGCTGAGTCACAGAGGGACACCGTTCTGTTGCTTGTGTTTTGAACTTGTTAAAAATAAATGTGTGCCACAACTTTCCTCTCAAAACAGTCATTTCGTTGCATCTCCAAATTTTCTGAAATCCGTTTGAATTGTGTCGTGGGCATTTCCAACCTGCCTAAAACCATCAGCAATCTGAAACTGAATAGTTAAAGCTAAAAGAATCGAAACGTTAACTAAAAGTTAAAAGTAGTAAACGGCCAGCTAAAATCTAAATGTGACAAAATGTTAAACTAAAAGTATCAAATTGCTAAAAAATAAATAAATAAATAAATAAAAATGAAAGGATGGCTAAAAGTTAAAAGCAGCAAAGGGCTAGCTCAGGGGTCTGCAACCTGCGGCTCTGGAGCCACACGCCGCTCTGTGGTCCCTCTGCAGCGGCTCTGCCAAGCTTGGACCAAAACTGACAAAAATATGAATTTTATTGGTTGTTATAACAACTACAAGGGCTAGTTTTAGCAGTTTTCCTGTAATTTATTTAGCAAATAAGTGATTATGAGAACATTACAAGAAGTCACTTTATGCTTTATTTCTTTGAAGTACTTAATTTTTCTACAAAAAAAAAAAAAAAAAATCACATAGGCCTGCATAGTTTATTGTTTCAGTTTATAGAAATTGGGCAAAAGCTATATTATTTTTTCCTTCTTTACAAGAATCTCGTCGTTTGTTTTGTCTTAAAATGTAACAATATAAACAAATGTTAAAAATCATTAGATAGTTTTAGTTTTATAAAATCACCCCTACTGGTCATAAAAGCTCCCTCCAACAATCTTGAAGTGGTCCGTGGGCCACCAGTTGTAGCAGGTGTTGCAGCTCCGGACACGTTTAATGTAGTGAACGAACAGGCAGAAATGGCTCTTTTGATCGTAAAGGTTGCACCTTTACCCTGCACTAGCTAAAAGTGGCAGAACAACAGCTAAACGTGCCAAAAGGCTAATCAAAAACTAAAGGTAGCAGCACCCACCTCCTGAAAGACTTGAACATTTTCATTCATGAATTACTAAAATAGTTTTTTTTTTCCGGCTGCTCCCTTCATATGGGGTCGCCACAGTGAACTATGTCGTACAAATACTTGCAATTTTTATTTATTTGCTTACGCTGGATGCCCTTCCTGACACAACCACAGATCACCGAGCTACCACAGCCCTCTGTGTGGAGCAGATAGCTGACATGTAGGGCGCCCAGAGGAGCAGGTGGGGGTAAAGGGCCTTGCTCAAGGGCCCAGAGTGGGGCAAATGAGGGTGGAAGGAGCGGCTTCGGATGTTATCAGTCCATTAAATGGCCATTATTAGTTGTTATCATCCCCATATGTTGCGGTCAAACTGTCCCACCTACCTCTTAGTAGGTTTAAGGTACGTTATTATCGTGTAACGTAAGCTTACACCTGACCCAGAGGACCAACCCTAAACTTAACCCCCTTACCCTTGTGCCTAAACCTAACCAAGACCGTAAACCTAACCGTCAGACCCTTTACGGTAAACCTAACCACGTGAAGCTATTATGAGCACTAACAAAGCTAAAAACAGAGCCTATTTTTTTCACTAACAACGCTAACAACGCTAACAACGTACCTTTAAACCCACTAGGAGGTAAAGGAGGGGCAGTCTGACTGCTATATAATGGAGATGATAACAACTAATAATAGCCATTTAATGGCTGATAACATCCAAAGCGGGTGGTGGAAGCAGATGTGGGAGCTTCACCTTTCTCACCCACATTATGATGTTGTCTGTACCTGGAGTTGAACCGACGATCTTCCAATCACAGGCCCGCCTTCTCTCTAACCTCTGCGCCACCACTCCCTAATGACTAAAATACGATAAAGTTCGTAAAACCAAATCACAAAACACGTATGGAAAAATATAAAAGCATTAAACAACTGTGTTAATGCTGACTCAGCATTCACGATTGCCTGTCTTCATTTCAAAGGCAGACTTCAGCAGATTGAATCATATATTCAATAAGACCTCAATGGAAAACGGGTCTATTTTCTATCAATTTTGCATCACCAACTAGTCTCCTGACTGTGACACCACCTTCATGCTGCCACAACGAGCACCAGACCTCCTCTAACTGCCCCGACGTCTTTAAAGCATGATCAAAGTTCATGTTTCAGATTTGTGAGCAGAGAGGTAATGAAAACCCTCTGTGTCACGCTGAATGTCGAGGGGCCTCGTTTGTTATTGATCATTTTTCTTGAGCTGGTTTGAACTGGAGTTTAGCCTTTTATGGGGAAACACCCACGAAAAGCCTTTTCTTGATTGTTTGAGATTAACACGTTTGAGCAAATGTTGCAGCAAAACGATAGATGGACAAGTTAAGGTTTTTATATCTGTTTTTTTTTTTCTGAGAAATTTCACATAGTGTGAAGACTTGGAAAGGATTCTGTGAGTTTGTGGAATTTGGACCGTTTCTCTATTTAAGTGAGATTTATTTGGAAAGCAATGAAACTTCCTGGCCCTGGAAGCCACTTCCACCATAATGAGTCCAAGTTAAACCAGGGCTGGATGTTCTTTTTCTCTGAAATAGAAGGTGGTCTGTGTGCCATGCCTGTGTGGATTTAAGTCCATGCTTGGAACTTATTTTAAGCAGCACTTTAGTCTGTGAGTGAAAAATGCAAACTAGTCTGCTGTGTGCGCTTTAGCCTGTTCCCGCTCTAAGACTTGGAGCTTCTGCGGCTGTAAGAAAATCATCCGACATTAATTTTTCTTCTGGTTTTTATTTGCCTTGTGGTAATGCTTTAACCTATATCTGTGTATGTGTTTGTTTATCTGTTAAAAAAAAAAATCTCGTGAACCACTGGGAGGATTTTAATAAACCTTTCAGAAATAATCGTGTACATCAACATCTGTTTGACTTTTGGAGTCAGCCCAGTTCAACATGGCCGCCACAGCAGACTGACCTTACAAAACGCCTAAAAGTTTGTAATTAAATCAGTTCTACAAGTATTGCACTAAAATGAGCTGTGGTAGTTGAACTTGTACTCTGAGTGCTACTTGTTGTGTAGGATCTTAGCTGAAAACTTCAGCACTACCTGCTGGAGTCAACACTGTTTGTCAGTTTCAACATATCTCGTGAACCCCTAGACTGGTTTTAATGAATGAGATTCTGCATCATGTCATTGTCATGGTTTGACCAAATTAACCATAATAATGCGTACACTTCTCAACATATGTTGAGCTTAGGCAAATATGGCCTGAAAGGTGGTAGACGATATGCATTCCTTCAGGTTATGTTAAGATTTTAATTAATATTTATGTTTTTTTAAAATAGAAGGGTCATCTATGACTTATCTTTGAGTCCACTTGGATTAAACTAATGCTAGTTTATGGTTTCCCAGCCGGCCTGGCAGAGCCGCCCCGTAGTAATCAGGTAAATGGCTGGCAGATGGGCACACATTGAGACGTCGAGGGCCAGACTCTGAAATGAGGAACAGCCTGACATTGTGCATCTTGCACTGTGGAGGTGCTGGGTAAAAGGGGGAGGAGGGTGTGTGTAATCAAATATATGAGAGCTGCTCTTCAGAGATGCTGCATAATCCAGTTTGGGCACACTCCCACTTCAAAAGAAGCATGTTGTCTAATGCTTAATGTGATGTAGCAGATCTTTGCAGGCCAGCAGGTGATGAGCTCCATGAGTCAGAGGCTACGCTCTCCCAGGGTGGGGACTATCAGACTTGGAGTAGTAGTGGTATATGTCCACAAGTTTGGGGGAAATTGTAATGATTTTCATATCTTATTAAGTCATATTTTATTCAAAATGTTTAAACTAGGAAGTTGTACAATTTGGAGGTAAAACTACGGTAATTTTGAATTTGATGGCAGCTATACATCTCAAAAAGATGTGGCAAGATCTTATTTGATTTTGTGAATTATCCTTCTTCTTTTAACAACAGACTGTAAACAAATAAGACCTGAGGAGACCAGCTGCTGCAGGTTGTGAAGGAGAATCTCGTCCCGTTCTTGTCTGATGGTGGATTCTAGATTTTTAATGGTTCTGGGTCTTTGCTGGATTTTTGGTTTCATGATGCATGAAATGATTTTAGTTGGTGAGAGGTTGTGCACCTGGACTCTTCTACTACAGAGCCACGCTGTTATAATGGATGCAGAATGAGGTTTAGTATTCTCTTGCTAAAACATGGAAGGCCTTCCCTGAAAAAGATGTTGTCTTTATGAGAACATATGTTGCTCTAAAGGCTGTGCATACTTTTTTTTTGCATTGATGGCACCGTTCCAATTGTGTACGCTGCTCATTCTATCGTGCTGATGCACCCCCA
Source organism: Nematolebias whitei (assembly GCF_014905685.2). Taxonomy (NCBI): domain Eukaryota; kingdom Metazoa; phylum Chordata; class Actinopteri; order Cyprinodontiformes; family Rivulidae; genus Nematolebias; species Nematolebias whitei. The sequence goes on from NC_056505.1 coordinate 29,839,601, forward strand.
TACCATCAGAGAAGCAAGTTTTTAAACTGTGTGCTGATAACAGGCTGGATTTCCCCTCTTCTCTTTAGTAGGGAGGACATGCCATCTGTGGTTAAAAAAAAATCTAAATTAGATTAATCTTATCTTAGAACATTTCCCGCTTTGCCTCGTATTAAATGAGCTTTGGTCAAAGAAGATGACAGCATTTGTGAATGGTGTCCACATATAGCTGCTTCTTTGCCTGATAGAGCTTTAACCCGTATTTGTGGAGGGCACAGTGAACTGTGTTTACTGACAATGATTTGTAGAAGTGTTCCTGAGCCTATGCAGTGATGTCTAGAACACAATCAAACCTGTTTATAATGAGGGAGATCCTGGGAATCTTTGACTAACTTTCAGGAATCTCCTTTAAACAAAAAGATTTCTCCAGATTCTGGAAATATTTTGATGGCATTATAAATTGTAGATAAAGGGAAACGTAAGTCTAAAATTCTTCATTATTTCAAGTAGGGATGCACGATATTATCGGCATGGTATCGGTATCAGCCAATGTTAGCGATGAAGATAAATATCTGTCATCGACCAGTCCATCAAAATAACACTGATATAAATGGTGCTGTTTTTTTTTTTTTTAATATATGTTATATATTTATATAGTGTTACATAATTTTCAGCCCCCTTTATGGCATCTGCATTTGGTATCAGGCCAAACTGAAAAAGACCATGCAGAATAATGTAGTATTTTAATTCCACAGCAGAGAAAGCTATGTAGTCTCTGTAAGTAGGTCTAGGGAAAAAATATTGGTATTGGCATCGGTTATCAGCCAAGTAAGTTTTAACATATCGGCATATCGGATATCGGCCAAAAATCCAATATCATGCATCTCTAATTTCAAGACACAGAGCCTCCACCCATCTTCAGCCTCTCTATAAATGTCTTTTTTATACCCACTCCTCTTACTGAGATGTTGATGAACAAACTTTTAGTTGCAAAATGTTGCTCCAGCTCTTTCTTATTTTTACTTTTACAGCCTTTTGTTGCACTTATGATAACTTTTTGAGATATGTTGATGTAATTTTTGTCATGAAAATTGTGCATGTTATGTTTAAACATCCATCCATCCACTATCTTTAACCCGCTTCTTCCTTTTTGGGTCGTTGGGGTCACTGGTGCCCATATCCAGCAGTCACTGTGCGAGAGGTGGGGGTCAGCCTGGACAGGTCTCCAGTCCATCACAGGGACACATAGAGACAAACAACCATTCACTCTCTCACTCACACCTAGAGACAATTTAGAGTTACCAATCAGCCTAACATGCATGTTTTTGAACTGCGTGAGGAAACTGGAATACCCGGAGAAAACCCACACATGCATGGAGAGAACATGCAAACTCCACCCAGAAAGACCCCCCACCCAGCTGGGATTCTATCCGGCGACCTTCTCGCTGAGAGGCAGCAGCTCTACCAACTGCACCACCGTGCTGCCAAGTTTAAACATTTGCTGTATTTACTATGTTCCATTGTAAATTAAAATATGGGCTTAATAAACTTGCAGATCAAATTCTGTTTTACATTTTCTAAATACTGCACTTTTGTCTGAGTTGGGGTTGTGCATGAGCAGAGTTTGTTCTTCAGTCATGTCTTGAACTCAGCTGTACAGATCTGGCTGATGTTAAAACACTCCAGCCATCAGTCCTGATTGCACCTCCTGTGTTGTTGTAGGCATATCTTATGGGAAAAGCTCATTTTCCCAAATTTTGGTTGTTGTTGTTGTTCTTTCTTTGATTTCTGGAATGGACCATTCAGGTTTTTTTCTTCTTTTTTATTTTTTTTGTTATCATTATTGATTATGGAGATGTAATCTTTTAAAAAGCATTCCTGGGGAAAACAACATAAGCTGTTTCATATGACTCAGAGGACGATTAATGAGGCTTTTACAGCCATATATCTGGGTCCATTCATTGCAGACTGTTGTTAGAATCACGTTGTAATTGATCATCAGTCAAATTTGCAACAGGAGCGCTACATAGCGGCCTTAACTGTCCCTGTTTTCTTCTTGAGCACTGGAGCTTTGCAGCACGTTTGCTGCTTAAATGAATTTATAACTTTCTGCTTGTTTATGTATTTTCCGCCTGTTTTTCATGAACTTGAGAATTCATTGTTGGCCCCTATAAATGATTTCTCATTAAATTAATAAATTCAAGACCCAAACTCATAATTAACTGGTTGTTTTTATGTTTTTTTTTTCTCATTTTATTGTGGCTTTTACGAAAACAATTAAAATATTTGGGTTTTAAAGTTTCTCACATTTGTTTGTTGTCCTTTTATTAATCCATTAGCACCGAAACACAATTCTAAATTCCTTCTCCAGAAAAGATGCTGAACACTTAAGATCAAAATTTTTCAAATTCCCTGTCGCATCCAAAGCAAAAGAGATTAATTTCAAAATTATTAACAAAATATACCCCTCAGCTGATTTTCTATGTAAACGTTTTGGCTTTGAACGTACTAATTGTTCATTTTGTAACGAACATGCTGAGACCACTGACCACATATTTTATGGCTGTATATATACTAATACCCTTTGGGATGATTTACATCACTGGTTGTCTAAATATATACAGATTCCAGAATTGAAAATTGAAAATGTCATATATGATTTTATTGCAAAAATCTCTGTATGATTTGATGATTAACACTATTATCATTCTAGGGAAGTTTTTTTTTTTAATTCATAAGAATAGATTTCTTAAATCTAGACCAAACTTTATTATCTTTCACAGAGAACTGTGCTTCGTCTTTACGTCACTGAAACATATGGGGAAAAAGACTGCTGTGAACCTCTTCAAGATGGTAGAGGACCTTAATCTCTTGGAAAACCACTAACACTATAGCGCCAAACAAACTCAGCTGACTGAATTTTAGTAATTTAATTTTTGTTTGTTTTGTTTCTTCTTTTTAATCTTTATTTACCTCACTTTTTTCTCTGTTGGAAGTTGCATTTGTACTGTTCAATGACAAATAAAGTTAAAATAATAATAATAAAATAATCAAGTACAAATTAACCAAAACAAACAAAAAAAATTCCTCCATTAGCAACATCCCAACTTGTTTTAAATCTTGACTGTAAAATCCACCTCCTGGAGCACACTGGATCATTTGAAGTGTTGACACTGCAAAGAAAACTAAATGTTACCACAAGTTAATTATCAGTTCAGTGTGACACCAGCTACTTCCCAATTTGCTTCAGGTCAACCTAACACTCTTCAACCCTCCTGAGAAGTTTTTTTTTTTTTTTCCATAATCAGCACCAACAGTTGCATTGATTGTCTTGTTGACCTAAAGTTCAACCACTGTGCAAGAAGAGGTAAAAACCTCCACCCCCTTCTTTATTCAACACACCAATACATCGACAAACGTTGAAAGCCTTCATTTATAAATTCGATTAAACACGTTTTAAAATATTTCCCATTTAGAGCCAAACAGAAGAGCAGAGGTGGCAATCAGTCACAACTCAAGCTGTGGAGGTAGCATCTCCTTTGTAGAGAAGTCATCAACAGTAATAAACAGCAAAATGGTCCCCGTGTTGGTGACAATACCTCTATTCAGCGTGGATCACTACAGGGAACACAACGCTGAGCTGCATGTGTAATTGAACAGGATGGGTACGCTGATGAACCAGGGCTCATGGGGGCTTGCTGTTTTTTCTCTGCCGGCAGGTGCCCAGCACACACTGGGCCATTCATATTTGCATTCCTGTCTCTCTGCCCGCCTAGCAGGTTCCTCCTGGCCACTTAGGACAGAGGCTGACACACACAAAGGGTCTTCAATCTGCCTCAGACAACAGGCAGCATAAAGGCCCAGAAAGCCACAACAGCATTATGTCAAATAGCTGGCTGGGGGTGGTGAGCTGAGCTTGGGTGGGGTGGGGGTTTGCTGATGGATGGATGAGAGCAGTGTATAGTGGATGGCCCGGCCGAGGTTTCTGTGCATAAAGGAGGATATTTGTACTTGCTGAGTAACAATGGAATGCAAACAGAAGAAGAAGAAAAAAAGCGGGGACAATAAAACGCCACATTGGGGGGCGATGAAGAAAACGCGAGGGAAATCATCATGCAAAGCAGCCATATTGTTCACTCTGAGGATTGCATGACTGTGCTTGTGCTCGTGCCTTTGCCTATCTTCAGTTTGCCTTCTTTGCATGTGCCTTTAACAGTGTCCGGCACATTTTCTTACGCTGAAAAGAAAGAAGGAAGGATCCGAGATCCTTGAAGCCACACGTGTTCGACCTGAGCTTTTGCCAGCTGTGTCTAAGCAAAAGTTCAACTGACTTAACAACCCATGTCGTATCAGATAATGGTTTATTTGCAACATCTCTTCCTTTGGAGATAACCAGAGAACAATTTAGCACTTCCTCACAGGTAAAATATATAGCCGCTCTGTGTAATTATTGATAAAGAAATCAACTTTACGCCTTCACTTTACAACCTCTCTGTCTAGTCCTGTAGGTAAGCACCATATGTGTTTCTTAAGCTACCCAGGCATGTGCACATCACAGACGTGAGTCAATGATTGATAGGCCTTGTTTTCATATTAGCTCCACATAAAAGTTTGTTGCTTTCACTCTGTGATGTGGAGTGGTGGTGAGCCTGTGCAAAGTATTGGAAATAAAATCTCATCATTCCTTACAGGAATACACATCGCCAGCTGCTTCTCATGACGGTTAAGATGATCTTTTAAAGGAATGGAACAAAGTTACGGGCATTTTGGTCAACCGTTAGATGTGCACAGTTGCCTGCAATAATGTGAGATCTGGCAAGATGCAACAGTGCTCAGGAAATACATTGAAGATGACTCTCAGTTACTACCACACCAAATGTAGGTCAATATCTGTAAAATTGACTGAGTTATATCTGATTTTGTGTTGGCTAATGCGTTGAGCTATGGTCGTCATCTTGAATGGAGCAAACTCCAAATTGTAATCAGTTGTATTTATTTATTTATTTATTTATTTATTATTATCCTTTATTTAACCAGGTAAATCCCATTGAGATCACAGATTTATTTTGCAAGGGGAGGCGTGGGCCTGAAGGCAGCCTAACATGCATGGTTTTGGTCTGTGGGAGGAAACTGGAGTACCTGGAGAAAACCCACGCATGCACGAGAAGAACATGCAAACTCCACACAGAAAGACCCCAGGTCCAACCGGGGGTTGAACCCAGGACCTTCTTGTTGCGAGGCAACAGTGCTAACCACTGAGCCGTCGTGCTGCCAATGTTGTAGATGTACACATCCTATCATTACTTCCTGAGAGTTTCATTAAAATTTGTCCTCTGGTTTATGTCATACTGTATAAATACATACAAACACACACACACACATAGACATGGGCAAAACATTCTCACCTCTTCCAACAAAGTTCAGTCAGGTCATCTGGACGGTTTCTTTTTTGTTGTTGTTGTTGCTGTTGAGACGTTTCGTCCTTCGTCCAAAGGACTTCATCAGGAGCCCCATCAAAACTCAGTCCCACAAGCAGCACACTCACATTGAGGAGCAGCCAGTTTGATGGTGATTAGATGGTTTCTGAGGCCCGCCCTCTCCCCTGTTGACTCCTCTGAAGCAGCCATAGCCAAAGTGGTTCAAAACATCAAAGTTCATGCTGAGTAATCCAGGTAGAAAGTACTTTGCTGCAAGTCCTAAAAGGTGAAGTCCTTTGGATGAAGAATGAAACGTCCCAACAAAAAATGAAACCATCCAGATGACCTGACTGAACTTTGTTGGATTTTTTTACCTGGATTATTGCGCATGAACTTTGATGTTTTGAACCTTTTTGGCTATGGCTGCCTCAGAGGAGTCAACGGGGGAGAGGGCGGGTCTCAGAAACCATCTTATCACCAGCAAATTTGCCGGTAACAATGTAAATGTGCTGCTTGCGGGACTGAGTTTGCTGGGGCTCCTCGGGTTGATGAAGTCCTTTGTATGAGGGACGAAACATCTAAAAAAAAAATAAAACGTCCAGATGACCTGACTGAACTTTGTTAGATTTTTTTACCTGGATTACTGAGCATGAACTTTGATGTTTTTAATCAAAACTTCTTTCATGTGCTGATATAAATAAAGATTTTGCTGCAGTTACTTTCTTTACTTTTTCCAATTCATTTGGTACAGATTTCCTCACCCTTGCTACCCCACTCTTAAGTCTTCACTTCACGCATCACTCTTCTGCCTTCAGTGAAAACAATACGCAGCCGAATGTATAAACAATCACCATATGCTGCGAATTCTGTCGAAGCTTTGAAGCACTGCCTAACCCACTTTTTATCATTAACAGATTTGTGCCTGTCTCAGGGGAATGCTTTATTTGCGACACACAGACTCATTCTGAAAGTGACATCTATAAAAATATATCTGAGACTTAACTGCTGTTGCATCAAAGATCTTCTTGGTCGTGTTTTTGATGCTGAAACTGTAAGATGTGGCGGACGCCTGCACATGCACATAAAACTCTCACTATTAGATGCTTTAATAAACGTGCCTGGTGTTTCTCTGCTGTCTGCGGCTGTCAGATTCCCTCTATGAGTATAAAGTTCTGAAAGCAACACAGAAGCATAGTCTTTTGGGTATCAGTCAATCTTCACGACAATAGTAAAAAAATAAATAATAAATTGGACGGTATTTGTTTTTTCTTCTCCACAAGACTTTCAAGAGAAGATATATATATTTGTTTTAAGCAGCAACAATCAGCCAGCAGTTTTCTAAGAACGGATTAGCTTCTATAAAAACACATTTTATTCCCAAAGTTTTGTGAAGTCTTTGACTCTAATTTTATATTTACAACACAGTCATAAAAGTGGTTTGCATGTTCTCATAACTAAACTATGAGAAAAGTGTTCTCGTAACTAATAAAGGAAAAAAAAAACATAGTTGTTGTCTCATAATATTCCTTAAAGAAAGTGATTCAACAATTGAGTCCAGTCCAGTAACATTCCCATGTATACATTTGTGTTTTCAAAAAGAAGCTGGTGTATTTGTTACACATAATCCTGTCAAAATCTAGAACTCAAATTAACAATACTTTGAATATGAAGTGTGCCAACAGAGACATCTGCAGCCTTCTACACTCTCACAACAAAACAAAAAAACAATTTTCTTTTATGTAATAGTAATGTTTATTGCGCTGTATAGCTTAACATAATATCAACAAAAAAGGTTGAATCATGTCATCTGGACTTCGTTTTTTTTTTTGTTAAAAAGAAACGTTTCGCCCCTCATCCAAGAGGCTTCGTCAGTCTGAGGCCTAGCCATCTGGTATTACCCAGAAGCCACCCTGACTCTTGTGTTTCAAGCCTGCCTCAGATACCCCTGAAGTCTGGCCTTTTCACTAATGGTTTCAAAAACGAAGTCCAGATGACATGATTCAACCTTTTTTGTTGTTATATACCTGGATGACTGAGAAAACAAACTTTGTGTTTTTGAAACCATTAGTGAAAAGGCCAGACTTCAGGGGTATCTG